>NW_008345581.1:2510912-2540333 GCF_000622305.1 Nannospalax galili
TTTTTCATGTTATTTTTTCTCTGTGATTTTGACATGTGAATTTCTTTTGTAGTTGCTGATTCTTTTGTGAGACTCAGGCCTTCACGTTTAGGTCTGCTTCTTTTTGTGAACTTTGTGTGTCTTTGTGGTTACTTTTTGGGCATGAAAAGCTGGTTCGTCTAAGCTTCCAGTTCTCTCTTTTGATTTTATATTGGAGTGACTAGGTTGCTTTTGTCTTCATGAGTTCCCCCAGAGGCCCAATTCAGATGTTGTGAGACTCAGGCCTTCACGTTTAGGTCTGCTTCTTTTTGTGAACTTTGTGTGTCTTTGTGGTTACTTTTTGGGCATGAAAAGCTGGTTCGTCTAAGCTTCCAGTTCTCTCTTTTGATTTTATATTGGAGTGACTAGGTTGCTTTTGTCTTCATGAGTTCCCCCAGAGGCCCAATTCAGATGAGGGTCAGATGTTTTCAGGCTCTCTCTTAAGGTCTGGATCCCTCCAGGAATGATTTTGGCCTCAGGAATTTGAGGGATTGGACTGGCCTTGGAGGCTGGCCCAGAAAGATGCTGGTCTAGGGAAGCTGGTGGCCATGCCACCCAGAGATGCAAAGGCAGATGGGGTGGGAAGAGGCCCCAAGGACTCCTGGGGACTGCACTGAGGAGCAGGGTCGGTCTGGATGCAAAGGATCAGGAAGAAGAAAAGTCAGCCCCTGTGACCCAGAAAGGGGCTGGGTGGGGGGTGCAGGCCCAGGGAAGCAGAGGGAGGTGAGGGCGGGGTCAGGCCTAGAAGCAGTGCTCCTGGGGCCCAGAGAAGGCACTATGTTGGTCTGGATGAAAGAGACCAGGAAGCATTACTGGTTCCCCAGGTGTCTGGGGACCCAAAACAAGGAATGGGGCAGGGCCCAAACTCGGAGGAGAGATTAGCAGGGGGAGATGGGCGGGTGAATGAGGCTGGGGTAGTCAAGGCCCGGAGGGCGCAATGGGCTTACCCCAGAGAGAGGCCTGTTGGGTAGGAGAGAGGCCTACAGAGGGTCCTGCAGGCCCAGGGAAGCAGAGGGAGGTGAGGGCGGGGCCAGGCCCAGAAGCAGAGCTCCTGGGGCCCAGAGAAGGCCACTACATTGGTCTGGATGAAAAGGATCAGGAAGCAGTATTGGTTCCCCAGGTGTCTGGGGCCCCAAGACAAGGAATGGGGCAGGGCCCAAACTCAGAGGAGAGAATGGCAGCAGAGATGGGAGGGTGAATGAGGCTGGGGGAGTCAAAGCTTGGAGGGCTCCATGGACTTATCCCAGAGAGAGGTCTGTGGGTAGGAGAGAGGCCTGCATCGGGTCCTGAAGGCCCAGAGAAACAGAGGGAGATGAGGGTGGGGCCAGGCCCAGAAGCAGAGCTCCAGGGACCCAGAGAAGGCACTATGTTCGTCTGGATGAAAAGGATCAGGAAGCAGTATTGGTTCCCCAGATGTCTAGGGTCCCAAGACAAGGAATGGGACAGGACCCAAACTAGGAGAGAGGGGGAGATGGAAGGGTGAATGAGGCTTGGGGAGTCAAGACACAGAGGGCACAATGGACTTACCCCAGAGAGAGGCCTGTGGGTCCCAAAACTCTTTTTAATATGGGTCTGTGTGTGGTTTGCTAGTATTTTGTTGAGAATCTTTGCATCTATGTTCATTAGAGATATGGGTCCATAGTTTTATTTTTTAGTTGTGTCTTTATCTGTTTTGGGTACAGCAAGGAAAATCACCAGAGTAAAGAGACAGCCTATAAAATAGGAAAGGCCTTTGAAAACTACACATCAAACAGGAGACTATATATCTAGTATACATTAAGAACTCCAAAAATATGCTGGAAAGTTGGATCAGTGGTTAAGAGCACTGGTTGCTCTTGCAGAGGATTCAGGTTTAGTTCCCAGCACCTGCATGGCAACTATCAACCACCATTTCTCAAAAGGAGAAATACAAATGGCCAATAAATGCTTGAAACAAAATGTTCTATATCTTTAGCCACCTTGGAATGCAAATTACAACTTCTTTGAGACTCTGTCTCACCTAAGGTAAAATGGCTATCTTCAAGAAAACAAACGACAACAAATGCTGGCCAGGATGTGGCAAAGACAAACCCCTTATTCATTGATGGTGGGAAAGTAAACTTGTGACTGCTATAGAACTCAATATGGAGGTCTCTCAAAAAACTAAAGATATTGCAAAAGAGGAGGCAGAAAGATTGTAAGAGCCAGGGCTGGTTCATGATTACAGGGAGACAGAGGCTTCCAGCCACTGGAGGTTTGCTCGTTTGAGCCTGTGGCAGTGCTGGCATTGAGCCCGGGACCGATGTCAACTCAATGAAACAAGGGCCCAAAGGGGAGGTGAAAAATAGGTGGTAGGATCAGTGTAGTGGCTGGGATCTCAGCAGACCACCAGAGAGTGCTGGGTACTGGCCTCCCTCTGGCATAAGGGCTGAAAACACAGAGGACTGCATGAGAGCACCTGGATCCTGCCTCCATGTGGTGGGGTCCAAATCTTAGAAGGAAGCCTGAGTATACATAACTGGAACCTGTCTTGGGCTTCTATGGGTGCTCCCGAATAGCTGATCTGAAGCTACCAGTTCCCTCCTAAATAAAAACTGAAAGAATGCGAAACCTGTACCAAACAGCTTTACATAACCAATAAGGAAAGGACCTAGGCACCCTGATAATACAAAGAGAAGCATACTTAATTCTCATATCAGAATCATAAACAACAAAGGAAATTCACATGCCAAAATCATAATGAAAGAATAATAAAATGGAAAGCCAAAGCGCTTGGCTTTCACAAAACTCCACCAGTCCTGTACAAGAGTTCTATAAAGAGAACCCCTAGAAATAACCCAGGACACTGAATTTAAAAGAACAATCATAAACATGATCATGAATTCAATGAATTTAAAGAACACACGAACAAACAATCAAAGAACTAAAAGAAGATAGGGATAAACTTCTGAATGAATTTCACAAAAGAGAAACATTGAAGAAAACTTGGGCAGAAATGAAGAAGGAAGTGCAAAACTCAATAAGCCAACTTGAAACAATGGGGGAAAGCCTCACCACTAGAATTAATGAAATGGAAAGTAAAATATCAGCACTGGAGGATAAAGTTGAAGAATTGGACCACTCAAGCAAAGATTATGGAAAAATTTAAAAACACGGGAATGGAATATGCAAGAGATGTGGGACACCATGAAAAGACCAAATCTATGGATCATAGGAAGAGAGGAAGGAGAAGAATTTCAGGTTACTTGTATTGACCAGATCTTAAAAAGGATTGTAGAAGAGAATTTCCCAAAATCAAATTTACAGATCATAGGAGTAGAGGTAGGAGAAGAATTTCAGGTTAATGGTATTGACCAGATCTTAAAAAGGATTATAGAAGAGAATTTCCTGAAATCAAGGAAAGACATTCCCATATAAATCCAGGAAGCACATAGAACACCAAATAGACAGGATCAGAAAAGAAACTCCCCACGACATATCATAGTAAAAACACTAAATGTACAGAACAAAGAGAGAATACTGAAAGCATCATAAGAAAAATAACAAGTCACATACACAGGAAAGCCCATCAGAATTACAGCTGACTTATCAATGCAAACTATGAAAGCCAGAAGAGCCTGGACCAAGGTATTTCCAGTTCTACATGACAATTAGATGCCAGCCCAGAATAGCAAAAAATGTCTATTATAGTTGAGGGGGAAAGAAAAATCTTCCATGACACAAATAGCCTGAAAGAATACATGTCCACAACACCAGCCCTTCAATGAATACTTGAAGCAATACAGAGAGCAGAGAGAAACAACTATACCCCAGGGGCAAGAAAAGAAAATAAATAAAGGTATAATCTAGGAAACACAAAACTAGACAGAGAACACAAACAGAAATCAAAATGACAGCAACCAAAATACTTATTTCAACAATAACTTTAAGTATCAATGGACTGAACTCCCCAGTCAGAAGACACAGGCTAAGTGAATGGATTAAGAAACAAACTCCATCTCTTTGCTGTCTGCAAGAAACCCATCTCACCATCAAGGACAGGCACTACCTTAAGGTAAAAAGATGGAAAAGAATATTCCAAGCAAATGGCACTAAGAAACAAGCAGGGATTGAAATTCTAGTATCTGATAAAATGGACTTTGAAGTAAAACTAATCAGAAGAAATAACGAGGGTCACTTTATTCTGATCAAAGGAACAGCTAACCAAGAAGATATTACAATCCTTAACATATATGCACCAAACTCTGGTGCACCCAAATTCATAAAAAGAACACTACAGGACTTTAAGACACAGATTAACCCCAACTCAGTAATAGTAGGGAACTTCAATACCCTACAGTCTCCATTAGACAGGTCAACTGGATAAAGAATAAACAGATATCTGAATTAAATGATACCATACATCAAATGGACCTAACAGACAGCTTTCGAATACCAAAGAACACACTCTACTCAGCACCCCATGGAAGTTTTTCAAAAATTGACCACATACTGGGCCACAAAACAAGCCTCAACAAATACAAAAAAAATTGAAATAATTCCATTCATTCTATCAGACCACAATGCAATAAAGCTCAAAATCAACACTGGAAAAAGCCCTAGTCACTACACAAACTCATGGCAATTAAACCACACACTCCTATACAATGAGTGGGTCAAAGGAGAAATCAAGAAAGAAATAAAAGTATTCCCGGAATTCAATGAAAAGGGCAATACAACACAACACAACCTCTGGGACACTTTAAAAGCAGTCCTAAGAGGGAAGTTTATAGCTCTAAGTGCCTACATTAAAAATTAGAGGGAAAGCACTGGCAGAAAGGCCAGCACTGAGGCAAAATGCAGAGCTGGAGCCATGTGTACTGCTCCTTGGCCAAGAGGGGCCATTTCAGTCAACTATCTCATGGCCTACAAGGAGTTTCTGCAGTTCCCTAAGAACTTACACAGACCAATCAATTGATGCTGATGTAACAGTGATAGGTTCTGCCTCTGGAGGATATGTTGCTGCCATTGAAGCTGCCCAGTTAGGCTTTAAGACAGTTTGCATTGAGAAGAATGAAACACTGGGTGGAACATACTTAAATGTTGGCTGCATTCCTTCCAAGGCTTTATTGAATGACTCATTATTACCATTTGACCCATGGAAAAGATTTTGCATCTAGGGGAATTGAAATATCAGAAGTTTGCTTGAATTTAGAAAAGATGATGGAGCAGAAGAGGTCTGCAGTAAAAGCATTAACAGGTGGAATTGCCCACTTATTCAAACACAATAAAGTTGTTCACGTCAATGGATTTGGGAAGATAACTGGCAAAAATCAGGTGACGGCTACAAAAGCAGGTGGCAGCACTCAGATTATTGGTACCAAAATTCTTATAGCTACGGGTTCAGAAGTAACCCCTTTGCCTGGAGTCACGATTGATGAAGATACAATAGTATCATCTACAGGAGCTTTATCTTTAAAAAAAGTGCCAGAAAAGTTGGTTGTTATTGGTGCAGGAGTAACTGGTGTAGAATTGAGTTCAGTGTGGCAAAAACTTGGTGCAGATGTGACAGCAGTTGAATTTTTGGGTCATGTGGGTGGAATTGGAATTGACATGGAGATACCAAAAATTTTCAACGCATACTTCAAAAGCAAGGGTTTAAATTTAAACTGAATACCAAAGTTACTGGTGCCATCAGGAAGTCAGATGGGAAAATTGATGTATCTATTGAAGCTGCTTCTGGTGGCAAAGCTGAAGTTATCACTTGTGATGTTCTCTTGGTTTGCATTGGTCCACGACCCTTTACTCAGAATTTGGGACTAGAAGAGCTTGGAATTGAGCTAGATCCCAGAGGTAGAATTCCAGTCAATACCAGATTCCAAACTAAAATTCCAAATATCTATGCTATTGGGGATGTGACTGCTGGTCCATTGCTGGCTCACAAAGCAAAAGATGAAGGTATCATCTGTGTTGAACCATGGCTGGTGGTGTTGTGCACATTGACTGTAATTGTGTGCCATCGGTGATTTACACACACCCTGAGGTTGCTTGGGTTGGCAAATCAGAAGAACAGTTGAAAGAAGAGGGTATTGAGTACAAAGTTGGGAAATTCACATTTGCAGCAAACAGCAGAGCTAAAACAAATGCTGACCCAGATGGCACGGTGAAGATTCTTGGACAGAAATCAACAGACAGAGCACTGGGAGCACACATTCTAGGACCAGACGCTGGAAAAATGGTAAATGAAGCTGCCCTGGCTTTGGAATGTAGAGCGTCCTGTGAAGACATAGCTAGAGTCTGCCACGCACATCCGACTTTATCAGAAGCTTTTAGAGAAGCAAACCTAGCTGCATCGTTTGGCAAAGCAATCAACTTTTAAATTAGAAGAAGGTTTTTTTTTTTCTGAAATCTGGAATCTTTTGTAGAGGTCACATTTTTGAACAGCATAAACTCACAGTTCCAAGAATTTTTAGGATGGAATTATGAGACTTTGGGGAGCCATTTAAAGGTTTGAACAAAATGAAATAATCTTGTATCTATATTTTAAGTAAATATCTTCTTTCAGTGCTTTAACAGTGAAGGAAAGACTGTATAGTAGTATCCTGGGAAGTTTTCAGCCTGCACTTCATGCTATTTATAGAAGATTGGACTTCACTGTATTAACGTTATTTCTGATTCAGTGAGGTGGAATCTACTTCATAAGGAAGGAGCTTGAGTATGGGACATGAACAGCTGTATTTGAATAAAACTGATGAAGTTACTTTAAATGTGGTTTTCATATTGGAAACAAGTCAGTGATTAGAACAAGATTCAAATATGTACAAATATGTAAATAAAAGTGACGGTCTCTCATTTTATTTAACTCCCAAATTCTTAGTTTAGAGGTAGAATTATGTGTTTAAGGGTTAAGGTTTTAGAAGGTCTGCAAGTCTAAAGGGCATTGCCCAAATGAAGATTCTGTCCACAAAACAAAAATATTAAATGGAAATTCAAATGTATTATATATACCAAGGAATAAAGATATCAAAATAAATATGTCTTAAATGCTTCAAAAAAATTAGAAAGAACCCAAATAAATGACCTAACACTGCAACTCAAGATGCTGGAAAGGCAAGAACAAATGAAACCCAAACCCAGCAGAAGAGAAAGAAACAACAAAAATCAGAGTAGACCTTAATGAAATAGAAACAAAGAAAATAATACAAAGAATCAATGAATCTATGAACTGGTTCTCTGAAAAGCTAAACAAGATAGACACTTAGCCCAGTCAACCAAAATAAAGAGCAAATCCAAATCAACAAAATCAGAGATGAAAGGGGAAACATCACAACAGGAACCCCAAAGATCCAGACCATTATAAGGGAATATTTTTTAAAAAACCTATATGCTACTAAATTTGAAAATTTAAAAGAAATGGATGGATATCTAAAGTCATGGGAACCACCAAAGTTATACTAAGAAGAGATCAACAGTTTAAACAGACCTATAACATATAAGGAAACTGAAACAGTTATACAAAGCCTCCCAACTAAAAAAAGCCCATGTGCCGATAGATTTACAACAGAATTCTACCAGACATTCAAAGAAGACCTCCAATCAATACTACTTAAATTATTCAAAATGATAGAAACAGAGGGAGAACTCCCAAACTCCTTCTGTGAAGCCAGCATCACTCTAATACCCAAACCAAGTAAAAATACAACCAAAAAAGGAAAATATAGACCCATATCCTTGATGAACATAGATGCAAAAATTCTCAACAAAATACTTGTAAACCACATACAGATGGACATCAAAAAGATCATTCACCATGATCAAGTCAGCTTTATCCCAGAGATGCAGGGATGGTTCAATATACACAAGTTAATAAACATCATTAATCATATAAATGGACTCAAAGACAAAAACCATATCGTCATCTCAATAGATGCAGAAAAGGCTTTTGACAAAATTCAGCATGCATTTATGTTCAATGTCTTAGAGGGAATTGGACTGGAGGGAACATACCTCAACATAATTAAAGCTATTTTACAACAAACCCACAACCAACATCATTCTAAATAGAGAAAAACTGGAAGCATTTCCATTGAAATCAGGAACCAGACAAGGATGTCCACTATCTCCACTCCTTTTCAACATAGTCCTTGAAACTCTTGCTAGAACAATAAGGCAAGAGAGGGAAATGAAAGGAGAACTAATTGGAAAAGAAAAGGTCAAACTATCCCTTTTTTGCAGGTGATAGGATACTATACCTAAGAGATCCGAAAAGTTCCACCAGAAAACTCCTAAACTGATCAATACTTTTAGTATAATGGCAGATTATGAAATCAATCTACAAAAATCAGTAGCCTTCCTATATATCAATAACAAGCAATTTGAGAAAGAATAAAGGCAAATGCTCCCATTCACAATAGCTGCAAAAAAAAATGTCTTGGAATAAATCTGACCAAAGACACCAAAGAGCTATACAATGAAAATTTTAAATCATTAAAGAAAGAGATTGAGGAAGGAGATGGAAAGACCTCCCATGCTCACGGAGTAGAAGAATTAATATTGTGAAAATGACCATCCTACCAAAAGCAACATGTAGATTCAATCTAATCACAATCAAAATCCCCATGACATACTTCAAAGAATTAGAAAAAGCCATCCTTAAATTCATATGGAAGCACAAAAGACCCCAGATAGCCAATGCAACCCTGAGCATAAAGAGCAATGCTGGGAGGATTGCTATACCAGATCTCAAAGTGTACTACAGAGCTATAGTCATAAAAACAGCATGGTACTGGCACAAAAATAGACACACAGATCAATGGAACATCATTGAAGATCTAAACCCAAGTACATACAATTTCAGCCACCTGATATTTGTCAAAGGTGCCAAGAACACACAATGCAGGAAACAGCGTCTTCAACAAATGGTGCTGGCAAAACTGGATCTCCACCTGTAGAAGAATGAAACTAGATCCTTATCTTATACTTTACACAAAAGTCAAGTCCAAATGGATCAAAGACCTCAATGTGAAACTGGAAACCCTGAAACTATTAGAAGAAAATATTGGCAGTAACTTACAAAATATAGGTGTAGGAAAGGATTTTCTAAACCAGAGAGAAGTTGCTCAGGAATTAAAGTCGACAAGAGGGACCTTATTAAACTAAAAGGCTATGTACAGCAGAAGAAATAATCAAAAAAGAGAAGAGAAAACCCACAGAATTGGAAAAAATCTTCACCAGTGAGACATCTGACAGAGGTTTAACACCCAGAATATATAAAGAACTCAAAAAACAAAGAATTGAGAAACCAAATGACCCAGTGAAAAGATGGGCTAAAGAGCTAAACAGAGTTCTCAAAGGAAGAAAGAAAGATTGCTAAAATACATCTCATAAAGTGTTCAACAGCGTTAGTAATTAGGGAAATGCAAATTAAAACCACCCTAAGGTATCACCTTATCCCAGTCAGGCTGGCTAGGATGAAGAGAACAAATGATACCAAATGGTGGTGAGGATGTGGAGAAAGGGGAATGCTCATTCACTGCTGGTGGAATTGCAAACTCGTACAGTCTCTATGGAAAACAGTGTGGAGAACTCTGAAAAAACTAAAAATGAACCTACCATATGACCTGGTTTTACCACTCCTTGGCATATACCCAAAGGACTCATCCTATTGTAGAGACACTTGTACAACCATGTTTGGTGCTGCTCTTTTCACAATAGCTAAGAGATAGAAGCAACCTAAGTGTCCCTCAACTGACCAGTGATTAACAAAAATGTGGTATATTTACAAAATGGAGTTCTACTCAGCAGTGAGGAATGATAAAATAATGATATTTGCAGGTAAATGGATGGATCTAGAAACTGTTATACTAAATGAAGTAACACAGACTCAGAAAAACAAATGACATATGTTCTCCCTCATACCTAGCACCAAATACTTTTAAATTCCAGGTCCTTTTAATAAGATGATGCTATACAGCAGCCCCTTCTACATAAAACAACTACCATCATCGACTTCAGCTGTGCCTGATTGCTGAACATCGTCACAGTTGGGCTTGTTGACAGTTGTGCTCATTCATTAAAGGAGTGGTAAACAGGGTCATTGGACCCTCATCAGAGTATCCAGCCACTCTTCCCAGCCAACTGTATGTAATTTGGCCCTAATCACACATGGTCTCCTGGATTTGGGGAGGGCTAAAGTATACAATCTGGGGAAGGCTAGAAAGAGAAGGCATGACCCATGCTGAGTAAAGGCTTTCCAGTGTGCATACCCTCAGGTCATACATACACCTCAGTTATCTCAGTAAGTAAGGTCAATAAATTCATTGGTTCCCCAATAAAACTTTAATCAAACATTGGCTTGCCACTAGAACCTTGAAAGGGAATAAGCATTGCTTAGCATCCCCAGGAAAAGAAATCTCACAACAGATGGAAAATTTATTTTTTTCTCAATGCTATTGTGTCTCATAATTATTTTTTAAAAAAAGAAAATGAGAATGTAAAAGATGTTAAAATGATATCAGAATGGAGATATTTTCCAAAATAGACAGAAAAATGAGAAAGCCTAAGCAAGCGATAAAGGCCTGTATAGGTTTGTTATATATAAAGGATGAGACAAAAACAATATACACATAATTGTGGAGTCTCTTCCTTTCCTTGTGGGTCATTGGCCACCGTTCCACGAAGACAAAGGGAGCAGAATGAGGTCAGGATGTCCAGTGAGCATTGACAAAAGAAAGCCCTTCTGGGGAGGCAGGTTCAGTGATACAAACAGCTCCAGACTCAGTGAAACAGCTCTAGATTCAGTGAAACAACTCCATTTATTCAGTGGGGATTAGGGAAAATATAGTGTGGGGGCAGTAGCCAATGCTTCAGCTGATAGGTGCTCATAGTATGCTTTATTTACATATAGCAGTAGGCTCCTATCATCCCACTACCAGGCAGGGACTAATTCCTTAAAAGATTTTAGGGATACCTCTTCAGAGGGGGAAATGTTAGAGTAGCCAAAAGCCCCATTAAAAAAAAGAGAGATGTCTCAGCAGTTACAAGAACTGATTGCTCTTGCAGAAGACCCAGGTTCCATTCCCAGCACCCACATGGCAGCTACAAACCATACTTAACTCCAGTTCCAGGGGAATCCGAAGCCTTCTTCTGAACTCTGCAGCATTGCACGACACGGGTGCACTCACATACAGGCAGGCAATACACTCATACACATTAAAAAAATAAAAATAATAAAGAAAATATTTTTAAAAAACAAACAAATAAATCAAAGAAGAAGAAAGAATCCATGAAGTTATCAGAAAAAAGTAATGGGGAGATATAGGAGGAGTTGGAGGGGAGGGAGTGGGTATGGATTTGATCAAAACACCTTATATGCTTGTGTGAAATTCTCAATAAATTATTTTTTTTAAAAAGAAAGTGATGAATTGAGAATCTAGAAAATGTCAGAACTTCCTGTTTCTTAGACGCATGTAGGAACCTACCCAGCCTTCCAGCCCTGTTTTCCCGCAGGGTATCTTTGAAGTCTTCGGGCAATGTTTGCTTGGTTGCTTGTAGACTTCTCTCTTTTGGTCTTCATGTCTCTTAAGCCTCTTAACACATCAAATAAATAAATAAATAAATAAATAAATAAATAAATATAAATAAATAAATTTTTTAAAGTTAAAAAAAAATCCAGGCATCATGACATTCGCTTGTAATCCCATCAGTGGGGAGGCAGAAACAGACAGATCCTGTGACAGATCCTGTTAGTCACCCAGCCTAGCTTAATCCGCAAATTCCAGATTCTAAAGAGAGCCTGTCTCAAAGAACAAGGTGGACAGTTCCCGAGGAATAACACCCAAAGTTGATCTCTGACCTCCACATGTACATGCACACAGATGCAAATGCATAAAAATGAACAGGTACACACACCTACACATACACACACAAACTATATATACAAGATTTATTTATGTGTACATACGTATATGTGTGCACGCATGTATATAAGCCATGAAACCAGGAAGGGAATCGTGAAATGAGGGAGGCAAAATATTAAGGGGAGTTAGCAAGGGTAATGAAAGGAATGTGATGTGAACGCAGGACTACTTAGAAGGCAGAGGGAGGCAGACAGAGGTTATGGGGAGTGTGATGGGGGGAGAGAATGAACTAGAACAGGGCATAATGAAGCGTATATAATTAATAATAAAATAAATTTCAAAGTTCCTTTTCTAAGAGGAAATTAAAGCTGTAGCTGTCCCAGATAAGTACATTCTGGCATTGTGTAGCTGAATGCCACATAAACTAAAGGGCACTCATTTTGGATCAGCTTTTCGTGTCATAACATGCTTCTCTCTCTGTCTTACATATACTTAATTTTAAGCTTTCAGCAGCAACTGAGAAGTTTTTGGGGGGAGGGGGTTAAAAGAATTTAAAAGATCATAAATCCCTAAGTGATCAATGTACAGGTTCAACATAAATATGTAAATGCCTTCTTTAAGGGCCTACGTTTCTCAAAAGCAGACATGTTTATTTATCTCTGGTCTCTTGATCCTGTGCCCTCCGTGTGGCATAGAGAAAAAAACCTTTAAATGATGCTTAGGAAACAAAAACAAATAAAAACAAAGGAGCTTAACAGTCCTTCATAAGAAATGTGGGAAAGGAGAGCGAGGCTGGCTCGCTGTAGTGCCACCGATACATGAGCACAAGGTGGCAGTTCTATCAGTTGCCTTCCATTCTTATTATAAAAGTTACCAGCCATTCTGAATGCAGATTAGAAACCCATCGCCCGTCTATTTTATTCCTCTACTCCACTTCCATATAATTTCCTGGAGTTTTAAAACAAACCCTGGATATTTTATCATTTTCCTCATAAACTTAAACATTTCCAAAAGTTTTTTTTTTTGAAAGCCTTAAAAATAAGGACTTTGTAAAAGCACAGATTGTTTTCTTAAAGAAAAAAAGATGACAATTTTAAAAATCTAAGATAGTTCTTCTAAATCAGTTGTCAGATTTTTGTAGCTGTGAAAATCAAGTGGACAGTAAGACTGGACCTGAGTGGATTCGAGTGGATTCAAGCAATGAGACAAGCTTCTTCACTCTGAAGTTGGATTCTGCCTGTATCTGCAGGACATGCCCACCTTCCATGGACTAATGCCCCAGGCAGTTATACAAGTCTCATCTAACCAGCCAACATGCCCATTTCCTGTCTTAACAAGAAGCAGCAAAATGGAGGGCCCGAGTCAGCATGACGAGCACCTCTCCCCTACCCCCTCCACTGGGGCCAGTGAGAATCAGAAGCCTGCCTGAGCAGTGAGGACTCCTGAGATAGTTACATAGAGACAGCAAATGTCCTCTCCCTCCACAGGTACCAAAGACCCCCTGAACAAACCAAACTAACGCTAGGGGCTGTGTATGAGAAGTCAGAGCATGTCTAAGGCAAAGAGCACAGCCTGACTTCATCAAGTTAGTCTCCCAAACTGAGAAGCTTTGAGACCTCAAGTCCTGCCCCACCACTGACTCCATTTTCTTTTCTTCCCTTTCTCTGTCTCCTCGCTGATTTGATTCTAAAGATTGAACATCCTCATGACCAAATGCAATCACTTTAAGGCTATCAAATTTGATGTCCCCAATTAGAACCAATTGAGATTATCCAGAATCACAATTCAAACATTCAGGTGGCAAATTCCATAGAAGCGTCCAGTCTGGTGCAATTAACTGTAGTCAACCTGAGGCTGTGGATGGGTGAGACAGACTGTCAGAGGGAGGAGTTGGGGATGGAAAGATGTTCTAGATAGTTGCTTTCATAAACGGTGCTGGCTAATGCATCTTGATGCAGACATTTCATGGGAAGGATTGTCTCTACCATCCTTCAACTCTGATACTTCTATGATGGGACTAGCAAGAGAATGTCATCATTTGTTTCTGTGGCATTCCCTTTGATCCACTTTGGTAAATAAACACCTAACTGACACATTTGTTCATCATCATTTGGTGAACAGTCAGTCCAGTCACAGTCAACCGCACCTTTCAAGGTCTTCTCCTTGGTATGGTTACCTTGCAAACCTTTGTTCTTCTTCGTGTACTGGACTCACAATTGAGCTCTCAATTGATAATATTATTTCCCTCACTTTTGAGTTTGTGGGGAACCAACTACAAAACCAAGCCCCAATTAGTTTGTTGTGTACAGAAAACCTAAAGAGGAACAGAGGTTTTAAAACAAGAAAGTACCACAAACTGGTTAAGAAATACAAATACGGTTAACCTGAAAAAAACAAAACAAAACAAAAAGAATGCATCCCACATGTGATTCGTGTCAACTCCTGAAGACAAAACACATGAGTGCAACTGGAAGCCAGAAAGCAACACACTCTCTTCAGGTGATTGTGATCACCCGCATGGGACCTGTGTTCCACATTCATGTATGTGCTATATAGAAACAGAGATGGAGAGTTCAAATCTGAGGTGATGGAGATGGACATCACAGAACATCAGATCAAAGAGAGTAGGTGCTGCTGTGTTTGGTTTCTTTACAATACCTGGACCACTCCTCTCCAAATAACTTAATCACAACAGCTAGAGTCTACAGTAGAAGAACTCGCCATTCTAGAGAGAAGTGAAAACCTACCAAAACTCCTGCCCTGGTTTCTCATATTGTATCAGAACCAAGAGATCTGTACCTTGTTCAAGTGAAAGAGGGAAGATGGCTTTTTTCTCCTTTTCAGAGAATTAAATAGTAACTAAAAGTGTTTAATGCTATTTCAGCCTAAAATGGGGAGAAAAAGAAAAACTATTTTGTCTATAGACAAATAGGAAAGACAGAGAGAGACTTCAAGATTTCAGAGCATTAAAAGTGATGCAAAGCCCGTTTAATGGGCACCCCAGAGCTTTTTTTTTTCCCAAGCACCACAATTGATTGCCATGAGATTATGATGCCATTAAAATTCACTCTGCCCATAAACTAATGCTGTGGAAAATGCTGACGTTTATAGCAGTTCCTACAAGGGACATATTTCAGTGTGAAAGTGAGTCCTAATGTGAGAACTTTATCTCAGTAAAGCAACATCTAGGAAGGGGGAAAGAAGAGGAGGAGGAGAGGCTATCCGGGAGTGCTGTGAGTTTTACTTCTCTCAATAATGGGTGTATGGATGCAAAATTTCAAAGACTTTTAAAAAATAAATCTATTGGCCTTTGACAAAATCAATCCAAACCCCATAAACCAAGAAGTCATCCACTTGATATTAATGAGCCCACATTTGCATTTATTTGTCTCTTACACTAGACAAACCATTAATTTCCTGTTTATGCTTCCTTTGAAATCTGAATGCTCATAGATAGATGGCCTCATCGAATCTCCTGCTGCTACATTAATATTTCGCTATAAATGATAAATTTTATCATTTTCCACAACACCCCTTTTTACTTTAAGAAAGCTGTGAAAATATAAGCAATAAGTCTTAAGGTCTGAAAGCACAGCTCTTTTTTTAATACTCTTCAGCAGAGATCATTAAAATAGTGATATCTTTAGCATCAGGATACCCTTGATGGCCTCTAGGGCTTGAAATCAAGATGATGTATACTTTATCAACTAATCACCCTCTCTTGGGTAAAAGATGGTTTGTTTGGCTAAAGCTGACACTCAGATACATTCTCGACACTCAGTGCCTAAATTTATCTGATAATATTTTAATTTCAAATATGAACCTAATTCATTGGCTTTAAAAGAAAAAGTATTTTGAAAAGCTTGAGGTAGAAGCAGGATGTGGTCACTAGGTCATTTGGTAGGGTGTTAGTTATGGCAAGTATCAACCAGGAAGGTCAACGGTTCTAGATGGGATGAACTGAAGCTAAGTAACATACTATGCATTGTGATATGGAAATGGTCACTGAGAAAGCTGATTCTGGATGATGATGATGATGATGATGGTGGTGGTGGTGGTGGTGGTGGTGAGTACTGCTTGAGCCCTCCACATGTCCAATGCTGAGCTTGGACTCTGTGGCCATCCTTTTAACAATCTTGAAATAACTGTTACTATTATTCTCAGCTTATAGAGGAAGGAACTGAAGCTCAAAGGCATACATAATTTGTCAAACATGCAACTGGTGCACAGAATAAGAAGTCCATTTGCCACTTTACCTCTGAACTATTACATTTAGAACCACTAGGATCTCCTAGTGATGGTCCCATTGGTACCTGAACTTTGATTGAGATCCATGCCAATTCTTTCAATTTCATGGTGAAAATAATGAGAGACTCATGCCAGAAAATTCCAGGTCATCAACTTTGGTAATAATCAGCCCAAGTAATCCTGACTTGGGTACATAGAATTGGGCTATCTCTTAAAATTTAATCTAAGACATTGTCTTGAAACATTCTCTTCCTCCTCTTGTCCTTACTGATAGCACATAGATACAGTCACATCCACAGATGCACACCCAACTCTCTTAAACATGTTCTATTGCTGTCTCATTTCCACTACCTAAATGGGCTCACACTTTGCTTACCTGTATACAAGGTCTTAGCCACAATTCATATTTTATGTTCATGTTTCATTAATTAACATGTAGCTTCTTACTACATCTTATAAATGCACATTCATTTTGTTTTTTTATATTATTATGGGCAGGAATTCTCTTCCTTTACCGGAGTTCCCATATTCAAGTTGATTCTGTAAAATCCATTATTTGCATGAGCTTTTAAAAAAGTATCATAATAAAAAACATTTATAAGTCATTAGAATGTCAGGTATTTGACTATTTCTTTGTTTGGTTTATTTTTTTCTTCACTTATGAGCCAAATCTGTAATCAAGGGCTTCAATAAAATGTTTAATATTCAAATACAAATGAACTGACCAGAAATGAGAAAGGTAGCTTGGTAGAAAAGGTCTGAGGAAACCCTCCATTTGGCATGGATATAAATGTTCTGGGTATTGGTAAACTGGAATTATCCCACTTGCAACGAGATAAGAGATTCAGAGGAAGAATAAAAGGATGCAGCCAGACTTCCTGACCACGGGGAAGACTACAGTGCCAGCTAGTCCTCCTCAGTCTAGCTAGCAACTCAGTGAAGGAACACCATCAGCAGCAACAGGACTGTGAGAAGACTCCTTAATTGCACAGCTGCCTCATAATGAAACATTATCATTATTCTTATTTTACAATCAGGAAAAACAAGAGCCTAGGTGTTGCCTCGAGGCTCATAGCTACTGAACGACAGAGCTGGGATTCAAATCCAGAATCCCATCTCTGGTACAACACAACACTGTCTGAGTTCATTAGTAGCCACATATGAACCCAAGAAAGAAGCCTGCTTCAATACACTGTACACAGTTGCTGTGATCATCTGCTTTAATAAATGGTCCTTTCTTTAAAAGTCGAAGGGGGGGAAATTGAGTAGAAAATCATAATCTCTCAAGCAATCATGTGTATAGCCAGAACTATCCTTTCTAGACCTAGAGAATGTAATAGAGTGCCTACCACAAGACTCTCGTCTTTCACAGGAAGGCTCTTGGATGCTACCCGTGCTATCTTAAATGAGAACTAAACCAAAGATGACCAGGCATCTTGAATGGAATTAGACCAATTCAATCATTGAAAAATTGTTATCACCCTAATCAGCTTCGCTTTCAAAGAGTTTTGTCAATAAAATTCTGAGGCTTTGTAAAATCTCTCTGAAGTCAGTAAGGATGAGGAGCTTGAAAACTGACTAAACAGCCTTGATTCTTGTTCTTTGGATAATGTTTTCCCTGTCCTTTCTGCTTTTTAAATTGAGAGTAAAGCTATCCTCATCTTTTGATAACCTGTAAGGAGAATCTTCAAGGTGTTAGAATACAATGGGCTGGAGAAACTAGAGATTCCTGCAGGAAAGAAGGACTTTGGATATGAGCTACACCTTAAGCATGGGAAAAGCAACGAGTGCCTTTTATTTCTGTTAAATTGACCCACTACTTGACTCTGATAATGACAGACGAAACTGTGGTACCAAAACCCAGAACCGGAATGTAGTCTAGTTCCCAAGGTCTCATTGCAATATTTGGCCCCAGATCCTTTACTTGATGCTGCTTGCATGCCCACAGGTCTGTTGTGCCCAGTGAAACAAGCAAAAGTCAACATCCAGAAAAACTGAGTTCAAAACATAACAGGGAGCTTTGTACTGCTGCCTGGCAGATTACACATACGAAGAACAAGTCGTTAGAGAGTAAACATTTTTAAATAGACATTAAAGACTTGAAATAATAAACAGAAATAAGCCTTGATAATGACGGTGGACTGTCCACATATACTGAGGCTTACAGAGCCAGTTTGTCTCCATGATAGAAAACTGTCTCTTCAAGGAGAGAGGAGAGTTGTAGGCTTAAGTTCCTGGCTAGTAGCAGAGCAACCCCTTCAGGTGGGGGTTGCCTTCAGTCATTAACAACTCATTTGTGCTGAGCCAAGAACGCAAGCCTTCTATGGTTCCAGGACTGAGAAGCCACCTCGCCTCCATTTCTTCCTGCCTCAGTAATAGTATGATTAAGAGACCCAGAGGGTCTTTAATTTGCTCCCTCCATCTGCTCTCTCCTTTTCCATTTCAAGATTCCCACTGGGTTTCCTGATTCTAGATACAAGGCTAAAATTTGCCTTAGTGTTGGGGCGGGGGGCGGAGGGGAGTGGGAGAGAGAAGAGGAAAATAAAATTTTATATTTCTAAAGAAAGCAATGTTTACACACAAGGCTCAGTGGATACACTGGAGACAAAGTCCTTTTTGTTGTGTAACAATAACCCCCAGGAAGCAGGTGCCATCCTGTTGGGCAAGGTTGCAGTGCAGGAGCCCATTGTGTAGGATGAGAGTGTGTAGGCGCCAGAGCCTGTTCTGTGCTCCGAACAGCACCCATTATGCCTACCTTGCTAGAAGGACTCCAGCTCACCAATGGAAAACACTTGCTCTCACCATCCCCTCACCTCTGCTTTGCCATCAGAATCTCCCGATATGGATATAATCCAGACCTCTGGCATCTGAGGTCCTCTTGCCCTGTGCTTCTGAAACAAAAGCTATTATACTATGCCATGAAAGCACAGACACTGAGAAATAAAGGGGCTGGAAGACCAGTTTATGAGGAGGAGTGTGAGCTCCATTTAAAGTTAAAAACTCCAGGAAAACAAAACACTCCCGATTAAAAACAGGCTTTCATACCTTTGTGCAAGCACATATATGTATTCATCAGAACATTTCATCCAAAGACTCAAGACAAAAGCAAGTGACCTGTCCTTGCTTTCAAAAGCTGGAGACGACAGGCTGAAAAAGAGAAGGCCTCGGCTTGCTAGATAAAGCTCCTTCCAATTAATGGGCTCCAACACAGGGTGGGAAGGAGGAACAGTGTCCTTTAACTAAGACACATGGCAGTCAGAATAGAATGTCTCCTGCCTCTGAACAAATGAAGGATGCAATCACACTTTTTTAAGAACAATCTTCTACCCCTTTAGGAAAGAAGCATCAGAAAGCAGGTAGTGTTTTCTTCCCACATGGGGAATTTTAGTGCTTATCAAAAATGCCCAGGGCACCACCCTTGGTAAACTGGTAGATGTATTGTCATTTAACTGTCTGAGAAGCACAAGGTGTTTTGAAAGCTTAGGTGACAGAGGGGAAATTCTCAGAATATTCCTCTGGTCTAGAGTGCCCTTAAGAAATTATGAGGCTCACCTTGAGTTTTGACCTCATATGTTGTGTATACATGACCCAGTAGAGGTGGTGTTTTCTTAAGCTATTCAGAGAAGTTTCTCATAGCTCCCCACTCACCCATCCTAGTACCAAAACTCACCTCGTGCTGTGTGCATGCTGACCTGCCTGCAATCGCTTCCTGCCTTCCTCCCTTCACCCACACAGCTCTTAGTTCTTCACAAGTGAGTTTTTTGACAACACTATCCTTCCTTTGATTCTAAGACTGAGGTTCACTTTCTTCCACAGACCTCTGCTTGGGCCTATCACAGACATTATCAGGCAGTACTGAGTCTTCCCCATGCCATTCAGAGTGGCAACAATATGCTCTTTAATTAATTAGGACTCACACAGATTCTATGATCTGTAACAGTATCATATGGGTGGCTCTGCACATTGAAAAAAGAAAAGCCGGCTTATGCCACTCACGATTGGAATGTTGTGTGTATGTCTGTCTGTCTGTGTATGAGTATATGTCTGTGTGTCTGCGTGTGTACATGGTGCTGAGCACGGAATACAGGGCCTTGTACATTCTGAGCAACACCCCCAGCCCTGCAATAGCCTTGTGAATACTATTCCCATCACATCAATTTCCTGAACAAAAATTTATCAGGCTCTCTTCTGTCCTTTAGGACTAACTCTATCATTCCCTCTTCATTCTGCCTCCTGCTAGACCAGATGGTGTGCTGGTCTCTGAAGGTGGAAAGCCATTTCCATGTGCCATTGTCAAACTGTCTCCTAACTGTCTCGTTTTGCCTCAGTCAAACTTGTTCCCTGACCAACATCTCATTCCAAAGTTCTTGCTTCCTCCCCTTTACCTCTGACTGGTCTAAACCCACAATATGAAACAAGAAAAATGGAGAACGAGCAAAAGAAGCAGCAAGAGGTGGAGGGAGGAAGGGATGGAGAAAGACAGGGTTGCAGCCAGCAAGAAAGAGAAGTGAGATGGGCTGTTTGCACTGAGCTGCCTTTTCTACCTGACTTCACAGTATGTTTTGTGCTTTGTCTCCCCACAGCCTTCTGCAAGGAAGCAGATCAATTGTCGGCACATTTCAGGTAAGTACTAAATGTATTTTCCCCAAGATATTTTATCTGGTCTGGTAAATTCTGCTTTGTAATTTCTGAATTCAGCTGTTCCCTGCTGAAAATGATACAGAGGGAAGACAAGGTCATTTTTAGCCACAGAGTCGGGAAGCAGGACAGATTCTCTTGCGGTATCCTGGTTCTCCACACAATATTGGTCTACTGTGCATCAGTGCCTCATTTTGCTCATCCTCAACCCTCATAGGAACGTAATTTCCCCACATATACACCCGACCCCTGTGGCACACACACACACACACACACACACACACACACACACACACACAAAGCCTGGCATTACATTAGTGAACAGTGGTAACTGTGGTAGAAGCCAGTTTGTCTGTTTGTTTATCACTGTGTATCCCAGGCTGGCTTTGAGCTTGTGGTCCTCCTACCTCTGCCTCTTAAGTGCTGAGATTACAAGTGTGCATCACTACACCCAGCTAAACTGTCATTAACATGAATTATAACCTGAAACAGAGACGTGATATGTTGGGTTTCAGCAGAGTTACCTTTAAGGCAATTATTTTAAGTGAAATGACCCTGTATCTATAACCATTTTCTTGCCCCTCTTGGATTTGGCATTCCCACCAAAATTCTACCCCTAAGGCCTCCTCTTATGTGGCTACAAGATGGCAATGTGACAAATGAAACAACAAATAATTCAAACTCCAGCCAAAGCCAATTCCAAATAATTTGTCTCAACAGAATTAACTGAATTTGCCAAATGTTCTGATGTTCCATAGCCATAATTGCACTTCATAATTTGCTGCAATGCAGATACTTGGAAATAGAAGTACTGGATAAATTGCAGCATTTTTGTGACCTCTAGACTTTCTCCATTTAGACCAAGTTAATTTTCAACATGAGAAGATTCATTTTTGTACAGAATAATATCAGTAATAAGCCCAGCGCATAAGTGAGCGCTGTGTACAAATGGCTGCTATCAAACAACTGCATGATCACACCCTAGTTCAGCTTAAATGCCATTTATGTCAAATGCATTAACAGAGGAGTGGTGAGTGTTTGATTTGACTTGGTGGACAAACAGCGTTATTTCTCAAAGATTTGGATATATGCTTGTGACTAGGTAAAACCAGTAAGTAGGAGTGTTCGTCTCAAGGTTCATTTGCAGGATCTTGACGTGTTTCTGGAAGAGAGTCAGACTTCACCACGAGACACCTGGAGGATCATTTGTTGGAGGCAGTTCAGCTCATAAGAAGCCACTGTGCACGTGTTGTTTTAAAGGGTTTTTACCGTCCTTCAGGCTTGTCCTGACCGTGTAGATGGCATGAGCAGCTTTTGATATAATCCAAGCCAATTCTTTGGGGTGTTGCTTTTACTGCACTGTGTCTGTGAGGCAGGCAGGACTGTGGCTTGGTGACTTTGCAGTGAAGCGGGCTGTAGCTGACTAGGCAAGAAGACATTGTTTTTCATAGCATCACTGGTGGATTGTTGCGCAGTTTGGCGCTGTCCAGGTTCTGACCAAGCTCCATCCATGTTTCAGAAGACAGCGTCTCTCACTCATGAATAATACCAACAAGGGGATCAGACTTAAAACTATTCAAGATAAATATTTAGTGCTCCATGATTTCTGAGAGGCTTCTCATTTTACATTAATCAATGTGTTATTTTTCAAAAGCTAATATTAATCTAATTTCTTTTGATACAAGTGATAAGTAGTGAATGTAAAACTTAGAATAAGTCTAAATCACTTCCAAGTCAATATGACTGGTTTTCAAATGCCATCTACCACTTAGATTTCTTTAGCCATTGATTTTGATTATGAATATTAGAAAATTCTAGGGTATTATGCTGCAGTAGAATTTGTGTTACTTATACCTATGTATTCTACTTGTAAACAATAAAGAGTTCATTTATACCAATAAAGCTACTAATTTAAATAACATATAATTAATAATATGGTTTAAAGACAAGAGATCAATCATTCAGTGTTTCTATATCAAATATTTCTAAGAAAATTAGGATATATTAATAATCACTCTAGTTGTGTTTATTTCCTCCTGAAAAATGAGAAAATTAAGCCAAATAACTGGTGTGTGGCAAGGAACTGATTTTTCCATTGAACCAAGGTTTCTGGGACTTCAGGATAGCATGTAGCACCCACAGCCTGGAGGGTGGAATGCACATAAGTGTTCAGAGGGGAGGCAGGACACTGGCAGAAAGGAACCTGAGAAGAAATCCAAGCCATTAAATCTCAGGTTTGAAAGACGGCACATATGACGCACTGTGCTCAAACTGCAAAACATCATCGACCTTTAAAAATCTGAGTTATGCATGTGATGAGAAATGGGGACACATAGTATGCTACTCAACCTCTTCATTTACCACAGATCTTTTTGAGATTTTTGAGATGATGTGATCCAAACCTAGGATGAAGTTGGTTTTCCTGACACCTAGAATGAAATAGTTTATGGGAAAAATTAATCATGCAGAAATAAGGTTTGGGGTAGAAATTTCATATTGAAATAGTTGTTTTCAAACATTCTTCAAACATATCAGAAGCAGTCACTTATATAAAAGAAATGTTAATCTAGTAATATTTCTGTAGTACTTATCTAAATGTTAAACTCTTCAAAGTAAATGCATAGGTAGACACGCATCCAGAGCAAACACGATTCCAGTTGTCCCTTGATATCTAAAGGAGAATGGTTTTAGGTTTGTCAACAAATACCAAAATCTAAAGGTGCTCAGATCTCTTATAAAATGGCATAGTATTTGCATATGACATAAGTGCATCATCTGTTATACTTGAAATCATATCCAGATGACTTACAATATAATACAATTTTTGAAATTGGATTATGCTATTGGCATGGAACCTGTATACATGAAGGGCTGCCTGCACATTCTTCCTGTCCTTCAGTCCTCATACCAAGTTCCACGTTCTTTAGGAGCTGCATACCATGCTTCCAGGGACAGCCTAGAAGTATCAAGAGTTCACTTGGAGATTATGTTTATTTTCTTGAATTCCCCCAGGAACTGGAGGCCATGGCCATGTCTTTATTTCCTTGTCAAAGTGTGTTCTCCTGACAGAAAGAGCCAATAATTAAGGAAATAAAGGAAAATCAGAGGGAGGAGAAAGGGAAAAAAGAAGAAAAGGGGTTAGAGAATATGGAGGAGACTAGGATGGGGTGGGTAAGCTGTCACCAGCTAGGTTCCCTAGAAGCAGATACTTGGAATAGAGTATAAGGTACACCATGTTTCCTGGGGTCCAGTGAGAGGCAGCAACATTGGGTAGAGGAAGAAGATAAACTGGAAAGCAGCCCTGACAAATCCTTAGGCAACAGTGCAGGGAAATCTAGAGCCAATACTGCTGGTCATCACTGACCACAATTGGTCAAAGAAGCTAAGATTTTACATCTGCATCTTGCTCTGTTACCAGATGCAGGCTACCCCATAAAGGTGATTGTATCATACAGGTATTTTTGCAGACAACATGACTGTCTATAACACAGTCCCATCCTTAAAGAGCCGACAGCTAGAAGCTTCATACTGACCACACTCACACAATTGAAAGAGTCCGAGTGGTACACCCCCCACATCTATCATAGTCCATCCCTTAAACTTCCAACATTCATAGTTAAGGAGAAACTATTAAAGGATTATGTCGAGTCTCTCTTCTTGAGGTTAAACTCTTAAGAGGATGTTATGGGCTGAACAGCATCCATAAAAAATTCAGACATTGAAATTCTTACCTAGGTCATATAGAATATAACTGTAATTCTGAAAGGTTTTCAGAGGGCTAGAAAGGAGGCTCAGTAGTTAAGAGAATTTGCTGTTCTTCCAGAGGACTTGAATTCAGTTACTAGCACCCACGTGGCATGACTCACAACCACTGCACCAGCTCCAGAGGATCTAACCCGTTCTTTCTGTCTCTCCAGGCACCCATACACATGTGCACATACACACAGACACATAAATAATAAAATAAATCTTAAAAAATAAATAAGGTCTTCCAGATTTATGTCAAGGACATGAAGCACAAATTTCCCCAATGGAATCTTGGGAGTCATGGTAAGGGATTTGCTGGGGACCTGGAGTATCTGCTCATGCAGGCTTAACCTACTCCAGCCCTCTCATTCATGATCCCAAGTGTACCTAGTCCATGTTACAATAGATTATTTCTAAGACCACCCAAGCTGTAGCTTGGAGGGTCTGACAAAACCCAGTTCATGATAAACAGCTTTAACCACATGATCATGTGATATCAATATGTCTTTATCAAAGTCTAGCAACACAACAGAAGTGGTTTTTTGAAAGGCTTATAATTTTCTACTGCAGATGGCACATCCTTGCTCCAGACATCTCAGAGTAGTGGTATGATTCTCCCACTAGTCACAAACTCCATACAGCATCTCTTCTTACCACTGATATCTCCAACATCATAGGGTTGACAAGATTATAGGGCCCAAGGTATAGAGACATGTCCAGCTCTGGGACCCATTAAAGCTGGCAGCCTCATAAATCACTCAGTGTATATACCACATAAGCGTATCTGGATGTGGAATAGCCTGCCTTTAAACCTAAAGAAGTCTACCAGACATTGTGTTTCTTTTGGATAGTGAAAGAAGGATGCAGTTCTCCTTTTACTTCAAATTGGAAATCTCAGCCCCTTCTAGTCACTAGACTATCAGATATTTTACATATGTACATGGGTTCACATAGACTATCTCATACTTGAGGAGTGCATCTAACTCAGCCCTCCAGCTTGCTACTCAGACTGATCAGGACAGCACCACTGAGGTAATGGAACAATGTGTTCTGCAGAATGCCTAGCTTTTCCAGATCTCTCCAGGTCATATTATGACAGTGGGTTGGACAGTTAACAGAACCCTGAGGGGAAAGCAGAATTAGCCTAAAAGACAGCCTCATCAGAGTTGGACTTCAAAGGGCTAAAGAATGCATAAATTTTTCTTGGGCACAGAAAGCACTTAGAATGAGTACCACATTTCCCATCCCCAACCACCCTTGCAAGACTCATTTCCATGAGGTCAAGTTCTAGTCAATGGAACACTGGCAGAAGTTTCACATAGCATTTCCATGAATACAACTTTACTCACTGTTGACCAGAATACGGACATGATGTCAGAATCTGCTGTAGCCTTCTTAGGACACAAGCTGGTTGTGGGAAACAAGATTATGTGTGTGACCACAGATAGAGGTGCCCAGGTCTCTGAGACTTTTGTGAAACAGAGCTCCATGCCATAGCTAAAGTACCAGTCTCTGGATGCTCAAAAGGAACAATTTCTGCCTTGTTTGTGTCATTATCATTAGGGCCTCTGTTTTTTGTTCGTTTGCTGTATTGAATACTATAGTATTGTGTTGTGTTGCGTTGCATTGCATTGCATTGTATTGCAGTGCATTGCATTTTATTGATTTGATCTGTATTGTTTACAGCATCTCCTATGGTCCAGGCTGGCCTCTAACTTACAATGTAGCTGAGTATATCCTTGAACTTCCAATTCTCCTTCTATCACAGTGTTGAAAATAGAGATTACTAGCTATCACTCCTGGTTTATGTAGTGCTAGGGATTGTACTCAGAACATCATGCATGCTAGGCAAACACTTTAACCAACTGAGCTATAGCCCCAGTCCTGGATGTCCCTGTTTTTAATACTCAGAGTTTATATATAGACGGACACAGTTAAACATTTGCATGGTGCAGGTTGTCCACAGCTGCCAGATTTGGAGAAGGCTCAGCCACGGATCTCTTAAAAAATGATACAGGGTAAGATTTTCATCACAGCTCTTCAATGGTCATGGCCTTAATTCAAACTTTGCTTGACTATCCATGGTTTCTTTATCTCTGCTCATTCTAGGCTCTGATGACCTTTAAATACCAGGATGCCTGGCTCTGGACCTGGTCTTCCCCCTAATGCTTTGGCCTGCTGACACTGCTCTGATAACAGCCTCTTCTAAATCATTAAAATTTCTTCCACCTGTGGTAGAAGTCGTAGGATGCCTCTGAGCACACATGAGGATAAGTAACACAGTGAGCCTTACCATGCTTTGTCAATGACCTGATTCTTGTTTAACTAGCATAATTCTTTAAGGTCTAATGGCTAAAGAGCTTGATTTTCTCTTATAATGTACTTTCAATTAATGATATAAAACATAAAGTCAGATTCTAGGCCCAAATCTACCCGTCATCCCTGTGAGATTCCCCTCCCTGAGACTTAGTTTCCTCATCAATGAAATGAGTTCTACTTTTAGCAGGCCTCTGAGGCTGTCTTTCTGGGGCAGGAAGCTGCTTGTCACACAGTATCAGTGAGGTGCTACTGCTCTCTAGTGGCTACAAGACAACTTACATTTCTCCAGACAAGACTCCTGTGACCTGACTTCCTAGGGTCACAGGACAAGGACCATGCTCTCTCAACCATGTAACAGGTAAGCTTTATTTTCATATATTTCTAGGATGCCACAGCAAAGTTCAAGAATTGGGACAAATATCTGGCTAGCTTAAAGCAGAGGATAAGCAAATATCACAGCTGCCGTCATAAACTTGGCAATACCGTAAATGTTAGTTGACATAAAATAAGCCAAATAGGTGAGTTGACTCAGCGTTCTTTTTAAGACTTCAGAATCCTCTGTGGTGTATCTTAACATGTGTCAAGGTTTGTAATATGAACTGAAATAGCCTCCAACTTATCCTTACTTTGCAGTGATGCTTATGTCATCCATTTCCATAATCCTCACCACCCAGAACATGCTTTGATATTTCAGAGGCTCTCAGTCAGGCTTACAGAACGAATCAGTCAATGCACACAGTTGCATGTGTCATGGTTCATTTCGCAGACAGAAAATTAACATGTGATGTTTAATAAACCCTTGACTGCATCGGGTACAATCCTAAGCATTCACATGTTCAGTTCTCATGATAATCTTGTCAAATAGGTGTCACCACTATCTTTATCTCTTTACAAATAAGGGAACCTCCCAGACTCCTAGTAGGAGTGCACGCACTCCCATTTCAGTTAGGACATGACAGTGTGACTGGAATGGGCCAATGGTGAGTGAGTGGAAGTGTGACTGGAAGAGCTGCAGCCCTCATGTGGAGCTGGAGTCCTCCTCCAGTCTTGCAAGTAATGGAATTCAGTCCCTAGCGGTTGTAGGATCAACGCCCTCATGGCCTTGGCCCAGGACCATTTTATTACCAAGCCCCTCACAGTACACCAAACTCTTTATGCTTCAAGTATCTCTCTCTGACTTCTGCCACATCCCTCAGACCCCCACTCCTGCCTCCTCTTGTGCTACCAGGTAGAAAAAAATCTCTCTGCGTTTAAGGACTCTGTGATTAGATTAGTGTCCCCACCCCAACAAGCCAGAATAGTCTCTCTTTTTCAGAGTGCACTGCTAATCTTAATTATCTTTGCAGATAGCAGGAGTGATAACCAAAATTCTACTTAGCCCCACCTTCTGCCCATGTATTGTTGCCTATGATTCTAAACAGCCCAGGGAGCCCAGTGTGAGCCTTATTTGCTGATAACCTTTCTCTCCACTATAGTCTCTTCAAGGACAGGGGCACGGCCTATCTTTTGTGCACATCACTGCATTCTTGCACCAGAATACTATCCCATGTAGAGTAGGACTTCAACAGACA
The DNA here is from genome assembly GCF_000622305.1 of Nannospalax galili. Classification (NCBI taxonomy): domain Eukaryota; kingdom Metazoa; phylum Chordata; class Mammalia; order Rodentia; family Spalacidae; genus Nannospalax; species Nannospalax galili. The sequence continues at coordinate 2,539,270 of NW_008345581.1, forward strand.
CTGTTTGAATGACTGACCCTAACAATCAGCAGTCATGTCTATTTGGTGACTGAAGAGGAAAATGATGATTGGCCCTCATTCATCAGCATTTTCATTTTCCCATATCAGAAAAAACAGACTTGCTCTTTCTAAGAGAAACTTCAAGCACTGGCAAGCAGGGGTAGGAGTGGCTGCAATACCCCAAATCTCCATTCACCAGATGCTCCTTGAAGTTGCTTGCCTGTTGCATCTTCTGAAGATGGTGAAATAAAATAGTGGAATTGGTTCTAAAATATCAAGAACCATAACTCAGGTCTACAGAGTACATGTACCAATTTAATCATGGAGGTTTTAAGATTTTTTAAAGGCCAACCTAAAATAAAACAATAAGAAAAATGGAAAATAAAGACACCAACAATATCGATTACAGGGATAGAGAGATGACTCAGCAGTCCAGAGCACTGGCTGCTCTTGCAGAGGACCTGGGTTCAGTTCCCAGCACCCACGTGACAGCTAACAACCATCGCTTGACTCCAGTTCTGAGGGCTTCTGTGGGTGTTGCATGACAGGGTACATTTGTATGCATTCAGGCAAGACACTCATACACATCCAATAAAAATAAATAAATCAAAATTTTAAGATGTATATAAATAGGTTCAGTTCCCAGCACCCACGTGACAGCTAACAACCATCGCTTGACTCCAGTTCTGAGGGCTTCTGTGGGTGTTGCATGACAGGGTACATTTGTATGCATTCAGGCAAGACACTCATACACATCCAATAAAAATAAATAAATCAAAATTTTAAGATGTATATAAATTTTATAAGCAAATTTAGAAAAAAATTCTAAGAAGGACCAGATTTCTGCTGTTCTTTATAGATGTGAAAAACAAATCCCTTTTAATTTGATTTGCTTCTTCAAAATATTAACAGTGATGGGTAATTAGCCTGGTCTCATATGTCTTCTGCTGTCAAATCCAGTTTTTTAAAGCTATTATGAAATAATAGATGGTTTCCCAATATGTTGTAAATATAATATTTTATTTCTTGTCTGTTGGTTTCTAGGGCTTAAGGCCAGAATATGA
>NW_008345581.1:2542568-2565416 GCF_000622305.1 Nannospalax galili
ATATCATGTACTCCCTCAAAAAACAAAAGAAACAAAAGCCTAGGATTAGGGACGTAGCTCAGTAGTAGAGCACTTACCTAGCATGTTCAAGGTCCTGAGTTCAATTCATAGCACCATCAAACAAAAAAAAACTTAGGCAAGCAATATAAATTGCATGAAAAATGTAAGGTTAATAACAATAAAGAAGATGATGGCACAATAATAAAAGGAAATCTATACATACATACATACATACATACACACGTAATGACAAAGGCTACAAACATACACCTAACAACAGTGGGCTCAGAGATGCACTGGATCTTCCAAGGCCAGCCACAAAGTCTCTCCCAGCCCACATTCTCTTCTGCAATATCAGTCTGCCATTTCCCCTCAGAAGACAACATCTGGTTTCCTTTCCCTTGAATCTGGGTTGGCTTTCTTCACATGACAGAATTCGTAAGATGCAACGGAAGCAATGCTCTGAGACTTCAGAGGAGCAAAGACAGAAGAAGCCTGAGTGTCCTCCTCAGACTCTGGGATGCTTGCTCTCCAGACATACACCCTGAGATGCTCCTCTGAGCGCCCTGCTGTCATGATGTGTGACGGCCAAGCCCGTGGACCTGTCATAGGCAGTGGACGAGGATCAGTCCCTGTAACTGCAGCTCAGGTACTCCACATATAGCTTCCAGGTAGTTCCAGCACCCAGTCACCCCATCCATTTGTGTCTTCCCATCTAGGGCTCACACATGTTGGATCAGGGAGATCAAAGTGTGCAGAGGAAAAAGTGATGAGTAACAAAGAACATGAAAGGATCTGAAGTTATTGTGGGAAATATCAGCTCAACTGTGAAAAACAATAGACAGAGTGAGATGTCTAAATACAGGACTGAAGGACAACACAGTAATTGATGTAATGGGCCTAACCCCAAGATTCAGAATTCTGTGTAGTAAACAACACATATTCTTCACAAATTAAATTTTACCTAACTGTTCAAATTTATTCTCAAAAAGATTCACCTAGGGGCTGGAGAGGTGCCTCTGTGGTTAAGAGCACTGGCTGTTCTTGCAGAGGACCCAGATTCGATTCCCAACACCCACATGGTGGTGGCTAGCAATCATCTGTAACTCTAGTTCCAGAGGATGTGACACCCTCTTCTGACCTCCATAGGCATTGCATGACATGGGTGCACTTACATACATGCAGGCAACATACTCATACACATAAAATAAAAATAAATAAAAAAAATTTTCAAAAAAAGATTCACCTTGTTACAAAATAAGTTTCAAATATTTCAAAGAATAAACAGTACACTATAAAAATTTCTTAGTACACAAATCAAATTTGAAGAAGTTGATAATATATGATATGCAATATTAAAGTGTGCAAATACGCAATAATATGTGTAGCTTGTTCAAATCAGGATTCCAAACAAGATTCGGCTATTATATTGGTTTATGTGCTTTAGATATCTTTTAATCTATAAACTCTATACCTCTTTTTTTCCCCATTGATAATTATTAGCTGAAGAAGTGTACAAGGAGCCAGTGAGATGGCTCAGTGGATAAAGGTGACTTCTCACCTGAGTTTGATCCCCAGGGCCCACATGGTGGAAGGAGAGAACCAACTCCTGCAAGTTCTCCTCTGACCCCTACATGTGTCATGGCATGTATGCATGCAGGTACACACACAACATAGAGAGAGAGAGAGAGAGAGAGAGAGAGAGAGAGAGAGAGAGAGAGAGAGAGAGAGAGAGGTGTTTAATATTAAGAAAAGAAGCCTACCAAAAGCTTTTCTTGTAGAACTTCCCTTAGTCTGGACTTCTTTGATTCTAATCCCATGGAATCACTAAGTGTGTTCCAGGGTTTCCTCTTCTTCCTACAAACCATTGGCTGGGATCTGATTTAATCGTTGTTTGCATTTTTTGTAAGAATATTTCACAGGCAGTGGCATGTACCCCATACTGCATCAAACCAGCAGGCTTTTGCATCACTGAGAGTGTCCACTACAGGCTGCAAAGGAGGGGACATCCTATGATATCATTCTTCATGAATTAACTAAAATTACTCCAAACAGAACTTGAATCAACTGCTAGTTTCCTTGAGGTATACTTTATCCAGGAAAAGCAGAATAAATATGACTTTCTTTTTAATGGGTTTTTAGGATAAGTTAATTTCTTGACATCAAGCATTACCATAAGGCATATTTTTAGTCTCATGATGAGCTTACAGAGTTTAATACAGGTGATGCATTTCAATCCACTACAGATATTATTCTTTTTTTTAATTATTTAATAACCACATGATTAGAAGCATTTCATTACAGCATTAACATATTCAATAACAATTTCCAGAGCAAAGATGCTTCACTTTCAAAATTAGCTGTAAATTTTGAGGTTCACAGTTAAATTAATACAGTTATACAATATACAATATTGAACTCAGTATAACCCTTATAAGACATAAAATTGAATGAGGTTTTAACTGTGACCCTCAAAATTTACAGCCAATTTTGAAAGAGAAGCATCTTTCAAAAGTGGCTATAAAATTTTAGGTTCACAGTTGAATTAATACAGTTATACAATATTGAACTCAGTATAACCCTTATAAGACATAAAATTGAATGAGGTTTTAACTGTGACCCTCAAAATTTACAGCCAATTTTGAAAGAGATGCATCTTAGCTCAGGAAATTTTTATTGAATATGTCGATGCTGCTGTAATGAACTGCTTTTTCTAAGTATGTTGTTAATAAATAATTTTTAAAAAGAAAAGAAAAAAAGGAAGGAAGGAAGGAAGGAAGGAAGGAAGGAAGGAAGGAAGGAAGGAAGGAAGGAAGGAAGAAAGAAAGATAAAAAAGACCCGTCTCAAAATAAAATGTAAAAAGAGGGCTGGAGATGTAGCTCAGTGGCAAAGTACTTGCCTATCACGGGCAATGCGAAGTTCAATTCTCAGTACCACAGAAATAATCAAACAAGCAATCAAACAAAAATTAAGTAAATAAAACAAGATACCATTTTATACCTAACAAAAACTCTCCACACACACACAAGAAGCTGTATGTGTAACATGTCAGCAGAAACAATGGAACATAGTAAGGGAACAAAATACACAGAGACTTGCACCAGGATGTCCACGGTGGCCATGTGTTTAACAGTCAGTACAAACAATGGAATGACAGTGGAATGCAGTGAGGGAACAAAATACACAGAGACCTGCACCAGGATGTACACAGCAACTATGTTTGGAACACGTCAGCACCAGCAATGCACAGATAGGGAACAAACTAACTGTACTTTATTCATATAATAGACTACCAGCACTTTAAATGAGTAAGTTAGACCTGTGTTTTTTAAAATGGATGTATTTCAAAGAGATTATACTCAGTGAACAAGCAAGTTGCAGTTTAACACAAGTTACTTGGAGTTTAAGAGATCTATACTAATTGGGTCAGAGGGATTCAAAGGACACTTTTTGCTCCTTGCCCTCCTGGGTCGATTAGTTCCCAGGGACTATGAGCATCGTGCAAAATGTCCTGTAATGGTGGTGGGTCATCTGGCCTCTTGATCAAGGAAGCTGAGGAGACCCCACCAGATGGACTTGAGCCAGTGTCCAGTCTATAAAGAGGAGGGTCAACACGGAGGAATCATTTCCTCCCTGCTTCCAAGAGGAGCCAACAATGGTCGAGCAGGACCTTTGACTTATCCTCACATGGATGGAGCTGGTAAAAGAAAGGAGCCAGGGGCTCCTCCCAACCCCATGGGACCCCTGAGGAACAAATCTTCTAACGACCTCAAGAGTGATATTATTCTTTTTGATGGTCATATTGTCTCATCGTTGGCCAGTGAAAGTGAACTTCTTTAATTAGACAGCAGGGTCCTATTGCTAGACCCTGCTTGTCTTTGATAGCATCTTTGTTATCTATTGTCACAGATGTTCCTGGATCATTTTTCTATTTTGCCCCAGATCTTGACTCAGTCATTCTTCAAGAATCACTAGTTCCTTTCAGTGGTATGAGAATTAGAGAAAGGCACTTCTCTACAGATAACTGGAAATGAGTTATACAGTCATTTCAAGATGCTAGAGGCACGTCTGGTGCAGCAGTTAAGAGCCCTGGTTAGAGGACCCAGGTTCAGTCCAGCACCCATTCAGGCAGATAACAACCATCTAACCAGTTCAAGGGGATCTGATGCCATCTTCTGGCCTCCACAGGCATTGCATGCATGGGTGCACATACATACATGCAGGCAAAACATTCAAAGACACAAAATAAAAATGAAATAAATCCAAAAAAGATTTTTTAAGATGCTAAAAGCAAAAACTATCAAAGGGAGGTATAAAGTGAAGGGAATAAAGTAAGAACTAAAAGATAGTTCTGTGTTAAAACTAGTACAATTAATTTAATGATAATAAATCTTTAACTAGACTGAGCAAGAATGAAAAGGCAGAAATAAATGGTTTGTGGAAGGAAATACGTAGGATGAAACTGTTTCTATGGCAGAGGTTAAAAATTATATTTAACCTCAATATATTGCAATATATTGATATGTGTATATTGTAAAAGTTACCAGCAGGGGCTGGAGAGATGGTGTAGCAGTTAATAGCACTGGCTGCTTTTCCAGAGAACCCAGGTTCAGTTCCCAGCAAACACATTGCAGCTAACAACCACCTATAACTTCAGCTCCAGGAGATCCAGAGCCCTCTACTGGTCTCTAAGGGCATTGAATGCACATGGTACACTTAACATATGTGCAGGTAAAATATTCATACACATAAAATATAAATAAATAAATAAATAAATAAATAAATAGTAAAAAAAATTCAGGCTACCAGAAAAATCTAAGAAGGAGGCTGGAGAGATGGCACAGGACTTGTGAGTACTCCCTGCTCTTCCAGGAGACCTGGAATCAGTTCCCAAAACCTACACCAGGTAGCTTACGATCACCTATGACTCCAGTGCCAGGGACCTGATGCCCTCTTCTGGCCTCTATGGGCACCTGCACTCACATGTGCACAAACACACACATACCCATAAGTAAAAATAAATTTAAAAATCTAAAAAGAATTAAAGAAAAATAGAAATCTTGAACAAAATTTTTTAACTATGAAAGAAATTGAATTAGAAATCAAACAATTTTTCCCACTCTGAGACACCTAGAGCTGGGAGAGTCCTTTCAAAATACTTAGGAATATGAGGCAGGACGAGTTCTGGTCTGCTGCTGTGTCCCCAGGGACCAGAAGGGAAGAGGTCTTGGTACACTGTAAGCATGTGATAAATAAATAACCTTTAATCTAAATAAACAGTTTCAAAGACAGAAATTAATTCATGGAGGCAAGTAAGTATATTATCTGTATTGAGATGAAAGAAGGAAGAAAATGGTGGGAGAGAGGAGAAAAGAGAGCAAGCAAGGGAGGCAGAATTGGTCTGTAAAAGTAGGCAAAAGGGGGCTGGAGAGGTGCTCAGCAGCTGAAAGCACTGGCTGCTCTTGCAGAGGACCCGGGTTTGGTTCCCAGCACGCACATGACGGATAGAAACCATTGATAACTCCAGTTCCAGAACATTTTCTGCCCTCTGCAGGCATTGCATAGCACAGATGCACTTACATACACGCAGGCAATATACTCATGCACATAAAATAAAATAGAATTAATTTAAAAAAATTAAAGCAAATGAGAAATCTTAGATAAAATATCATCTTATTTAATTCAACTATATGTCATGAGAGGGTAGGGCATGTCCCAGGAAAGTCAGGTGAGCTATTAATATAATATTATTATAATATACCCAATATAATACTAGAAGGGAAATTAGTGTGATTGTCTCAGCTAATACAGGAAAAGATCTGATGAAGCTCAACCTTTTCAGGAACAGAAATCATCACTTAACTGAGACAAGGCATTTATTAACCCTCAAATATACAGCATACTGCATAGCAAAACACTGGAGGATATTTTTCTGAACCAAAAACAAGTCAAAAATGCCTATATACAGGGCTGGAGAGATGATTCACAGTTAAGAGTACATAGTGATCTTCCAGAGGACCCTAGCTTGGTTCTCACATTGGGCAGCTCACAATTGCCTGTAACTCCAAATCCAGGAAATCTGACACCCTCTTCTGGACTCTGTGGGCACCTGCACTCACACGTGCTTGTGCACAAACACACTCACACATTTTTTTTAAATTAAAATAAAATATCTTAATACCTATATCATTGTTTCTATCCACCATTGTACTGAACACCAGCAACTCAGTTCTAGTCTGAATAGAAGAGTTAAAAAGTGGAAACAAAACCATCTCTCTCATTGTTGCTACTAAGAGTTCAGTGGGACTCAGGTGTCTCTCACACAAGACCCTAAGTTAGTATCTCAGCACTGCAAATGAAAAGACAATCAAGCAAGTTCACTAAAGACAAAGGTTACATATAATAATCTATTGAAATTTTACACAGTAATAATCTATTAGAAAAATAATGGGACAAGAGCTCATTTACGACATTAAAATGTAAAGGCATATAAACAGCCTTGGAATGAATCGATATATTTTATGGAAAAAACTATGACATATTATTGAAAACTATGAAATATTATGAAAGTCAACCTAAAGGAACAGAGATACTCCAAAATCACAAAAAAGGAAGACTAGATCTCATAAAGATATCAAGTTTTCCAGGGAGTAATCTATGAATTTAATGTAATTCCAATCAATGTTCCATCAGTATCCCAACAGAGGTCTCACAGAAGGTAGCCAGTTCCTCCATAACACCACAGAGAAGTGTAAAGAACCAGAAAAATCTACAACTTTTGAAAAAGAGGAACAGGGCAGGTAAAGGACGGATCACAGCAGTCAGGGTGGGGGAGGAAAGCCCTTGGCCTACTAGACTTGAGACTTTCTACATAGCCATTATAAATACAAAATAGGGGTTCTCGTGCCCCAGTGGATGAGGCACTCCAACTCTTGTGCCTATTAGCTGCATAATCAGGAGAAATACCCTCCGAACAACTTGCCCAATCCCATCTGGAAATTCAGCTTTAGAATATCTACATCATAGATATATTATATAAGCTATATAAAGTAACTGATGAAAATGGTTAATTCAGAAAGAAATACTAGGCCTATAAAAAGAAGAAATATATTTGATTGATATTAATTATCAAATGTAGTAGTTAAGGTATGGTATATATTATTAAAAGTATTAATTGGGAAAATTGCACTCCTAAATATTCTGGCCTCTCTCAGTCTCCAGGGCCATGTTTTCTTGGTCCTGTGTGGCTTGTATTATAAAGAAGAACCCTCCGGAGGTCTTTGAACCTGCTTCTTCTTTGCTCTTAGGTCCTGACCACTCTTATTTATAATGCTGGCTTATCCCGGATGAAATTTCTCATGTGCCTTTGAATCCAGAGGATCTCATGGATTTCTTTACCCTGGTCACTCTCTACCTATCCCAACCACAGAACTGTGTAAAAACTTCAGTCCTTTCCTATGAACCTGGCCACCACCCACACGGGAAGGAAAACACACAACCTTTCTGACCTGTGGCTGTTGGACAGTCAAATGCTGAAGGTGTGTTGAATGAATAACCTCTCAGTACTAAAAGATGTTAGACTTCCTCAACCATGCTTACAGATGGTTCAGTTTTTCCCCCTTAAGTTTACTTCCCAACGTTTCTGTTCTACAATTAACATTTTCAGACAGTCTTTCATGTAGCCCAGGCTAGCCTTGAACTCTCAGTCCTCCTGTTTCAGCTCTCCTATGAATAGGTGTTTCACCATACCTATTTATCATGTATTTAGTAACCATAACAAATTAAAGGTACTTTGGAGATGTGAACAATAGTAAATGATATATTTTATTTTTTGTTGTTATTTTGAGACAGGGTCTCACTCTGTAGCCCAGGCTGGCCTCAAACTTAAGGCAGTCCTCCTACCTCAGACCCCATAGTACTGGGATTGCTTGCATGAGCCACAATGCCCAGATTATTTAATTTTTTGAAAAACAGAAAATACATTGAACTTGTACATCTGCATCCTTGTAGAAAAAGGCCACATGTTTTTGCTAAATCTCTCAGGCAGGGTCTAGTTCACGGTACCAGCTCCAGATTTTAATACTGCCATTGCCTCCTCTATCTTGAGACAGAATTTTCCCCATCGGCACCATAATTATGCCAGAGAAATGATGACCTTGATACTAAGGAAGAAATTTAGAAATGGTTTCTTTTGTGTATTTCTTTTAATTGTGTGGCACAGATGGCTTCCACGGCACAAGATCAAATGGAGATTAATTCAGAATAACCAGGTAAAATGGGAAGCCAAGGTTGTCAGCAGTAAGGGAACAGCTAACCCCCTGTACTTGCTGAGCTCAAGGACTTCTTTTCACAGGACTGGTCCTCACTGAAGTTGGTGAAGTAGCTTCTTAAAGACCTAACTGTAATGTCTAACCCCTGGAGGACCCCCAGCCCCACACATGATATCCCCATGAGGGTCACATTCCCATATGCATACACCAATGGCCATGGGCAGTAAGATAAAATAGGCCATGATTTATGCATGATGCCTGCCTCTCCTCCTCAAGCAACACACTGTAAACACAGTGTTTAAGGAGGTGTGGTAGAGTTCTCTACAGGAACAGAATCAATGGAATATAGATGTTATAATGAGAGAATTTATTAGATTGGATTACAGGAGGGGTCTAGGAGACAGTTGAGTTAGTAACACCAGCACTGGGGGAGGAGGGACAGAGATAGGAGGATCCCTGAAGCTGATTGGCCACCCAGCCTAGCTGAATCAGTGAGCTCCAGGTCAGTGAAACTCCTGTCCAAAAAATAAAGTGGAGAGCAAGTAAGAAAGGCACTTGACATTGACCTCTGGCTTACATACAAAAGCACACCCATACACACACACACACACACACACACACACGAACATGCACATACAACACATACGCACACACCAGCATACATACACATACACACAGAGACTGTCTCACACAATCCAAGACTGAATAGTCCCACAATGGTAGTCTGCGGGCTGGAGAACTGAGGAAACCAGTAACTGCGCAATCCAAGGAGCAGAAAGCTTGGGGAGAAGAGGAACCAACAGTGCAGCCTGGGCCCAAGGCTGAAGCCTGCAAGTCCCTGGAGAGCTGCTGCTACAAACCCACATTCCAAAGCTGAAGAATCTGGAGTCTGATACCCATAGGTCATGGCAGAAAAGTGCATCCACCCAGGAAGACTGACTTTCGCCTGCAGCCAACTTTCCCCTTCTTCCACGTTCTGTTCCCTCCTCATGTTCCCCCTCATAGATGAGGGGCTCCTCATCTGTTGGATGGTGCTGTCCACATTCAGGGTGGGTCTTTATGTCTCAATTCCGTTTCACATGTCAATTATCCCTGGAAGCACTCTCACAGGCACACCCAGAAGAATTCTTTACTAATATTTCTCACAGTCTCTCAATCCAGTCTAGTTGACAACCAAGGTTAACCACCACAGGGGGAACCCTGAAACTGCTGTAGTTTTCAAACCCACTGAGTTACTCAACACTTTACATCTTGGGCCTGTGAAATGGTTCCGTAGGTAAAGGTGCCTAATGACCCAGGGTTCAATCCCAGGGACCCACTTAGTGGAAAGAGAACCGACTCCAGCCAAGTTGTTCTCTGACCCCCACCCTCATGGCATCACACACACACACACACACACACACACACACACACACACACCTTACACAAATAAAAATTAAATTTTAAAACTTTACATCTATGATGCATTCACTCATCACTGTCGTAAGAGGACAGCTGGGTGTGTTGCTCTAAAGAGGGAGTGTCGGGTGACAGGTCTGCCAGTGATATGCCCATCCACTAAGAGCCCCATTCTTAGTAATCACAGATACCTCAGACCTCCCGAGGAAGAAGGTCAACTCCACTGGGCACTGCAAATTTTATTGCTCCTTAACTTTCACCTCAATGTCTAAATGTAATGGACTTCTGAAAACTGGAAATCAAAACCCTATGTGGGTTAAGTTTAGGGCTTCCTGGCAAAAGACGAAGCAGGAATCTTTTGGTTCACTGGCACTTTTAAAAAGAAGTTTAATTGAAGTCTGAAATGTTGCATAAATGGAAGATATAAGTTTTAATTGAAAAATAATTATAACCACTTAATCATTTTTAAATGAGGGCTGTAATTGCAGTCAGCGCACAATAGCCACATACAGACACTGAGATTCCTGCAATAAAGCAGGGATGGTACAGCTTGATTTGCTAATAGCACTTCCACTTCTCCTCCCTTTTGTCTCAAAGATTAATTCAGGCAAGGGCTATTAGTGCTGTTAATTGGTTCTGCAATTTAGACCTTGTGCCTGTGAATGAATGACTGATGCAGTCGCTCAGCCAATAAATGGGAGCACTTCGTCAATGCTCCCCATTGTCCGGCAGGGTATCACCCCGGCCATCCAGCCTCCCTCCCACCAGCCATTGGGGATAAAAGGCCCAAGGCCTCTTCTAGGTTATAGTTTCGGAAGGACTTGTGATAGGTCAACAAGATGTCTTTGAGATGAGACTGACTTATTGAATCTAATGGATATTCAACGAGCATTCTTTCCTCCTCACCAGAAGGCAGATTTTTCTGAACGCTCTTTTCACATTATTGTGAAGCCGTGAAGGAAGAAGAGGCCCAGATGTTATGAAGCTTGGCAAAAGGAAGCACCAACTGTAACATTAGCTTGAAGATAAATATGCCCCAGAGCCCAGGGAGAAAGCCATCTTTAACTGCTGCAGCACCTTCTTGGCATGGGCACCACACCCAGGGGAGGCTTTGGAGAGTTATCATGCCCAGTGGGGAACCATATGGGTTGTGTTCCCCTCTGAGGATTTAGGAGATAATTGCATGCTGAAACACCACCAAACACATGTCCTGATTGAAGACCATATTCACCAGTGGTCATTTACAAAGCCACACTAGATTTCACTACTCAGAGAAAATGCCGTTGTGCCACAAGAAGGCCCCTCCTCTACAACAGAGGCCCCTCACAGTCTGTCACAGACACTCAGGTCAAAGCCTTTCTGAACTGAGATACTTAGAATCGATGGCTAGCCTGCCATTTTAGCTCCCTGGAGCAATCTTAAGCCAGGAAAAGACAAAGAAAATAGCAAGTGTCATGTCCCCAAACCAAAGGATGAAAGAGCCCCTGAGTCCAGTTGACACTGAACATGGAAATATGGACATTCTTTAAATTCTGCGTAGACTGTCCATTGGTATGACACATTCAGAACTATGCCCTTGGGGTGGGAGATCTGTGTTCAGTTAGGTTCCTATTCATAAAATTATTCTTATCTCCAAAATAAGAGTTTAAAATCTCTTCTTCCATCCTTATAAGAAAAATTATCAAGACTGGAGAGATGGCTCAGTGGTTAAAAACAATGACTACTCTTGCAGAGGACCCGGGTTTGATTCCCAGCATCCACATGGTGGCTAACAACCATCTATAGCTCCAGTTCCAGGGGATCCACCGCCCTCTTCTGACCTCCAAGGGCACTACACAACACAAGGGCACCTACCTACATTCAGGCAATACACTGATACACTAGGAAGAACAGCCACCTCTCAAATGAGAGCAAGAGGGAAAGACACAGCCTTGAGAAGCTATTTCTAGAATAGCAGGTTACTGAGGACAAGTCTCCAGGCACAAACTCAGATGCAAGAGAAAACAACTCTATGTTTAGTAAATAAGAATGATTTTTACTTTGTGACTCATTTCACTCAGTGGCAGAAACTGGGCATTTCTTATGTTTTCTTGAATAGAAGAGCTTATTTGAAAGCATCAGAGGTGCACTGTCTGTAGAGATTTGATAGGCAATAATCATATTCACCTAAGGTCCACCTTTTAATATCGTTATGTGATTTTTCCATTACTGGCAATGATAAATATTCCACTTCAAAGAATCTTTTGTACTGCTAACATCTAAATACCTTTTTGGATGATTGTTAAGTATTCATAATATATATGTAAGTTTCAAATTAGCACATTTTACTATTTCTCTTTTAATAAGCATTTTCTACTGAGAAGTTAATTCGGAGCACTCCCAACTATTCAGTTAGCCCCAAGGCACTCAGGCATAGCTGGACACATTTGTTTCAAGAGTACATTCTGAAGGGTTGGGAATCATTTGTATTTGCTTCGGGCACAGTTAAATATCACCCAGCCCCCTGAGGGACTACACATTCCCATGTTTCATCAGAAGATCTGCAAGAGCAGTGATTGTGTGGCTATTGTTAAATGAGGATGGGTTACTACAGTCCTGACATTTTATAAGACCACTTGGAAATTTTCCTGTATTTAAATTTTTCTTGTGTTAAGAAGAGTGCAAACTTCATTAGAGTAGTTTGAGAACATATATATATATTATCACGAGCATAATGGTACATACCTACCAGTAATTCTAGTACTTAAGAGATGGAGGCAGGAAGATCATAAGTTCAAGGTCAGTCTGGGCTACATAGTAAGACCCTCTCTCAAAAACCAGGAACAAGGAAGACTCCTCCATCCAAACCTTTACAAGACCCGGTGCAGACTGAATAAGGCCCAAATGTCTGTCCCAGAAGCCCCCTCCAACAGAACTATCACACAAGGCCCATCCCAGCACAAACCCAGACAGACAGTGCCCCCTCACCTTGATCATCTGCAACCCTCCCCTACCCTGGAAACCTCTCCAACAGAACCACCACATGTGACTCAACCCAGCTTGACTAGGACAGACAGTTCTCCTATCCCAAACACCTTCCAACTCCTTCCCCACCACAGGAACTCTCCCCAAATGACCTACCACAAGTAGCTAGGCCTGGTGTGGACCCAACAAGGCTTCTTACCCTGACTCACCTCCAGTCTCTCTAATGTCCCTCAAGGTACCTAGTCCACAGCCAACTTCCAGGCTCTGATCACAACCAACAACCTAAATTCAGATACCCAGATCTCATCAGAAAAACACAAACAATAAAAAAAAATCCAAGAGAATCTATTCCCCACCCCTAAAATCACCAATCCCATAGTAATGGTCCCCAAGGAGAATGACTTAGATAAAATTCAAGACAAAGAATTCAGAAGGTCAACTATAAACATGTTCAAAGAATTTAAAGAGGTCATAAAAAATATCTGAATGAACTGAGAGAGATCAGGAATAAACCGACTGAAGCCCAAGAAAGCAGAAACGGGTGAATGAAGCAAGAAAGACAGTTCAGGATGTGGAAATTGAATTCAATAAAGAAAAGTACTGAAGAAAACTCAAACTGAAATGAAAATTTCAATTGGTCAAATAAAAGCCTTGGTGGAAAGACTCACCAACAGAATGGATCGTATGGATGACAAAATATCATATCTTTAATACAAAATAGTGGAATTGGATCATCCATTTAAAGAAAATGATAGTATTTGTGCTTTTATTTCTGAGAATTTCATGCACGTGTACTGCATTATTTCCATCCCTTCCGGTCCTCCACCAACTCCTATCATGTACTCCCACTCCTTCACAATTTCTTTTCCTCTTTTTTGATTATTACTGTTACATACACACACATACATTTATATATATACATATACATATATATTGCACTGAGTCCATTAGTGGTGCTATGTGTACCTGTGTTTAGGGATGCCCACTTGGGATTAGATAACCTCTCAGGGAGCTAGTCCCTAGAGAAAACTAAATCTCCCTCCCTCAGCATCCATTAATTGCCTATAGTTCTTCATCTTGAGGATAACCCTGTGACATTTCCTCCATCCACCTTGGCATGTCAACTGGTTTTGTCATTATGCAGCTCTTGTTAGACTACCATACTGTGGAGATTTCATTGGTGCAGTTTCCCTATCACATGTAGAATGCATTAATTAGCAGCAGGTGTCTTATCCCTCTGGCTCTTACATTCTTTCCATCCCCTTGTCCTCAATGTTCCCTGAGCCTTAGGTGTAGAGGTTACATTGTAGATGTGTCACTTAGAGCTGAACACATCACAGTTAGTTATTCTCTGCATTTGAATAGCTATGGAACTTTGTAAACGTCTTCATCTGTTGAAAATAAAGAAGCTTCTTTGATGAGTGGTAAGAAATACACTTGTCTGTAAGCATAAGAATATGTATTTAGAATACAGTAAGTTTTTCTCTAGGGTTTATGACCTCTCCAGCCATGTGTATTTGGCTATGCCTACGGTACCACACATGATTTTTCTCCCACTGAGTGGGTCTTAAGTCAAATTAGAGAGCTATTGATTATTCGACAATTTTTTTAAATGTATGAGTGGAACATTCAGGATCTTTGGAAAAACCAAATCTATGAAATATAGGAATAGAAGAAGACAAAGAATTTCAGGTCAAAAGTATAGAAAATATTTTCAACAGAATCATACAAGAAAATATCTGCACTCTTGAGAAAAAGATGCCCGTACAAGTAGATGAGGCCCACAGAGCATCAAATAGATGGAACCAGAAAAGAAACTCACCATAGCAAATTACAGCTAAAACACTAAAACACAGAATTAATAAGAGATACTGAAAGCTGCAAAAGAGAAAAGTCAAACTATATAAAGGCAGGCCACTGGATAGCTGATAGCTCAGTAAGAACTTTCAAGGCCAAAAGGGCTTGGAAAGATGCATTTCATGCTCTGACAACAAATGGCAACCCAGAATACTGTATGCAGCAAAGTTATTGTTTATAAGTGAAGGGGGAATACAAACTTTCTGTGATAAAAACAAAGGATTTATGATCACTACCCAGCTCTACAGAGGACACCAGAAGGAAAACACCAGACTAGAGAGAAGAATGAACACACCCAAAAAGTCATAGCGAAAAATAAACCATACCAAGGCAGTTAATTAAGAAAGTTGCTAAGAAAGTGCCACAAAAATCATCAAAATAACAGGAATTAATGCACCTTTCAATAATACTCTAAACATTAATAGTCTCAGTTCACCAATAAAAAGACACAGACTAGTTGGGCATGGTGGCACACACCTTTAGTCCCAGCACTTGGGAGGCAGAGGTAGGTGGATCTTTGTGAGTTCAAGACCAGTCTGGTCTACAAAAGAGTTCTAGGCCAGCTAAGGCTACAAGGAGACCCTGTCTCAAAAAGGGGGGAAAATACACAAGACTAGCAGATTAGAAAACAGGATCCATCTTTTTGCTGCTTCCAAGGAACATATCTCACCATCAAAGATAGAAATCACCAGAGCTGGAGAGGTGGCTCAATGACTAAACATACATACTGCTCTTGCAGAGGACAGGTTTGGTTCCCTGAACCCTTATCAGATGGTTCATAATCACCTATAACACAAGCTTCAGGGAATGCAAGCGTCTGACCTCCACAGCTACACACGCACACACACACACACACACACACACACACACACACACATCCACGTGGAAATACACACACAACACCCATAATATTTTTAAATAAAAAAATTAAAGATAGTCACATCACCATAAGTTAAAAGAATGGAAAAAGGTATTCTAAGCAAATATTCCTGGGAAACAAGCAAGAGGAGCTTGTTGTATTCTAACCACTGACAAACTTCAAACCAAAAATATAACAGATAAAGAAGGCCAGTTCATACTCATGAAGGGAATAATCCATTAAGAGGACATCACAATTCTAAGCATATATGCATCAAATACAAGTGCAGCACATTTCATAAAACAAATATTACTAGATATAAAGCCACATATTAACCCCAACACAGAAACTGTGGAGGACTTCAGTATCTCTCTCCAATAGACAGGTCATCCAGACAGAAATTAAACAAACACTGAAGTCCAATGATACCATAAATCAAATGGACCTAAGAGACATCTACAGAAATTCCACCTATAGCACCAAAGAATATACTTTCTATAATATATATATATATATATATACTTCTCAGCAGCACATGGACTATTCTTCAAAACAGATTACATTTTAGGACACAAACAAATCTTCAACAAACACAGGAAAGTTGAAATTACATCCTGTACTACAGCTAGATGAAATGGAATAAAGCTAGCTATCAACAGCAATAAAAACTGCACAAGGTTCACAAGCTCATGGACACTAAACAACATACTATTAAATGATAAGTGGGTCACTGAAGAAATCAAGAAAAAACTTTTAAAATTCCTAGAATTTAATGAAAATGATAACACAATATACCAAAACCTGTGGGACATAATAAAGGCACTCTTAAGAGAAAACTTTATACTGCTAAGTGCCTACATCAAAAAATTTGAGAGATTTCAAGTGAGTAACTTAGTGACGCACCTTATGACCTTGGAACAACAAGAACAAACCAAACTCAAAAGAAGCAGATAGGAGGAAATAATGGTGATCAGGGCAGAAATTAATAAAATAGAAATGAAAAAATAATATAGTTAATGAAACAAAGAGCTCATTCTTTGAAAAGGTAAGCAAATCCTTAGCCAAATTAACCAAAAGAAATAGAAAGAACATTCAAATTAACAAAATTAGAGATGAAGAGAGCCATAACAACAGATACCAATGAAATTCAGAAAACTTAAATATGCCTTAAAATTCATGCTCCATTAAATGGGAAAACCTAAAGGAAATGGTTGGATTTCTCTAAATTAAAACAAGATGAAATATATAATTTAATCAGACCTAAAACCGAAAACAACACTGAACCAGTAACAAAGCATCTCCCCCAAATCAAAAAAAAAAAAAAAAACCAAGGACCACTGCAGAATTCTATCAGACCTTAAAGAACTAATGCCAATACTATTCAAATTATTTCACAAAATAGAAAAGAAAAGAATGCTTTCAAACTCTTTTAGTGAAAACCTAAGATACAACTAAAAAGAAAATTGCACACCAATCTCCCTGATGAATATAGAAGCAAAAATTCTCATTAAAATACTTCAAAACCAAATTCAAGATTGTATCAAAAAGATCATTCACCATGCTCAAGACAGCTTTATTCCAGAGATGCAGGGGATGATTCAACATATGAAAATCAGTAAATGTAATTCATCACATAAATGAACTAAAGACAGAAATCATATGACCATCTCAATAGATGCAAAAAATGCCTTTGGTAAAATCCAACATCTTTTCATGATAAAAGTCATGGAGAAGCTAGTGGTAGAGAGAGCATACCTCAACATAATAAAGGCTACACATTAAACCTATAGCCAACATCATAGTAAATTGGGAAAATCCCAAAGCAGTCTCCCTAAGATCAGGAACATGACAAGAGTGCCTACTCCCCCCACTCCTATTCAATATAGTGCTTGAAGTCTTAGCTAGAGCAGTAAGAAAGAAGAAATAAAGAGGATACGAATAAGAAAGAAGAAATAAATGTATTCCCTTTTGTAGATGATATGATTCTATACATTAAAGACTCTACCAAAATCAAAAAACCTCTTAGAAATGCTAAACATTTTTAAGCAAAGTGTCAGTATCCAAAATTAACAGACAGAAATCTGTAGTTTTCTATACACAATGACAAACATACTGAAAAAGAAATCAGTGAAATAATTCCATTTACCATAGTCACAGAAAGTACCTGGGAATAAACCTAAGTAAGAGAATAGAAGGCTTCTACAATAAAAATGTTAAGACACTAAAGAAAGAAACTGAGGATGACCCTAGAAGATGACCCTAGATATCATGCTCATGAATCAGAAGAATCAAACTTTTTGGAGTCTATGAAAATGACCATCCTACCAAAAGCAATTTAGAGATTCAACACTGTACCAATCAAGATTCCAGAGACATTCTTCACAGACATAGAAAACCAATCTCAAAATTTATATAGAAGCACAAAAGACCAAGAATAGCTAAAGCAACACTGAATTTTTAAAAACTGAGGGAAGTATCAATTGGTGTAGCAGCTCTGATCTCAGCAGACCACCAGGGAGTTCTGAGTTCTGGCCTCTCTCTGGCCTCCCTCTGGCAGAGGGCCTGAACACACAGGCAGGCCTGAGAGAACCCAGATCCTGCCTCCACATGATGGTGAGCTTCCCCTAATAGCATCATACCCATCCCCCTATCTGGCATTTCGTGAGGCCCCTACTAAGGCCACAGGGCAGATATAGCTTTGGTAGACTAAGGCTAAGATCCTAACAGACAACCTAAGGGGGTGGACTGCCTGAGAGCACCCTGATCCTGCCTCCACGTGGTGAAGGAAGCCTGAGTGTACCTGACTGGAACCTGAATTGGGCTTCTGTGGGTACTCCTGAATAGCTGACCTGAAGCCATCAGTTCCCTCCAAATTAAACCTGAGAGATTCTGAACCCTGTACCAACCACCTTTACATAATCAATAAAGAAAGGATCTAGGCACCCAGATAATACAAACAGAAGCATACTTCAAGTTAATTCTCATATCAGAATCATAAACAACAAAAGAAATTCCCAGACCAAAATCACAACAAAAGAATAACAAAATGGAAAGCCAAAACACTGTGTCCCTACCAAACTCCACCAATCCTGTAGAAAAGTTCTACAAGGAGAACCCCCTAGAGATAACCCAGGACACTGAATTTAAAAGAACAATCATAAACACGATCAAGGAATTCAACGAATTTAAAGAACACACGAACAAACAAATCAAAGAACTAAAAGAAGATAAATTTCTGAATGAATTCACAAAAGAGTTGGAAACAGTGAAGAAAACTCAGGCAGAAATGAAGAAGGAAGTACAAAACTCAATAAGCCAACTTGAAGCAACAGGGGAAAGGCTCATTGTTAGAATGAATGAGATGGAAAGTAAAATATCAGCACTGGAGGATAAAGTGGAAGAACTGGACCATTCAAGCAAAGATTATGGAAAATTTTTAAAAACACAAGAATGGAATATGCAGGAATTGAGTGATACCATAAAAAGACCAAACTTGTGAATCATAGGCATACAAGAAGGAGAAGAATCCCAAGACAATGGCATGGACCAGATCTTCAACAGAATTGTGGAAGAAAATTTCCCAAACTTAAAGAAAGACATGCCCATACAAATACAGGAAGCACATAGAACACCAAATAGACAGGATCAGAAAAGAAACTCCCCACAACATATCATAGTAAAAATATTAAATGTACAGAACAAAGAGAGAATAGAGAAAACAGCAAAAGAAAAACAAGTCACATATAAAGGAAAGCCCATCAGAATTACAGCTGACTTATCAATGCAAACTATGAAAGCCAGAAGAGCCTGGACCAAGGTATTTCCAGTTCTACATGACAATAGATGCCAGCCCAGAATACTTTACCCAGCAAAAATGTCTATTATAATTGAGGAGGAAAGAAACATCTTCCATGACACAAAAAGCTGAAAGAATACATGTTCACAAAACCAGCCCTTCAAAGAATACTTAAAGCAGAACAGAGAGCAGAGAGAGAAACAACTATACCCCAGGGACAATAAAAGAAAATAAATAAAGGTATAATCTAGGAAACACAAAATTAGACAGAGAACACAAACAGCAATCTAAATGATGGCAACCAATATACACATTTCAATAATAATCTTAAATATCAGTGGACTGAACTCCCCAGTCAAAAGACATAGGCTAAGTGAATGGATTAAGAAACAAACTCCCTCTTCACTGTCTGCAGGAAACCCATCTCACCTTTCAGGACAGGCACTACCTTAAGATAAAAAGATGGAAAAGAATATTCCAAACAAATGGCACTAAGAAACAAGCAGGAGTTGTAATTCTAATATCTGACAAAATAGACTTCAAAGTAAAACTAATCAGAAGAGATAAGGAGGGTCACTTCATTCTAATCAAATAAACAGTTAACCAACAATATACTACAATCCTTAACATATATGCATCAAACTCTGGTGCACCCAAATTCATAAAAAGAACACTACAGGACTTTAAGACACAGATTAACCCCAACTCAGTACCCCACTGTCTTCATTAGGCAGGTAAGCTGCACGAAGAATAGACAGAGAGACGTCTGAATTAAATGATACCATACATCAAATGGGCCTAACAGACATCTTTCAAATATTCTACCCAAGCACCAAAGAATATACTTTCTACTCAGCACCTCATGGAAGTTTTTCCAAAATTGACCCCATACTGGGCCACAAAACAAACCTTAGCAAATACCAAAAAACTGGAATAATCCCATGAATTCTATCAAACCACAATGCAATAAAGCTCAAAACCAGCACTGGACAAAGCCCTGGTCACTACACGAACTCGTGGCGATTGAGCAACACACTCCTAAACAATGACTGGATCAAAGGAGAAATTAAGAAAGAAATAAAAGAATTCCTTGAATTCAATGAAAAGGACAATACAGCACAACACAACCTCTAGGACACATTAAAAGCAGTCCTAAGAGGGAAGTTTATAGCTCTAAGTGCCTACATGAAAAAATTAGGAAGATCCCAAATAAATGACCTAACACTGCAACTCAAGACCCTGGCAAGGCAAGAACAAATGAAACCCAAACCCAGCAGAAGAGAAGAAACAACAAAAATGACAGCAGAAATTAATGAAATAGAAACAAAGAAAACAATACAAAGAATCAATGACTCTAAGAGCTGGTTCTTTGAAAAGCTAAACAATATTGACAAATCCTTAGCCCAATTAACCAAAAGAAAGAATGAGCAAATCCAAATCAACAAAATCAGAGATGAAAGGGGAAAACATCACAACCGACACCCAAAAGATCCAGACCATTATAAGAGAATATTTTAAAAATCTATACACTACCAAATTTGAAAATTTAAAAGAAATGGATGGATATCTAAAATCATGGAAACCACCAAAGTTAAACCAAGAAGAGATCAACAGTTTAAACAGACCCATAACATATAAGGAAATTGAAACAGTAGTACAAAGACTCCCAACTAAAAAAAACTCAGGCCCAGATGGATTTACAGAAGAATTCTACCAGACATTTAAAGAAGACCTCCAACCAATACTACTTAAATTATTCAAAATGACAGAAACACAGGGAGAACTCCCAATTCCTTCTATGAAACCAGCCAAAAAAGAAAACTATAGACCCATATCCTTAATGAACATAGATGTAAAAATTCTCAACAAAATACTTGCAAACTGCATACAGACACACATCAAAAAGATCATCCACCATGATCAAATTGGCTTTATTCCAGAGATGCAGGGATAGTTCAACATACACAAGTCAATAAACATCATTAATCATATAAATGGACTCAAAGACAATATCCACATTGTCATCCAAGAGATGCACAAAAGGCTTTTGACAAAATTCAGCATGCATTTATTCTCAAAGTCTTAGAGGGAATTGGACTGGAGGGAACATATCTCAACATAATTAAAGCCATATATAACAAACCCACAGCCAACATCATTCTAAATGGAGAAAAACTCGCACTAAAATCAGGAACCAGACAAGACTGTCCACGGTCTCCATTCCTTTTCAATGTAGTGCTTAAAACTCATGTTAGAACAGTAGACAAGAGAAAGAAATTAGAGGGGTACTAATTGGAAAAGAAGAGGTCAAACTATCCCTTTTTGTAGATGATATGAAACTATACCTAAGAGATCCAAAAGTTCCACCAGAAAACTCCTAGAACTGATCAACACTTTCAGTATAGTGGCAGGTTATAAAATCAATCTACAAAAATCAGTATATTTATATACCAATAAAAAGCAATTGGAAAAAGAATACAGGGAAATGCTCCAATTCACAATAACTACAAAAAAAATTCTTGGACTAAATCTGACCAAAGACACAATGAAAGTTTAAAATTGTTAAGAAATTGAGGAAGACACCAGGAGATGGAAGGACTTCCCATGCTCATGGATTGGAAGAATTAATATTGTGAAAATAGCCATCCTACCAAAAACAATATATAGATTCAATGCAATCCCAATCAAAATCCCCATGACATACTTCAAAGAATTAGAAAAAAACATCCTTCAATTCATATGGAAGCACAAAAGACCCCAGATAGCCAAAGCAATGCTGAGCACAAAGAGCAATGCTGGGTGGATGTGATGGCTAATCCTGGGTGACAACTTGACTGGATCTGGGATTAACTGAGATGAGAGAGATCTTCTTGATTGGATCATCTGAAGCTGGAAGATACACCCTAAATGTGGTGTTATCTTCTGATGGCAGCCTGTATAAAAGGCCATGGCAGAGGGGAACTTTTTTTGCTTTTTGCTGCATGCCTTCTCTCTGGCTGGTGAGTTCGTCTTGCTACTGTAGACTGAAGAGTAGCTGATCTTTTGGAATTCATCAAACCTTCAGTGCCAGATTGGCACTACTGAGACATACAGCCTCATGGACTGAGCGACTATGGAGTCTCAGCCTCTCCAGTGTGGCGCAGCCATTGTTGGACTACTCAGACTCTATCTTGTGAGCTAAGCTGATAAATCCTTATACATGTATATTCATTCTACCAGTTCTGTTTCTTTGGAGAACCCTGACTAACACAGGGGATTACTATACAAGATCTCAAAGTATATTACAGAGCTATAGTCTTAAAAACAGCATGGTACTGGTACAAAAATAGACACATAGATAAACTGAACATCATTGAATGTCCAAACCCAAGTACACACAATTTCAGCCACCTGATATTTGACAAAGGTGCCAAGAACACACAGTGGAGGAAAGACAGCATCTTCAACACATGGTGCTGGCAAAACTGGATCTCCACCTGTAGGAGAATGAAACTAGATCCTTATCTTTTACCTTGCACAAAAGGATTAAAGACCTCAATGTGAAACTGGAAACTCTGAAACTATTAGAAGAAAATATTGGCAGTAATGTACAAGATATAGGTGTAGGAAAGGATTTTCTAAATTGGACAGCAATTGCTCAGGAACTAAATTAAGCAATCAAGAAGTGGGACCTCATTAAACTAAAAAGCTTCTGTACAGCAAA
>NW_008345582.1:0-619 GCF_000622305.1 Nannospalax galili
ATTTTAGAAGTGTGTGGAGGAATCACAGGGTTCTACAAATACTCCTTTGGTTTCAGGGCTGGAGTTGATCTCCGTTGGCACACGTGGTCCTGTGAGAGGTTAGTGTCTGAACTCCAGGCATGGCTCTGGAGATGCATATCCACCTGGGTTCAGGTTCTTGTGGAGCCATTCACACAGTCCTGGAGATGATGCATATGGAAGAATCATTTTGGGGGCTCTGCCAGGACTCTGGGGTTGAGTACCTACCTGTGGTTCAGGGTTGGGTTCAGTTTGAGTTTGGCAAGTGGTCCCTCAGTCAGTAGCTCAGAGGGAAGGTTCTCAATACTGTGAGGCTCTGGGGATGCCTATCTTCCTGTAGGTCAGGGTTCTGAAGGAGTTACTCAAGTCATTCTGGTAAGTGAGTGGAGGAACAGGTCATTGTCTGGATTGTGAGTCGGGCTCTGGGGCTGCATACCTACCTGTGGGTCAGGGTTCATCTTTCAGCTAGAATTACTCTGGGTTGGCAGCATGGAGGGAGCGTCCCAGGCCTGCCTTTTCAAAGTGACTCATAGTTGTTTTGAGTGTTCCAAAGATTTCCAACTCCCCTACTACCTGGATTCCAAAGTCAGCATTTCACTGG
>NW_008345583.1:0-407 GCF_000622305.1 Nannospalax galili
CATACAGATGATTGTATCACCTGCCCCCTCTGACCTGCTAATGGTGGTGTCAACTGCAAACTCTGATATGCAGATGGTCATGTCACCTGCACCCTCTGACCTGCACATGGTCGTCTCGCCTGCACCCTCTGATGTGCACATGGTCGTGTCACCTGCCCTGTCTGTCATAAAGATGGTCGTGTCTTCTGCACCCTCTGACGTACAGATTGTCATTTCACCTGCCCTCTCTGGCGTGCACATGGTCATGTCATCTGCTCTTTCCCCATCTGTTATGCAGATGGGCGAGTCACCTGCCTCTCTGATGTGCACATGGTTGTTTCACCTGCCCTCTCTGGCGTTTATGCAGATGGGCGAGTCACCTGCCTCTCTGATGTGCACATGGTTGTGTCACCTGCCCTCTCTGGCGT
>NW_008345584.1:0-1019 GCF_000622305.1 Nannospalax galili
GATCTGTTTTAAGAATGTGATGCTACCATAGGTTAACCAGGCTCCAATGGATGGACCCACACTGAAGGACATTTGAGGACAGAAACTTGATTTGATAGGCCTTTAAATAAATAACAGAGTATGTGAAATCTGTCAAGGGTGTAGATAGGGGAGGAGGTCTTTATATGATCAAAATATATTGCGTGAAATTCACAAAAAAATCAATAAAAATCGGGGAGATATAAATGAGGGGGGGTGGGAATAATGGACTAAGACAGGATTAATAAGGTGGAGAGTGGGAGAGCAGAAGAGGAAGTAGAAGGGCTAACACACACTAAAGGCCTTTGGAAAAAGCCATATGGAAACCTACTATAGAACTTTTTTTCAATATCTACAAATACAATATAAAATGAGTTTAAATATAGTTACCTTATAACAGGGGTGCATTGGTCCTAATAGACACCACAGGACAAGAAATAAAAAGCCCAGTGCAAGAAATGAACTCTCTCTTTTGGAGCTGATAACTAAGGTGTTCCCATAGAACAACACTGGTTAGTGTCATTGCTCTTGGTTGACCTCCAGAACTTGATGGTAAGGCCCTACTACTGATGACACTACATACCCAATTTGCAAAACAAACAAGGAGAAATCAACCTAGTACTGATCTTGAAGTTTCATCTCTATTGGCTAGTTTTCATAATGCTGGAAGATATCATGTATGTTACTGACAGTAATCATCAACTTCACCCAGTTGCAAACCCCCACAAGCTACAATAATGACTGTCACTGGCAATAGTGACACAAATGTTATGGGAGTAACCAATAACCTTCTGATTGGATTTAAGGCCTCATTCAGAAGATGGAGTCCATACCTGATACTATCATCAAGGTCAAGAACCTGTGGTTCAACACATCACAGGCCATAGGGGAGACCTACTACAATTAAACTGCTAAACAGACATAATATTAAACTGACTCCTTGATGTCCTACTTTTATACCTATAGATTAGTGCATCTCTCAACTCTCACCAGAGAAGTTT
>NW_008345584.1:2541-11946 GCF_000622305.1 Nannospalax galili
TTTAAAATATACATTTAAGAAATAAACATTAAAGAGGAAAATTATCTTGATACATATTATTTATTATTAATTATAATAAAAAAGAGCACAAACATCCTATGCAATTTTGCTTAGTGAAAATATGCTGTCTTCATTATATAATGTGCTCAAGGAAATTAAGCAAAAAAAGTTGTTTTTTCAAAATGTAATTACAGTAGGTGTTACAAGGGAAGATTTTTAGATTGCCTGCTGAATATTATACGGAAGACAAAATAGCATATAACATCTCTAATTGTACTAAGGGCATATTTTAGGAAACCACGCATTATTCCAGAATGTTTACTAAAACTTGGTAAGTGAGCAAGGGCTATGGTATTTGCATAGAGACTTCCTTGATCCCAATGTCCTCTGGTTCCTCACAATGGAAACAGCACCCAAGCTTGGTGAAATCAAGAAAACAGACTCCCTCCTTCCCTATTACACCTCTTAGTGAAAGGACTGTAGGAGGGCAGGATCTTAGCACTTCTCATCTTGCCTTCTACTACTGATGAATGACAATAAATTCAGAACAAGAATAGATGAGAGGTGGGGTCCATCTTCTCCCCCAGCCCGATCATAGAATGGAACTTCTAATTCAGATAAATTTGCCAAAAATACCTATCACCCTCTCCAGGGCTTTCAAGGCAGAGATTGAAATGGGAAAATGCAAGTCAAGACAACCTGAATCTATTGCTTCACCTTCACGGAGTGCTTAGCTCTTACAGTAGGTTTATTATATAAGGAAGATAACATACTAATCCCACTACCCCCTTCTCACAGCTCACGGATTTGGCCACTGGATGAGAAATAGACCATGGAACACAGAATTCTGAACAATTTTCTGAAAGGAACTTAAGTTTCTACAACATTTGGAGAAGTTCATGTCCAAAGAAGCTGCCAGACACAGAGGGGACAGTGAGGAACCACAGCCAGAGGAGACTGATTTAATTAATGGAGATAGATACAAGCAACATGTATACTGGCTGTTATTCCAGTGAGGAAGAAGAGACAGGTGGGAAGAGCCCTTCTAGAATCCAACCAGGCATAGCGTTGTGAAGGGAGCTGAGTAGTCAGCCACTAACCAAATAAATAGCTAAATAAGCCATGCAGTGGAAAGTTCAAGGGAAAATGCTGAAAACCAAGACCTGGAAAAGGATTGAAAGTGACAGGGAAGAGAGTGTCCCACTTCCAAGAGAATTCCAAAGAAGAGTAACAAGTCGCCTCTCATCAAAAACAATGGATGCCAGAAAGCAGTGGCAGAACATTATCAAAGGGCTCAAATGGAAAGAAAGAAGGTTTATAAAGAATTTTAGAACAAGGAAAGCTATTTTACAAACCAGGTGGTGACATGGAGACAGTTGCAGATTCAAAATAAAAGAAACAAATGAAAAACTGAGAGAATTTACTGTTAGCAGACTCAACTTAGAAATGCATAAAAGAGAGCTGGAGCAATGGCTCAACAGTTAACATGTTGTGCTCTTGCTCGCAAAGGACACAAGTTAAATTCCCAGCACCCACGTCAGGCATCTCACAATTACCTGTAACTGCAGCTCTGGAGGGTCCTTCGCCCTCTGCTGGCCTCTGAAGGCATCTTCACTCATGCGTGCACAGACCCACATACAAAAACACATACATATACGTAATTAAAGATAAATAAAAGGTTTTAAACATAGAAATGCATTAAAGAAATGTGGTGCTAAAGGTGGTTCCAGGACCATCATCTAATTTAAGATAAAGCTCATAAAAGCATTTTGAAAGCACATAATCCATGATAGTTACACAAACTACAGTTGTGTTTTATAGTATTATTGAAGTTAAATAGCACTGTTAGCATACCATGTGTTAATGAATGTTTCGATAAGAAAAATATTTTCCCAAAGTCTAAGCTACTTCTTAAAAGTATTTAGTGGTTTTACTGGGGTCACACGTTTGTGGCAGCTGAATTATTCCTTACTCTGAGCCACATACTAATTCTACATTATGAAGCCGGTTCCTTTTGTCTATATAGAATTTGTGAAGACAAAGGAGGCAAAGATAGTAAACATGATAGTTTTTTGTTACTAGCTTTTTCTGAATAATACGATGAAAAAATGAAGACTGTGTATGAAGAAGAATTTTTATCACTTCATACCTCCCTCAAAGATCATCTTTCTAAAGCACAAAGATTCTAGATGAGTAAGGATTGTAAAATTAAACAGCAAGTTAATGCTTGCTCTGTACAGTGGAAAACACATGGTGACACCCAGATGTACAAATATGCCTGCGTTACTTCAGTAAATATTCACTGGTGTTCTGATGATTTGGAATATTTGCTCCTGTGGTCCTCAAATACTAGTCAAAGGAGACAAGAGAACAGAGTATAAAAAGTACACTGGGTCAGAATGTGAAAACAGGGCCTGGAGAAATGACTCAGCAGTTAAGAGCACAGGCTGCTCTTCCAGAGGACCTGGGTTTGATTTCCAGCACTCTCCTAGTGGCTAATACCCATCTGCAGCTCCAGATCTGGCAACTTTTTCTGGTCTTTGTGGGCACTATACAACACCAGTACACTTATATACATGCATATAAAACACTCATGCACATGAAATAAAAACAAAAATATCAAAAAATAAAAACACAAAAGGACCATGGAAAAAATATTATGGAAAACAAATCAAGACTGATAGAAAGGGAAAGTTTCAGGCAATTTGTTGATAAAGTACATTGGAACAAACACTTGAAAATGGAAAAGATATGGGGTCCTGAGGTGTCTGGAGAGTTTTCCAGCAGAAGGAAGAATCAAGGCAAGGCTCTAAGGCTGAAAGGTATGTAACATGTTCTGAGGAATCAAGGTGATGAGATAAGAGGCATCTTCAAGCCCAGATATTGAAAGAGCTTGCAGCTCTTAAGAGGAATAGGTATTTTATTCTAAGAGACATGAGACATGATTGAAATGTTTTGAGCAAGCCAGAGGAACATGATTTGATTTACACATAAAGGAAGTCACTCTGATTGGTGTGTTGAGAATGAATTGCTGGGTCCAAAGGCAAATGCTTAAAACCAGTTTAAAATACCAAGTGTTGGGACCGGAGAGATGGCTCAACAGTTAAGAGCACTGGTTGCTCTTGCAGAGGACCTGGGTTTGATTCCCAGCACCCACATGGCAGATAACAACTGTCCTTAATTTCAGTTCCAGGAGAATCTGATGCTCACTTCTGTCCTCCACAAGCATTGCATGACATGAGTGCACTTAGATGCAGGCAGTACATCATTATACATAAAATATATATATATATTCTTAAAAAATTAAAAAATACTAAATGTCACGTGATTAGAATCTGCCTAGAGGACTGGGTGTGAAACATGAAGGAAAATGTTGTCAAAATACAGAACAATCAGGAACAAGGCCTCAGAGAAGGAATTACTTGTTCCTGATAAATAATTGCAATGTTTTCCTTGGAAATCTATGGTGTGGTTCCAACAAGTGAATTAGACTCACAACAGGGAACAGTAATTGAAAATTATGGCATCATTGAAACACTATCACATTGATTTTCAGTGCCTGAAAAACACAATGGAACTCTTTAACCAAGAAAGAAAGGACTTAGGATGAAAAGTGCAATTTTAACGAGGTGAAAGGAACCCTCACACAAAGTTGTCAATTTGACAGATTTCTTTTGATATTTCTCAGGCTGGTCATATTATGAAATTGTTGTCACCATCTTTTCTTCAACAATTTCAAAAACTTTTTGTTGAAAATAATCTTAGAAAATAGATTGTATTTGAGCCCATATATGTACCCTGAGGCATTCAGCTGAGGGAAAATTGCTGTTGAAAACGCAATTTGATAGGCTGAAAAGAGAAAAAGAAGCGCTATCAAATAAAATTTAAAATCAAGTAGACATTTGTCTATCTACTTCCAGTTCCCTTTAGTGCTACTGCTAAGACAAAGAAAAAAAAATGTGTATATATATATATATATATATATATATATAAGTGTGCGTGTGTGTGTGTGTGTGTGTGTGTGTGTGTGTGTGTGTGTAAACTATTTATAGGAAATTCAGAGTTCGGTTTAACTCAAGAAAGGAAAAAGAAGTCTGAGGAAATGGCTCAGTGGGTAAGAGCACTGGCTGCTTTTGCAGAGGACCAGAGTTTGGGTTCATGTTCCAAGCAGTGGCAACTAACACCCATTTGTAACGCCAGTTCCAGGGGATCTGATTTCTTCTGGTATGTGAAGGTACTGCACACATGGCACACTTTTATACATGCAGGCAAAACATTTATGCACATAAAAAATAAATCAAAAAATTAAGAAAAAAGAAAAGGAGGAAAACATATGGAAATAGAAAAGGAAGTCGAACCCAGATTTTTGTTGTCGCATGTTAGAAAGAAAAAACATTGAATGTTAGAAAACTGTAACAGAGACACGGCTTCCTGGGGCCAGCAGTTTGCTGGGTCCCCAGGATCCCTCGGGTCTTTTCTCGCCCCCACCATCCTTTCATTTCTAGGCAGCACAGATACCAGCTTCCTGGGGCCAGCATCTTTCCTGGGCCCTGCTGCCAGACTAGCCCAGCCTTCAAATTCCTGAGGCCAGCATCTCTCCTGCCGGGATCCAGACCTTAGGGGAAAGGCTGAGAGCATTGGATCCTCATCTGACTTAGGCCTCTTTGAGAACTCCTGAGCAGCAAGATGAAAGCAATTTGTCCACTCCAATATAAAATCGAAAAACAGAACCTGAAGCCTAGACCAATCAGCTTTTCATGCCCAACAAGTAAACCACAAAGGCACATAAAGTTTACAAAAAGAAGCAGACGTAACTCAACAAAGGAAGGCTTGAGTGTCATACAAAAATCAGAAACTACAAAAGAAATGCACATGTCAAAGTCACAGAGAAAAAATAATAGCATGAAAAACCAAAATAATTTATCCCACCAAGTACCAATAGTCCTCTAGAGGAGTACAATGAGAACCCCCTAGAGATAACAAAGGACATGGAACTCAAAAGAACAATTATAAACATGATAAAAGAATTCAGGGAATTTAAAGAACACACAAACAAAGAAATCAAAGAACTGAGAGAAGATAGGCATAAGCTTCTGAATGAATTCAGAAAAGAGTTAGAAATATTGAAGAATACTCAGGCTGAAATGAAGAAGGAAGTGAAACACTCAGTAAGCCAATTAGAAATGAGAGGAGAAAGCCTCACCAATAGGATGAATGAAATGGAAAACAGAGTATCAAGACTGGAAGATAAAGTGGACAAACTAGACCACTCAAGCAAAGATTATGAAAAATTTAAGAAAACACAAGAATGGAATATGCAGGAATTGTGTGACACCATAAAAAGACCAAATTTATGAATCACAGGCATACAGGAAGGAGAAGAATCTCAGGATAATGGTATGGACCAGATCTTCAACAGTATTGTAAAAGAAAATGTCCCCAAATGAAAGAAAGACATGCCCATAAAAATACAAGAAGCATATAGAATACCAAATAGACAGGACAGAAAAGAAACTCTCCATGGTACATCATAATAAAAACACTAAACGTGCAGAACAAAGAGAGAATACTGAAAGCTGCAAAAGGAAAACAAATCACATACAAAGGAAAGCCCATCAGAATTACAGTTGACTTATCAACACAAATTATGAAAGCCAGAGGAGCCTGGACCAAGGTATTTCCAGTTCTAAATGACAATAGATGCCAACCCAGAAAAACCCAGCAAAAATGTCTATTAAAGTTGAGGGGGAAAGAAAAATATTCCATGAGATAAATAGGATGAAAGAATTCATGTCCACAAAACCAGCCCTTCAGAGAGTTCTTGAAGCAATACAAGAAAGAACACAAGGGCTTACCGAAAGAAACTTAAGGAAGGTCTAACTATGGAAACACACAGTTACATTGAGAATGTGAACAGACACATCTTTCAATTATAGTCAATAAACATCTTTCATTAATAACTTTAAATATCAATAGACTGACTCCCCAGTCAAAAGAGATAGAGTAGTTGAGTGGATTAAGAAACAAAACCCATATTTTTCTTGTCTAAAGGAACTCATCTCACTTTCAAGGACAGGCACTACCTTAAGGTGAAAGAATGGAAAAAAAAAAAAAAGATACCAAATGACTGGTACTAAGACAAAAGTAGGTGCTCCGATTCTAATATCTGACAAAATAGACTTTAAATTAACACTAATCAGAAGAAATAAAGAGGGCCACCTCATTCTGATCAAAGAAACAATTGACCAAGGAGATATTACAATCATGAACATATTCACCAAACTCTGGTGCACCCAACTTCATAAAAACAGTACTATAGGATTTTAAGACCCAGATTAATCCCAACTCATTAATAGTAGGGGACTTCAAGGGGACTTCAATACCCTATTGTCTCCTTTAGATAGGTCAACAGGACAGAGAATTAACAGAGAGACATCTGAATTAAACAATACCATACATCAAATGGGCCTAACAGACATCTACCAAATAGTCCACCCACACACAAAAGAATATACTTTCAATTCAACACTCCATGAAACTTTCTACAAAATCAACCATCTACTGGGACACACAAAAAAAAACCTCAACAAATACAAAAAGATTAAAATAATTCCATGTATTCTATCAGACCACGATGCAATAAAGCCTAAAATCAACACCAGAAGAAACCCTAGTAATTACATGAACACATGGAGATTAAACAATGCACTCTGGAATGATGAATGGGTCAAAGGAGAAATAAAAGTATTCCTGGAACAAAATGAAAAGGTAAATACAACACAATAAAATCTCTGCGACATGTTGACAGCAGTCCTTAGAGGGAAGTTTATAGCTCTAAGTGCCTACATTAAAAAAACAGAAATAACACAAATAAATGACTTAGCATTGCAACTCAAGACACTTGAAAGCAACAACAAATGAAACCCAAACCCAGCAGACAAGAAGAAATAACAAAAATAAGAGCAGAAATTAATGAAATAGAAACAAAGAAAACAATACAAAGAATCAATGAACCCAAGAGCTGGTTCTTTGAAAAGATAAACAAGATTGACACTGCTAGACCAGTTAACCAAAAGAAAGAAAGTGCACTTCCAAATCAACAAAATCAGAGATGAAAGGGGAAACATCACAATAGACACCAAAAAGATCCAGAACATTATAAGGGCATACTTTGAAAACCTATATGCTTCTAAATTTAAAAACCTAAAAGAAATGGACAGGTATGGAAAAACATGGGAATCACCAAAACTAAACCAAGAAGAGATCAACATCTTAAACAGACCTGACCCATAGCACATAAGGAAATTGAAACAGTTATACAAAACCTCTCAACTAAAAAAAGCCCAGGACCAGATGGATTTACAGCAGAATTCTACGAGACATTTAAAGATCTACATCCAATACTAGTTAATTTATTCAAAAAGACAGAAATGGAGGAAGAACTTCCATATTACTTCTATGAAGCCAGCATCACTCTAACACCAAAGCCAGGTCAAGATACAACCAAAAAAGAAAACTATAGACCCATATCCTTCATGAACATACATGCAAAAATTCTCAAGAAAATACTTGCAAACCACATGCAGACACACACCAAAAAGATCATCCACCATGATCAAGTCTGCTTTATTCCAGAGATGCATGGATGGTTCAATATATGTACATGAATAAATGTCATAAATCATATAAATGGACTCAAAGACAAGAACCACATGGTCATCTCAATAGATGTAGAGATGCATTTATGCAAAATTCAAAATTCGACATGCATTTATGTTCGAAGTCCTAGAGGGAATTGGACTGGAGAGAATATACCTCAACATAATTAAAGCCATATACAACAAACCCACACACAACATCATTCTAAATGGAGAAAAACTGGAAGCATTCCCATTGAAATCAGGAACCACACAAGGCTCTCCATAATGTTGCAAGAGTAATAAGAGCAAGAAATTAAAGGAGTAATAATTGAAAAAGAAGAGATAAAATTATCCCTTTTTGCAGATGATATGATATTATATCTAAGAGATGCCAAAAATTCCACCTGGAAACTCCTAGAAATTATTAACACATTCATGTAAATGAAAAGTTACAAAATTAATCTACAAAAGTCTATAGCCTTTCTATATACCAATAACAAGCAAACAGAGAAAGCACATGGAAACACTACCTTTCACAATAGCTGCAAGAAAAAAAAAAAATCTCAGAATATACCTGTAGTGGTTTGAATGAAAATGTCCCCCATAGGCTCCAAGTGTTTGGATATTTTGTCCCCAGATGATGGTGCTGTTTTGGGAGATTTTAGAAGGTGTGGCTGTCCTGGAGGAAACACGTCACTGGGGGTGGACTTAGAGAGTTCTTAAGCCTTGCCAGATCTCCAGTTGGTCTCTTGCTTCCTGTGCCTGTGATGATGTGAGAGCTTAGCTTCTGCTCTCCTGATCCAGCCACCTCCAGCCACCATGCCTCCCTGCCATGATGGACTGCTGGAACCATAAGCTCAAATAAACTCTTCCTTCTATAAATTGCTTGTGTCAGTGTTTCTATCACAGTAACAGGAAAGTGACTAATATAATACTTGACCAAAGACATTAAAGACCTCTACAATGAAAATTTTAAATCTTTAAAGAAAGAGATTGAGGAAGACATCAGAAGATGGAAGGACCTCCCATGCTTATGGATTAGAAGAATTAATATTGTGAAAATGACCATCCTACCAAAAGCCATTTATAGATTCCATGCAATGCCAATCAAAATCCCCATGGCATTCTTCACAAAATTGGAATAAACCATCCTAAGATTCATATGGAAGCACAAAAGACCTTGGATATCCAAGGCAACCCAGAGCACTAAGAGCAATGTGGGGGGATTACTATACCAGATTTTAAACGGTATTACAAATCTATAGTCATAAAAACAAACAAACAAAAAAACATGGTACTGGCATAAAAATAAACCCCTAGATCAATGGAATAAAATTGAAACCCAAATATGAGTACATGCAATTTCAGCCACCTGATATTTGACAAAGAGGCCAAAAACAGTCACTGGAGGAAAGATAGCATGTTCAGCAAATGGTGCTGACAAAACTGGGTCTCCACCTGTAGAAGAATGAAACTAAACCCCTTTCACCTTGCACAAAAGTCAACTACAAATGGATCAAAGACATCAAAGTAAAGCCTGAAACTCTGAAACTGTTAGAAGAAAACATTGGCAGTAACTTACAAGATAAAGGTTAGGAAAGGATTTTCTAAACCAGACATCAATTGCTCAGGAAACAAGGTCAACAAATGGGACCTCATTAAACTAAAAGGCTTCTGTACATCAAAAGAGGCAACCAGGGAAGTGAAGAGAAAACCCACAGAATGGGAGAAAATCTTCACCAGCGACACATCTGACAGAGGGTTA
>NW_008345584.1:12369-14390 GCF_000622305.1 Nannospalax galili
AAGCAACCTAGGTGTCCCTCAATTGATGAGTGGTTAATGAAAATGTGGTTCATTTACACGATGGAGTTTTACTCAGCGGTAAAGAAAGATGAGATCATGAAATTTGCAGGTAAATGGATGGAACTGTTATGCTAAGTGAAATATCACAGACTTAGAAAAACAAACAACGTACGTTCTCCCTCATATGTGGATCCTAGCATGACATCCTTATAAGTGAGTATGTATCCAGACATAACTACAGGAACCAGAATAATGAAAAGGAACCAGTGAGGTAAAGGAAAAGAAAGAATCTGAAAGAGAAGACCAATAGGAAACAGGCTTTAATAGGGGAGATATGGCTAAAAATGGGGTTGGTTTAAGGGAGGGGGGATGGAGGGTTATACAAGGTACCTTGGGGATAAAAGGAAAGAAGGTGCTCAAGAGTAGTGGGACCATAGGAGAAGGGTATTATTAAGGGAGAAATGGGAAAAATGGGGGCACTGTAAATGGGGGAAACATGGTAGAAGGGTTAGACAATGCAAGAGATAAATAATGCCTAGCTAGTTAAAAAGAAAACAACAGAGGGAACCATATTAATTGAACAACCTACTGATAATTTATACATACAACTAACTCAAGGAATATAATATGTGCCTAGGCAAGGCTTATCCGAGAAAGTTTGGTCTTTGCCCAAGCTTTATCTACATAGCATAAGATAATTAGATGTACCAGACTGGTGGAACTAATCTTCTTACTTTGAGAAGTCATACATTTTTACTAAGCCATACTTTGAGGACTATACTAATTTAGTCAGAGGGACATAAAGGACAGTTTTTGCTCCTTTCCCTCCTAGGTTGACTATGTTCCAGGGGACTATGAGCATCTCTCAAAATGTCCTGTCACTGTGGTGAGTCACCTGTCCACTTGATCAAGGAGGCCATGGAGACCACACCAAATGGACTTGAACCAGTGTCCAGTCTACAAGAGCCAGTGTATGAAGAGGAGGACAAACACAGAGGATACCTTTCCTCCATGCTTCCAAGTGAAGCCAGCCGCGGTCAATCAGGACCTTTGACTTATCATCATATGTACAGAACTGGTAAAAGAAAGGAATAAGGAATCCCTCCCAAGCCCATGTGACCCCTGAGGAACAGATACCCAAATGACCTTAAGAGTAAAAATAAATTGATTTATCTGGGTCAACTCTATAGTCTTAAACACCCAAAAAGAAAGTATAACCAAAGATTAAAGGGATCAATATAATTCTTTAAGAGTCCATGTGTATGGCTAAAGGCTACATGACAAGAAACAATGCCAGACAGGAGATATCGTCCTTTGAGTTGTTGGCCAGGGTGGCCTAAGAGACTGTCAGACAGTTACCCACCATTGAACTGGGAAAATGAACAGCAGACCCCAATCTTAATCTAAAGGAATATTGGTAACTGATTGCTGCTAGATGAGGAAAAGCTGATCTTCCTAACACAAGGAACTCTAGAAAGGCTGACTAGATTAAGTAGATGGACAAGCACTGGGGAACAGATGGGGGTGTCGACAACACAGTGGACAGTAACAGAGATGACAGAGTATATGGGCTTCAGTGGGGGGGTATGGGAGGGTGCCATTTGGGATGTGGGTATATAGATGAATAAGATTGTTTGGGATGTTCTGTATGAAACACACACAAAAAAACAACAAATAAAAATGAGCTATATTTAAGAAAGAAGCATAAAAATTTGCTTCATGTTAATTAGTAGAGGTGAAAAAACATTACCATTGAAATCTACCCAATGACTTTATGTCCATGCTCAGGTACCAAGTATCTCAGAAAGTAACCAACTGTGATTAGACACATGTGCAAACATCTAAGTGATATTTCATTTATATCTTATTCTTCAGCCTCAAATAAATATTTTAAAACAAATCTGAGATGTCATACTACTTATCCTCTAAGATATTCATTTTAGTTCTCTTTCTACTTAAGGGAAACCAAGCTAAAAAATTATTGTGAAGCTAGCTTGCGTAAGAAAGATATCTCAAAACCG
>NW_008345584.1:15415-15816 GCF_000622305.1 Nannospalax galili
CAAGCATCTAAGTGATAGTTTCATTAAAAATGAGTTTTTCTGTATGAAAAAATATATTTTAAAATGAAATGGAGATCTTTTTTATAGGTTAAAACCTCATTCAATTTTATTTATAGGGTTTATACTGAGTTCAATAGTGTACAACCGTATTAATTCAAATGTGAATCTAAAATTTTACAGCCAACTTTGAAAGAGCTGCATCTTTGCTCTGGAAATTGTTATCAAATATGTTAATGCTGTAATGAAATGCTTCTTCTAATCATGTGGTTATTAACTAAATACTTTTAAAAAATAAATAAATATATTTTTAAAAATTAAAAAAAGAAAAAATAGTGTAACAGAAAAATAAAAAAGAGATAAATGAGGTACTGGGAAGAGCTCATAATATTCCACAGTCTAGA
>NW_008345585.1:0-1094 GCF_000622305.1 Nannospalax galili
CCAACATATCAGGAAGTGACAAGCAAGATACAGAAGGAAAAGCTAAGCAAAGAGGTGGTCTTGGCTAAGGCCTGGCTCTGGCCCCACTCCAAAGCGGGCTCTGGTCCTACTCCGAAAGAGCTCTGGAGCAAGAATGGTACCAAATATTTTGCCCAGCAGAAAAAATGTGGTGTCAGGAGTATTGTCAGGCTCTTGTACGTTCACATGAGTCAGCCACTAGCTGGGGCTAGGGTACCAAACCATCCCTGTTTTCTCAGGATTGATGAGTTTTCTGGGATGAAAGATTTCTCAGTGCTGTAACTGGGAGGAGTTCCAGGTAATCCAGAATGGCTGGTTAGTCTACTGTCCCAGGTATAGGACACAACCTTCTAAGTGTTTTGTAAGATAGCGCCAATCTTCTGGGAGAAATCTTTAAAGAAGGGGACATGTATAAGCCAAGCAAACATAAAGAGATTTGGACAAAGCATCTACAGCATCTATCACAGATAAGAGTGGTTAGAATGTTGTATCTTTAGAACTGAGGTTATAGAGGGGTTGCAATTACTAACAATGACACAGTCTAGGAGGTATTCTTATTAATTATTTGCCTTAAGTAAGTATATTGGCAAGACAGGTTTAGCCCTGTATAACCATGGAGTTATGGTTGTCCAGCAAAGAAAATAGGGCTGACACCTGTCTTCCCCCCGGGGGAAGAGGTTAGCATATAAGATGAGCTCTGTATGAAAAGTAGGCTACTTAATATCCAAAGCTCTTTTCTGACTTAATCACAACAGCCTTATACCCAAAGTCTGAAAATTAAATGGAACTTATACTCTTCACATAAAAAAAAGAATTTGAGAGCCTATTTCCAATTTCCTGTATATACTCTCTTTGGGAAATCCATATATGGAGATCCAGTGCAAGATCCCCATTTCTCTTTGTACCATTCTGAGTGCTCGCAGACAACTCTACTGAGGAAAAACATGAAACTGCTTTAAATCTGTGTATGAACTGAAAACTGAAATAAGAGTTACAAATTCACATTAAAGAAAACATTTATGTTTTGGTAACAATGAAAAACCACTTGAATTTATAATATGGAGAACAAAGAGAAT
>NW_008345585.1:3008-10727 GCF_000622305.1 Nannospalax galili
CATGAAAAGACACAGATTACAGCCCAGAATACTATACTCAGCAAAAACTATTGGTTGTAATTGAAGGAGACAAAAAAGCTTTCCAAGATTTAAAAAAAAAAAAAATTCATGGAATTTAAGTCCATGAAACTAGCTCTACAGAGAATACTTGATGGAATATTTTAGTTGGAAGAGAGGATTAAAAACTCCAAGAGGGTACAAAGAATAAATTATCCTAGAATCAACCACAAGAGGCCTAAGAAAACAACACTACATCACCAGCCTAACAGGAATTAACACTGATCAGTAACAACCCTCAACATTAATAGTCTCAACTCCTCTGTAAAAAAGACATACACTAAGTGATTGGATTAGAAAACGGAACTTCCTGCCTTCAAGAAATGTACCTCACCAACAATGATCAACAGCACCTTGGGGTAAAGGATGGAAAAAGATATTCCAAGCAAACAAAACTAAGCAGGTGTAGCTATTTTAATATCTGACAAAACAGACTTCAAACTAATTTAGGAGACACAAGGAAGGTCACTTCATACTCATTAAAAGAAAAATCCACCAAGAACGTATTACAATCCTCAACATACCTGTACTTCACATAGGGGCATCCAATTTCATAAAATAAACTTTATTAGCTTTAAAATCTCACATTGACTTCAAATAGTGATAGTGGGTGCCTTCAAATACCCTACTGTCACCAATAGACAGGTCAATCAAACAAAAGCTAAACAGAGAAATCCTGGAGTTAAATGACACCATAAATCAAATGGACCTTATAGACAGCTATAGAGCATTCCACCTAAACACCCAAGAATACACTTTCTTCTCAGAGGCCCATGGAACTTTCTACCAAACTGACCACATATTAGAACACAAAGCAAGTCTTCACAAATTTATGAAAATTGAAATATTGTCCTGCATTCTATCAGACCACAAGGGAATAGAACTAGATATAAACAATAATAAAAAATGGGGGGAAAGTACACAAATTCATGAAAGCTAAACAACACACTACTGAATGAAAATTGGATCACCAAGGAAATCAAGAAGGAAATTAAAAATCTCTTAGAATTGAATGAAAATGAAAATACAACATACCAAAACCTTTTGGACACAATGAAGGCAGTCCTAAGAGGAAAATTTATAGCACCAGAAATTAGAAACAGCTCATATAAATAAATTAATGATGGACCTGAAAGTCTTAGAAAACCAAGAACAAACAACACCTAAAAGGAGTAGACAGGAAGAGATAAATTTTTAAAAGGCTGAAACTAATGAAATAGAAATGGACAAAATTACACAAAGAATCAATGAAAATCCCTGGACTAGCTTCCTAACCCAGACTAGCTAAACATCTGACTATAGATTGCTAAATCCCTTCTCAGGCACCCACCCCCACAGCCATCTTCCCTGGCACCAATCAGCTGGAAAGACTTGCCCAGCCAGGACTCTGGTAAGCCAGATCCTGCCCACTGAGTCTCTTTTCCATTCCTCTTGACCACCCCAACCCTGTCCCCTGCCAGTCTTGGAGCCAGGCAGGCCCCAATGCCTTCACCTCAGATCCCTGTATAGCTTCCTAACGCTGACTAGCTAAACTCACTAGCATAGAGTCCACTGGCTCCTGATCTGTCTAACCCAGACCAGCCCTCCTACTACCCTGTCCCACCATGCACCCAGGCCAGTCTACTACCCTTTAAGAACCTGAAACATGCACCAATTTATTTTCCATACCTTAACAAAAAGCAACCAAGCTACACAATCAATGTAAACAGAATCAAAATTAAGTTAAACAAAAGTAGAGTAGAAGTTCCTACTGAACACATAACCAACAAAGAACATCCATATGCCCAAGTGGCAGTGCAAAAACACAAATAATATGAAAAGCCAAGAGAATATGTCCCCAACAAAACCCACTAGTCCTACTGAAGAGCACCACGACGAGAAGCACCTGTGGAACTCCAGGATGCAGAATTTAAAAGAACAATCATAAACATGAGCAATGTACTTAAAAAAACACAGACAAATAACTCAAAGAGGAAAGACATAAACTTGTGATGGAAGCCCAAGAACATACGAATATGCGGCTTAATGAAATATCAAAAACAATTCATGACTTGAAAGTAAATTCACAAAAGAGAAAGAAATAGTGGAGAAAACCCAAATGGAAATGGACATGGGATTTAAAAACTCAATAAACTGGGGCTGGAGAGATGGCTCAGTGGTTAAGAACCAATTAGAAACATCAGGAGAAAACCTCTTAAGTAGAATGAATGAAAGGGAAAGAAAACAGAATATCAAGATTGGATGAGAAAGTTGAAGATCTGGAATCCTTAAGCAAGGACTATGTAAAATTCAAAAAACAAACAAACAAACAAACAAACAAACCCGAGGAATGGAATACCCAGGAAATGTGGCACAACATGAAAAGACCAAATCTACAAATTATAAGTGTACAGGAAGGAGAAGAATCTCAGGCCAATGGCTTTGAACAGATCTTCAATAGGATTATAGAAGAAAACTTCCCAGGGGCTGGAGATTGCTCAGTGGTTAAGAACACTGGTTGTTCTTGCAGAATACCTGGGTTCGAATCCCAGCACCCATATGACAGCTAACAACTATCTGTAACTCCAGTCCCAGGGGAACCGACAGCCTCTTCTGACCTCTGTGGGCATTGCACAACACAGGTGCACTTACCTACATGCAGGCTATACACACATACACATAAGATAAAAATAATAATTTTTTTAAAAAGTTAAAAAAAAGAAAACTTCCCTAAATGAAGGACTTACCTCTAGAGATTCAAGATGCACACAGAACACCAATTAGACATGACCAGAACAGAAACTCCCCATAGCGCATCATAGTAAAAACACTAAAAGAACAAAGAGAGAATACTCAAAACTGCTAGAGAAAAACAAGTTACATATAAAGGAAAACCCATCAGAATTACATCTGACTTCTCAATGCAAACTATGAAAGCCATAAGAGCCTGGACCAAAGTATTCCCAGTTCTAAACAACCATGGATGCTAACTCCGAATACTTTATCCAGCAAAACTATCTATCATGATTGAAGAGGAATGGAAAATTTTTCATGACAAATAGGCTGAAAGAATTCGTGTCCACCAAACCAGCCCTACAGAGAATAGTCGAAGCAATACAAAGACGGAAGAAAGGAATAAGAGGCTACAGAAAAACAACAACAACAACAAAGGTATAGTAATAGAAACACAAAAGAGGGACACAAACACAGAGAAGTTAAAATGAGAGTATCCAATACACACCTTTTAATAGTAACACTAAATATCAATGGCCCCAACTCCCATATCAAAAGACATAGGCAAGTGAAATGGATCAAGAAAAAAACAAAAACAAACATCTTTTTGTTGTCTTCAAAAAACTCATCTCATCTTCAAGGATAAACACTACCCTAGGGTGAAAGGATGGAAACAAATATTCCAAGCAAATGGCTCTAAGAAGAAAGCAAGTGTTACAATTGTAATACCTGACAAAATAGACTTCATATTAAAACCAATCACAAGAGATAAAGAGGGTGACTTCATTCTAATCAAAGGAACAATTGACCAAGAAGATATTACAGTCATGAACATATATGCACCAAACTACGGAGCACCCAATTTCATAAAAACTACTCTAGGACTATAAAACGAGACATTAATCCCAACTCAGTAATAATAGGTGACTTTAATACCAAACTATCTTCAATAGACCTGTCAACTGGACAAAGAATAAACAGAGATATCTGAATTACATGATCTTACATGAAAGGGACCTAACAGACATCTACAGAACATTCCATCCAAGCACCAAAGAATACACTTTCTACTCAGCAGCTCATGAAAGTTTTTCTAAAATTGACCACATTCTGGGACACAAAGAAATCTCAAAAAAATATAAAACATTGAAATAATTTCATGCATTCTATCAGACCACAGTACAATAAAGCTTAATGTCAACAGCAAAAGAATCTCTAGTAACTATAAGAACTCATGGAGACTAAACAACACATTCCTGAATGATGAATGGGTCAAAGAAGAAATTTCAAGAAAGAAATAAAAGTATCCCTGGAACTAAATGAAAATGAGAATACAACACAACAAAACCTCTCGGACACCATAGAAGAAGTCCTGGGGGCTGGAGAGATGACTCAACGGCTGAGAACACTGACTGTTCTTGCAGAAGACCGAGGTACGAATCCCAGCACCCACATGGCAGCTAACAGCTGTCCATAACTCCAGTTCCAGGGGATCAACAGTCTCTTCTGTCTTCCATGGGCATTGAATGACACGAGTCCACTTACCTACATGCAGGCAATACATGCATACACATAAAATAAAAATAATAAATATTTAACAACAACAAAAAAAGAAGTCCTAAGAGGAAAGATTATACTCTTAGTGTTTACATTAAAAAATCAGAAACAGCACATGTAAATGACTTATGGTACAACTCAAGATTCTGAAAACGCAAGAACAAACCAACCCCAAACCTAAAAGATGAGAAGAAATAACAAACAAACAAACAAAAATAACACATGGTAATTAAAAGCACCAGACTGGTGGAACTAACCTTGGATGTCTGCCATACTTTGAGGCCTATACTAATTTGGTCAGAAGGACTTAAAGGACAGTTTTTACTCCTTGCCCTCCTAGGTCAACTAAGCTCCAGGGGACTATGAGCCGCTCTCAAAATGTCCTGGAACTGTGATGAGCCACCTGTCCTCTTGATCAAGGAAGCCATGGAGACCACACCAGATGGAATTGAACCAGTATCCAGTCTACAAAGAGGAGGGTCAACACAGAGGAAACATTTCCTCCATGCTTCCAAGTAAAGCCAGGCATGGTCATACAGGACCTCTGATTTATCTTCACGTTCAAGGAACTGGTAAAAGGAGCCAAAGGCTCCTCCCAAGCCCATGTGACCAGTGAGGAACAGATCCTCAAACAACCTTAAGAGTAAAAATAAATTGGTTTATCCTGGCCAACTGTAGGGTCCTAAACACTCAAACAAAAAGTATAACCAAAGATTAAAGGGATCAATACAATTTTCTAAGAGTCCATGTGCATAGCTAAAAGCTACATAACAAGAAACAATGCCAGACAAGAGATACCTTTCTTTGAGCTGTTGGCCAGGGTGACGCAAAAGACTCCCAGACAGTAACCCAGCATAGAACTGGGAAAATGAACAGCAGACCTCAATCTTAGCTAAAGGAATATTGACAACTGATTGCTGCTGGATGAGGAAGAGCTGATCTTCCTAAAACAAGGAACTCTAGATAGGCTGACTAGATTCAGCAGACAGACAAGCACTGGAGAACGGCTTGGGGTGCTGACAACACAGTGGACAGTAACAGGGATTACAGAGTATATGGGCTGCAGTGCAGGGGGTGGGGGTGGGGAGACTATGGGAGGGTGCCATTTGGGATGTGGGTATATAGATGAATACGATTGTTTGCAATGTTCTGTATGAAATACACACACAAACAAAAAAATGAGTT
This sequence comes from Nannospalax galili, assembly GCF_000622305.1. Taxonomy (NCBI): domain Eukaryota; kingdom Metazoa; phylum Chordata; class Mammalia; order Rodentia; family Spalacidae; genus Nannospalax; species Nannospalax galili. Next base: position 8,520 of record NW_008345585.1, read on the forward strand.
ATATTTGAGGAAGAAGCATAAAAATTTGCTTCATGTTAATTAGTAGAGGTGAAACACATTATGACTAAAATCTACCTGATGATTTTATATCCATGCTCAGGTGCCAAGGATCTCAGAAAGTAACCGACTGTGACTAGTAATAATCAGATACATAGAGATTAGAGACACATGTGCAAATATCTTAGTGTTAGTAGCATTAAAAATGAGTCTCGCTCTCTCCTACCCACAGGTCTCTCTCTGGGGTAAGTCCATTGCGCCCTCTGTGCCTTGACTCCCCCAGCCTCATTCACCCTCCCATCTCTGTGGCCGTTCTCTCCTCCAAGTTTGGGCCCTGCCCCATAGCTTGTCTTATGCCCCAGACACCTGGGGAACCAATGCTGCTCCCAGATCCTTTTCATCCAGACCAACATAGTGCCTTCTGTAGGCCCTAGGAGCACTGCTTCTGTGCCTGGCCCCACCCTCATCTCCCCCCTGCTTCCCTGGACCTGCAGGACCTGTGGCAGGCCTCTCTCCCACACACAGGCCTATCTTGGGTGTAAGTCCATTGCCCCTTCTGCACCTTGACTCCCCCAGCTTCATTCACCCTCTGATCTCCCCCACTGTTCTCTCCTCCGAGTTTGGGCCCTGTCCCATTTCTTGTCTTGGGGGCCCTAGACACCTGGGGAATCAATACTGCTACCTGATCTTTTTCATCCAGACCAAACTAGTGCCTTCACTGGGCCCCTGGAACACTGCTTCTGGACCTAGCCCTGCCCTCAACGCCCTCTGCTTCCGTGGACCTGCACCACCCACCAGCCTCTTTCTGGGATACTGGGGCTGATCTTTCCTCTTCCTGATCCTTTGTATCCAGACCAAGCCAACTCATCAGTGCAGTACCCAGGAGGCCTTGGGGCCTCTTCCCACCCCATCTGCCTTTGCATCTCTCAGTGGCATGGGCATCAGCTGCCCTAGACCAGCATCTGGGACCTACCAGGGTCCCAGGACAGTCCAACTCCCAAATTCCTGAGGCCAAAATAGTTCCTGAAGGGATCCAGACCTTAGGAGAAAGCCTGAAAACATCTGACACTCACCAGGATTGGGCCTCTGTGGGAACTCCTGAAGGCAAAAGCAATCCAGCCACTCCAATACAAAATCAAAAGAGAGAACCAGAAGTTTAGACAAACCAGCTTTTCATGCCCAAAAAGAAAACCACAAGGCACAAAGCTCACAAAAAGAAGCAGACCTAAATTTGAAGGCCTGAGTCTCACACAAGAATCCCAGATTACTCAACTCAGCCAAAATGTCAACTATAGTCAAAGGGGAAAAAAAAAATCTTCCCTGACATAAATAGGCTGAAGGAATTCATGTCCACAAAACCAGCCCTTCAGAGAGTTCTGGAAGCAATACAAAGAGCTGAAGAAAGGAATGACTATACCCAAAAGAGGAGTACAATGAGAACCCCCTAGAGATAATGCAGGACATGGAACTGAAAATAACAGTTATAAACATGATAAAAGAATTCAGTGAATTTAAAGAGCACAAAAATCAAAGAACTGAAGGAAGATAGGGATAAACTTCTGAATGAATTCCAGACTGAACTCCCCAGTCAAAGACGCAGACTATGTGAATGGATTAAGAAACAAAACCCATCTTTTTGTTGCCTGCAAGAAACTAATCTGACTTAAGGACAGACATTATCTCAGTGAAAGGATGGAAAAAAATATACCAAGCAAATGGCACTAAGAAAAAAAGGCTCACCAATAGGATGAGTGAAACGGAAAACAGAGTATCAAGACTGGAAGATAAAGCTGACAAACTAGACCACAAAAGCAAAGATTATGAAAAATTTAAGAAATCACAAGAATGGAATATGCAGGAATTGTGTGACACCATAAAAAGACCAAACATATTCACCAAACTCTGGTGCACCCAACTTCATAAAAACAATACTACAGGACTTGAAGACCCAGATTAACCAGAACTCATTAATAGTAGGCGACTTCAATACCTCACTGTCTCCATTAGATAGGTCAACAGGGCAGAGAGTTATCAGAGAGACATCTGAACTAAACAATACCATACATAAAGTGGACTTAATAGACATATACTGAGTATTCCACGCAAGCACCAAAGGACATACTTTCTACTCAGCACCCCGAAGCTGCAAAAGAAAACAATAAGCCACATATAAAGGAAAACCCATTAGGATTATAGCTGACTTTTCAGTGC
>NW_008345585.1:12479-13229 GCF_000622305.1 Nannospalax galili
CATGATCAAGTCAGCTTTATCCCAGAGATGCAGGGATGGTTCAATATACGTAAGTCAATAAACGTCACAAATCATATAAATGGACTCAAAGACAAGAACCACATAGTCATCTCAATAGATGCAGAGAAGACCTTTGACAAAATTCAACATGCATTTATGTTCAACGTCCTAGAGGGAATTGGACTGGAGGTAACATACCTCAACATAATTAAAGCCATATATAACAAACCCACAGCCAACATCATTCTAAATGGAGAAAAACTGGAAGCACTCCCATTGAAATCAGGAACAAGACAAGGCTGTCCACTATCTCAACTTCTCTTTAACATAGTACTTGAAACTCTTGCAAAAGCAATTAGACGAGCAGGAAATTAAAGGATTAATAATTGGAAAAGAACAGATCAAATTATCTGTTTTTGCAGATGATTATGATATTATATCTAAGGGATTCCAAAAATTCCACCCAAAAACTCCTAGAAATTTTTAACACGTTCAGTATAGTGGCAGATTACAAAATTTATCTACGAAAGTCTATAGCCTTTCTATATACCAATAAGAAGCAGCCAGGGAAAGAGCACATGGAAACACTCCCGTTCACAATAGCTGCCAAAAAAAAAAAATCTCAGAGTAAACCTGACCAAAGACATTAAAGAGCTCTACAATGAAAATTTTAAATCTTTAAAGAAATAAATTGAGGAAGACATCAGAAGATGGAAGGACCTCCCATGCTCATGGATTGGAAGAATCAAT
>NW_008345585.1:13353-13794 GCF_000622305.1 Nannospalax galili
AAGACCTCGGATAGCCAAAACAACCCTGAGAACTAAGAGCAATGTCAGGGGGATTACTATACCAGATTTCAAGCTGTATTACAGGGCTATAGTCATAAAAACAACAATAGTACTGGCACACAAATAGACCCATAGAAGAATGGAACAAAATTGAAGACCCAAATGTGAGTAATTGCAATTTCAGCCACCTGATATTTGACAAAGGGGCCAAGAACATTAAGTGGAGGAAAGACAGCATGTTCAGCAAATGGTGCTGGCAAAACTGGATCTCCACTTGTAGAAGAATGAAACTAAACCCCTATTTTTCACGCTGCACAAAAGTCAATTCCAAACGGCTCAAAGACATCAATGTAAAGCCTGAAACTCTGAAACTCTTAGAAGAAAACATTGGGAAAAACTTACAAGATATAGGTGTAGGAAAGGATTTTCTAAACCAAACAT
>NW_008345585.1:14846-16799 GCF_000622305.1 Nannospalax galili
AATATATAATCAAAAATTTTAAAAAGACTTATATTTGAGGAGGAAGCATAAAAATTTACTCCTTATGTTAAATAGTAGAGGTGAAAAACATTATCAGTGACATCTACCTGATGACTTTATATCCATGCTCAGATGCCAAGGAGCTCAGAAAGTAACCGACTGTGACTAGTAATAATCAAATATATAGAGATTAGAAGCACATGTGCATCATAGTGTCAATTGTATTAAAATGAATTTTTCTGTATGAAACTGTATTTTAATAATGAAATGGAGATCTTTTTTTAAGTTTAAAACCATTTAATTTTATGTCTTATAGGGGTTATATGGAGTACAATATTGTTTAACTGTATCAATTCAACTGTAAACCTAAAAATTTACAGCCAATTTTAAAAGAGGTGCATCTTAGCTCTGGAAATTGTTATTGAATATGACAATGCTGTTGTAATGACATGCTTCTTCTAATTATATGGTTATTAAATTTTAAAAAAGTATGCATTGAAAGCGAAAAAAAAAGAACCAGTTCATTTTCAAGTATAGTTTACCAGGGTTCAGTTCATGGCCAGAGTGGCACCCACTGCTTGGCCTTTTGTTGAACCTGGGGTTTATATTGAGTTCAATATTGTATAACTGTATTAACTCAACTGTGAACCTAAAGATTTACAGCCACTTTTGCAAGAGAAAACAATAAATAACAACAGTACATGTTATAGGATGAGATAAGAGAAATCTTTTCAGGATATTTATGCATGAATCTAAAAGTGTTAACATCTGACAATTACAAGCTGAGAGTCCGGGGAGTTGTTTGGTTGGCATTCCTTTATCTTCTGTCAAAGCATTCAGTCAGATAAAACACTGTCTTGGTCCCTACCAACCCCAGACTCGCTCAGCCAGGACTTATCACCAGGATCTGTTTCATTTACTCCTCACTCAGTCCTGGTCTGCACAGTACTTTGGCTCAGAGATTCAGCCCTCTCACTAAGGCCGTGAGTGTATAGGGTGGGAGAACACAACCACCCTAGACTTGGCATTATTTGTGTCCATCTTGGGGTCTAAAATTTAGACTCTGAACATGAAAGTGTCCCCAATTCCAACTTCCTACCATGATGAGCTAGCCTTTATGGCTGATCATTTGGTTTCACTGTTCTGTTGTTACTGCAGCCAGACTCTGAGCTGAGAGCCCTCACCACTCTACACTGCTTCTGGCATTGCTTCCTTCTGTAGAAATGAATAATTGTCTATTCAACACTTATCATTGTTATACATGCACTGATTACCAGGAGCCATGGTCCTTTGCCCACCTGAATTAGGGTGCTCTGTTTCCCAGCCTTCGACTCCCATTGCCAGGTTAAATCTCTACATTAAAAAGGTGACCCCTCCCCTTACCTCAACTTTAATTTAAAAAGTTAAATCTTTATTCTCAAGGAATTAGAATGGCAACTGTCCTTAAGGTTGGCACACTAAAGCAAACTGTTGGGGCTGGAGAGATGGCTCAGCAGTTAAGAACACTGGTTGTTCTTGCAGAAGACCCAGGTTCAAATACCAGCACCCACACGGCAGCTAACAACTGTCCAAAACTCCAGTTCCAGGGGATCCAACAGCCTCTTCTGTCCTCTGTGGGCATTGCACGACATGGATGCACTTACCTACACACAGGCAATACAGGCATCCACATAAAATAAAAATAATAAATAAAATATTAAAAAAGCTAATTATTGTGTATAGAATCCTACCCTTTAGCCTAGTCAGTCTCTTTATACTAAATTGAACTTCTCTCACCTTGAATTAGTGCCCCACCATTTGTAAACTCCAGGCATGTGGCAAACAATAGCCACCTTGACCTCACTATCACTCCCATGAGAATCAGGGCATAAATCAATGAAAGAGAAACAAAGAAAACAATACCAAAAATAATAATAATAATAATCAATGAATCTAAGAGCTAGTTCTTTGAAA
>NW_008345585.1:17085-19038 GCF_000622305.1 Nannospalax galili
AAAAAAAAAAAAAAAAACCTATACTAAATTTGAAAATCTAAAAGAAATGGATGGATATATAAAATTAAGGGACCCACCGAAGTTAAACTAAGAAGAGATTAACAGTTTAAATAGACCCATAACATATAAGTAACTTGAAACAGTAATACAAACCCTCCCAACTACAAAAAGCCTAGGCCCAGATGGATTTACAGCAGAATTCTACCAGGCATTTCAAGAAGACCTTCAACCAATACCACTTAACTTATTGAAAATAATAGAAACAGAGGGAGAACTCCCAAATTCCTTCTATGAAGCCAGCATCACTCTAATACCCAAATCGGGTAAAGACACAACCAAAAAAGAAAACTATAGACCCATATGCTTAATGAACATAGATGCAAAATTTATCAAAATACTTGCAAATCACATACAGATACACATCAGAAAGATCACTCACCATGATCAAGTAGGCTTTATCCCAGAGATGCAGGGATGGTTCAATATAAGCAAGTCAATAAACGTCATCAATCATATAAATGGACTCAAAGACAAAAACCACATGGTCGTCTCAATAGATGCAGAAAAGGCATTTGACAAAATCCAACATGCATTCATGTTAAAAATTCTTGAAGGAGTTGGTCTGGAGGGAGGGAACATATCTCAACATAAAGTTATATACAACAAATCCATAGCCACTATCATTCTAAACAGAGAAAAACTGGAAACATTCTCACTAAAATCAGGAACCAGACAAGGCTGTCCACTATCTCCACTCCTTTTCAATACAGAGCTTGAAACTCTTGCAAGAGCAATAAAACAAGAGAAAGAAATTAAAGGAATGCTATTGGAAAAGGACAAATTATCTGTTTGCAGATGATATGAAATTATTCATAAGAGAGTCCAAAAATTCCTCTAGAAAGCTGTTAGAAATGACTAATGCTTTCAATAAAATGGCAGGTAACAAAATCAACCGGTTACAAAATCAATTCACAAAAATCAGTAGCTTTTCTATATATAAATAAGAAGCAATCAGAAAAAGCATCCAAGGAAACTCTTCCACTCACAATAGCTTAAAAAAACAATAAAACAAAATATTTAGGAATAAACCTAAGCAAAGACATTAAAGATCTCTACAATGAAAATTTCAAATCTCTAAAGAAAGAGATAGAGGAAGACACTAGGAGATGAAAAGACCTCATGGATTGGTAGAGCTAATATTGTGAAAATGACCATCTTACCAAAAGCAATTTATGGATTCAATGCAATGCCAACCAAGATATCCATGACATTCTTCACAGAGATTGAAAAACGTCATCGAAAAATTTATATGGAATCACAAAAGACCCTGGATAGCCAAAGCAATGTTGGGCAAAAAGAACACTGGGGGGATTACCATACCAGATCTCAGATTATATTACAGAACTATAGTCATAAAATCTGCATGGTACTGGCACAAAAATAGACACCCAGATCAATGGAAAAGAAACAAAGACCTAAACTTGAGTACATGTAATTTCAGCCACCTGGTATTTAACAGAGGTGCCAAGAATACACAATGGAGGAAAGAGCATCTTCAACAATTGGTGCTGGCAAAACTGGATCTCCACCTGCAGAAGAAGGAAATTGGACCCTTATCTTTCACCCTGTACAAAAGTCAACTCCAAATGCATCAAAGACCTCAATATAAAACTTGAACCTCAGAAATTGCTAGAAGAAAACATAGGCAGTAGCCTCTAAGATATAGGTGTAGGAAAGGATTTTCTATATTGGACACCAGCTGCTCAGGCATTAATGTCAACAATCAGTAAGCAGGACCCCATTAAACTACAAAGCTTCAACCAGGGGTGGTGGCACATGCCTTTAATGCCAGCAGTTGGGAGGCAGAGGCAGGCGGATCTCTGAGAGTTCAGGGCCAGCCTGGTCTACATAGTGAGTTCCAGGACAGCTGGGGCTACAGGGAGACCCTGCTTC
>NW_008345585.1:21913-26294 GCF_000622305.1 Nannospalax galili
AGATATCCGAAACATTGTAAAGGGATACTTTAAAAATCTATACTCCATTAAATTTGAAAACCTAAAAGAAATGGATGAATGGCTGCCACCAAAGTTAAACCAAAACAAGATTAACAGCCTAAACAGACCCATAACAAATAAGGAAATTGAAACAGTAATACAAAACCTCCCTACTAAAAAATGCCCAGGCCCAGATGGATTCACAACAGAAAGTCTCAGACATTCAAAGAAGTTCTTCAACCAATATTGCTTGAATTATTCAAAAAATTAGAAACAGAGAGAGAACTCCCAAACTCCTTCTATGAAGCCAGTATCACTCTAATACCAAAACCAGGTAAAGATACAACAAAGGAGAAAGTATGGACCCATATCACTAATGAACATAGGTACAAAGATACTCAAGAAAATAATTGCAAACCTCATACAGACACACATCAAAAAGACCATTTGCCAAAGAAAGCCGAGGCCCAGATGGATTCACAGCAGAATTCTACCAGACATTCGAGGAAGATCTGCAAACAACACTGCTTGAATTATTCAAAAAGATAAAAACAGCAGGAGAACTCCCAAACTTTTTCCATGAAGCAAGTATCAATCTAATACTAAAAATATACAAAGAAGAAAAATATAGATCCATATCCATATGAACATAGCTTCAAAGATATTCAACAAAATACTCGAAAACCATGTACAGACACACATCAAAAAGATCATCCAACACATTCAAGTCAGTTTTGTTCCAGAGATGCAGGATGGTTCAATACATTCCTGTCAATAAATGTAATAAAACACATAAATGGACTTAAAGACAAAAACCACATGCTCATCTCAATAGATGCTGAAAAGCCTTTGACAAAATCCAACATGCATTTATGCTAAAAGTTATAGAAGGAATTAATCTGGAGGGAACATAGTATCAAAAAGATCCTTCACCATGATCAAGTAGGCTTTATTCCAGAGATGCAGGGATGGTTCAATATTCCTGTCAATAAATGTAATAAAACACATAAATGGACTTAAAGACAAAAACCACATGCTCATCTCAATAGATGCTGAAAAGCCTTTGACAAAATCCAACATGCATTTATGCTAAAAGTTATAGAAGGAATTAATCTGGAGGGAACATATCTCAACATAATTAAAGTTATATATAACAAATCCATAGCCACTATCATTCTAAACAGAGAAAAACTGGAAACATTCTCACTAAAATCAGGAACCAGACAATGCTGTCCACTATCTCCACTCCTTCTCAATACAGAGCTTGAAACTCCTGCAAGAGCAAGAAGACAAGAGAAGAAATTAAAGGAGTACTAACTGGAAAAGAAGAGGTCAAATTATCTCTGTTTGTAGACGATATGATATTATACATAAGAGATGCCAAAAATTCCACCAGAAAACTGCTAGAAATGATTACTACTTTCAGTAAAGTGTCAGGTCACAAAATCAATTCACAAAAATCAGTAGCTTTTCTATATATCAATAACAAGCAATCAGAAAAAGCATCCAAGGAAACTCTTCCACTCACAATAGCTTCAAAAAAATAAAATATTTAAGAATAAACCTAACCAAAGACATTAAAGATCTCTACAATGAAAATTTCAAATCTCTAAAGAAAGATTTGATAGAGGAAGACACTAGGAGATGAAAAGACCTCATAGATTGGTAGAATTAATATTGTGAAAATGACCATCTTACCAAAAGCAATTTACGGATTCAATGCAATGCCAACCAAAATATCCATGACATTCTTCACAGAGATTGAAAAAAGACATCCAAAAATTTATATGGAATCACAAAAGACCCTGGATAGCCAAAGCAATGTTGGGCAAAAAGAACACTGGGGGGATGACCATACCAGATCTCAGATTATATTACAGAACTATAGTCATAAAATCTGCATGGTACTGGCACAAAAATAGACACCCAGATCAATGGAACAGAGACAAAGACCTAAATTTGAGTACATGTAATTTCAGCCACCTGGTATTTGACAGAGGCGCCAAGAATACACAATGGAGGAAAGAGCATCTTCAACAATTGGTGCTGGCAAAACTGGATCTCCACCTGCAGAAGAATGAAATTGGACCCTTATCTTTCACCCTGCACAAAAGTCAACTCCAAATTGAACCTCAGAAATTGCTAAAAGGAAACATAGGCAGTAGCCTCTAAGATATAGGTGTAGGAAAGGATTTTCTATATTCTTTAGGTGATCTATATTGACTGCCTATTGCCCCTTTTTGTTTTATGAGACAGGTCTTTAAAGTTGCATTTGCTCTCTCTACTATACCCTGCCCCTGGGGATTGTATGGTAGTCCAGTAGAGTGCTGTATATCAAAGGCTGCACAAAAGGCTTTGAACTTAGAAGATGTATAGTTCAGGGCCAGCCTGGTCTACATAGTGAGTTCCAGCACAGCTGGGGCTACAGGGAGACCCTGCTTCAAAAAGACTGGAAAAAAAAAAAAGAAGTCATAGAGAATCTGGGCATACAGGAAACAGATCTCAATATAATAAAGGCAATAGACCAAAAGTCCACAGCCAACCTCATACCACATGGAGAAAACTAAAAGCATTCTCATTAAAATCAGGAAGAAGACAAGGATGCCCACTCTCTCCATTCCTGTTCAATACAGTACTTGAAGTCTTAACTATAGCATTAAAACAAATGAGGGCGATAAGGAGATACAAATTGCAAAGGAAGAGATCAAAGTATCCTTATTTGCAGATGATATGATGCTGTACATAAAAGACCCTAGAGACTCCAGCAGAAAACATCTAGAGATGATAATTCAGCAAAGTAGCAGATATAGGAGCTGGAAAGATGGCTCAGCAGTTAAGAGCACTGTTTGCTCTTATAGAGGACCAGGTTCAGATTCCAGTACCCATGAGGCAGCTAACAACCATTAGTAACTCCAGTTCCAGAGAATCTGCTGCCCTTTTCCGGGCTCTGTAGGCATTGCATGACATGGGTGTACTTACATACATGCATGCAAAACACTGATATACATGAAATAAAAATAAATTAGAAAGAAATCCAGGAAATCATCCCATTCATAATAGCTTCAAAACCATAAAAAATCTTGGAGTAAACAGAACCAAGGAGTGAGGGACTTGTGTAATACTTAATATAACTTTAAGACATTTGAAGACAAATTGAAGAAGACACCAGAAGATGGAAAGGCTCCCACACTCATGGACTGGTAGGATTAACATTGTGAAAATGACCATCCTATCAAAAGCAATTTACAAATTCAATGCAATAGCAATTAAAATTCCAACACAATTCTTCACAAAAATTGAAAATATAATCTTAAATTTCATATGGAAACACAGAAAAAAACCAATGAGAGTCTAAATAATCCTGAACAATAAAAGAACTGCTAGAAGCATTACCTTCCCTCATCTCAAAATATACAACAGAGCTATAGTAATAAAAACAGCTTAGTACTGGCACAAAAACAGACACATTGATGAGTGGAACTGTACTGAAGACTCAGATTTAAATCCACACATTTACAGTCACCTGATTTTTTATTTTTTTTACTGTATCACTATAAATTTTATTCAGAAACCCATCTTTGTTTTTTTTTTGTTGTCAGTCACCTGACTTTTAACGAAGGAGCCACAAATACACACTGGAGAAGACAGTATGTTCAACAAATGGTGGTAGTCAAACTGAATAAGGGCATACTGAAGAATGAAACTACCCTATCTTTCACCATGCACAAAAGAACTGCAAATGGATTAAGGGCCTCAACATAAGACCCAATACCCTGAATCAAATAGAGGAAAAAGTAGGGACTACATTGGAATTTATAGCACAGGAAAGGACTTTATGTACAGGACTCCTATAGTGTAAGCATTAAGTCCAACAACTGACAAAATGGGACCACATGAAGCTAAAAACCTGTACAGCAAAAGATACTATCATTCTAGTGAAGAGGAAACCTAAAAAATGGGAAATAATCTTTACCAGCTATACCTCTGACAGAGGGTTAGTGTCCCAAATACACAAAGAACTAAAAAAAAAACTAAACATCAAAATAACAACTCAATTAAAAAAGTGGGGCAAGGAGCTGAACAGGGAGATCCCTAAGATGAAACGCAAATGGCTGAGAAATACTTTTTAAACTGTCCAACATCTTTAGTCATCAGGGAAATGCAAATAAAAAACACTCTGAGATTTCAACTTATCCCACTCGGAATGGTTAAAATCGAAAAACCGAACAACAAATGCTGGCAAGGATTTGGAGAAGGAGAACTCTTACCCACTGCTGGTGGTAATAAAAACTAGTGCAGCCACTGTGGAAATCAGTGTGGAGATTCCTCAAAAAGCTCAAAATTTATCTGCCACAAAATCCACTCTTGGGCATAGGCCCAA
>NW_008345585.1:27264-33661 GCF_000622305.1 Nannospalax galili
AATTGCTCTGGCAAGATATGTCCACAGGTGCAATAGTGGCACATATATTATGGGAGTAACCAACCACTTTCTACTTGTAGAAAGTGTAGACCTTAAAGGTCTGCTTCATAGGATAGAGTCCATACCTGACAGTGATATCAGGCCTAGGAATCTGAGACTAGACAAGTCATAGGACATAGGGGAGAGCCCAATACTAGCTTTCTACTAAATAGTTACAGTATTAAAGTGACTCCTAATGACTAATTGTTATACTCATAGATTAATGTATCTCTAAACTACTACCAGAGAGGCGTCCTTGTTTGGGAGATGACTAACACAGAAAACCACAACGGGCCAATGTGCAGAGAGCAGGAAGCTGCCGAGTGCTTATCCCTGAATAGGACACTATATCAAACTTCTACCTCCCGAGGCTCAGGGATCATTGTGGAAGAGGGTCCAGAAAGACTGTTGAGTCAGAGGTGGTGGATAACCACAAGAGACAAGAATTTTACAAACAGATGGTCAGTTACTCACATGAACTCACAGCAGTGGTGACAGCACACACAGGTCAAGCTCAAACCAGACAAAAAAATCCCAGCACAGACATAGGGAAGTAGATAAGAAACCCCAACCCTACCTAAGGACTATTAGCAACCAATGGTTGCTGGGAAGGGAGGGGAGAGGTAATCTCTTTCAAGGATGTGAGTCTTAGACTAACCAGGTTCCAGTGGATGAACCTATACTGAAGGATATTTGGGGACACAAATCACTCTACAAGCCTTATTATACAGACAATAGAGCATACTAAATTGGGCAAGGGACAGTAAGGGAAGGTTTGGATGGAGGGAGATCTAAATACCATCAAATTATATTGCATGAAAATCAGAAAATCCAATTTACATTTTTTTTAAAAAGAAAAGAAACATGGAATCTTTGCCAAGCATGTAGTTCACACCTATAATCCCAGCACTTGGGAGGCTAAGACAGAAGGATTGCTGCAAGTTCCAGGCTAGCTCAGGCTATAATCTGTCTCAAAAATAAATAAATAGGGGGTGGAGAGATGGTTCAGGGATTAAGAGCACTTGCTGTTCTTCCAGAGGTCCCAGGTTCAACTCCTAGTACCCACATGGAGGCTCTGGCTCTGTTGCCCTCTTCTGGCCTTCACAAACACTACACACATACCAATAAACAAACTAGCAATCAAAACACTTGTACAAATAAAAAAATTAAAACATTTAAAAATTAAATTTAAAAGGCAGGTTTGCTGAATCAGAAGACAAAACACATATTGTTTATTGTCTGGGTCACTTGGCCCTCTGAAGGCAGCATGAGAGCCACTGGACCCACAGCCTGAACCCAAAAGAGTGCCAGCGCCTTTCTGGATGGCTTTCGTCCTGACTGCTGATGTCTGAAAGATTTAGAAGACAAAGATGACAGATATTTTTAAGTATTGCCTCTAAATCTGCCTATGAACCAACTATTAGATGAAACTGATGAATTACTACTCTGTTTGTGATTATAGTGTTTTGACTATGCTGACATTAGTTTTCAGTTTTGTGTTTGAAACCGGGTCTCATGTATCCCAGGGTGGCTTCAAAATCCCTAAGTAGCTGAGAATAACCTTGAACTTCTGGTACCCCTGCCTCTGCTGGGATTACAGGCATGTACCACCACACCCAGCTTATGCAGTGCTGAAGATAAAACCCAGGGTTTCATGAATGCTAGGCAAGCATTCTACCAGATAAGCTACAACCCCAGCCCATACACTGCATTTTTTTGAGATGCACAGTGGACTATGCTGAAGTGTATGAGACATGATGCTTATGACTAACTGTGGACTGTGTCAGCATTAAAAACATTTATTCGGCCAGGCATGGTGGCACACGCCTTTAATCCCAGCACTCAGGAGGCAGAGGCAGGTGGATCTCTGTGTGTTCGAGGCCAGCCTCCATGGTGAACCCAGGACAGCTGGGGCTACAGGGAGGGGAGACCCTGCCTCAAAAAGACCAAACCAAACCAAACCAAACAAACATTTATTTAGGTCTCTGATGTATCTTGGCATTTATATTTCTTGGGTTTATATAATTCAGAGTTTGCCTAGATAGCTGAATCTATAGGCTAATGATTTTTGGGTTTTGTTTTGGTTTTTGGAGGGTTTTTTTTGGCCAAATCTGGGAAATTTTCAATTATTTCTTTAAATATTTTATCAGACACATTCTCTTCCCCTTCCCTTTCCAGAACTCCTCCAGGATGAGGAGGAAAAATGTTAATTTGGGGGGGGGGTATATTCCCAGAGGTTCTATTCGCTTCCCCCCTTCTATTGTTCAGACTGAAGAATTTCTATTGTTCTACCTTTAAGTTCACTGATTCTTTCCTCTGTCCTTTCCATTGTGGTGTTGATCCATTCACCAGGATTTTTGTCTTACTATATTTTTCACTTTTGCAATTTCCACTTGATATTCTTTACTTTTTAAATTTTTTACTTTATTATTTTTATTTTATGTATATGAAAGTATTGCCTGCATGTATGTAAGTGCACCTGTCTTGTGCAATGCCCATGGAGGTCAGAAGAGGGCTTCAGATCCCCTTGGAACTGGAGTCACGAACAATTGTTACCTGCCATGTAGGTTCTGGGAATCAAACCCAGGTCCTCCTTGGAAAGAGCAGCCAGTGCTCTTAATCACAGAACCATCCCTCTGGCCCCTCCACTTGATATTCTTTGTATCTTCTATTTCTTTGGCGATATTTTCTATTTTTCATTTGTTTTGTGTAAGTGCAGTTATTCATTGTAGCATTTTTATGATAGCTTCCTTTAAATTCCTTGCCAGATCATTCTAATGTGTGTCATCCCAATGTTAGTATCATTCAAATTGAGATTTTCTTGGCTCTTGGCATGACAAATCATTATCAATTGAAATTTGAACATTTTGTATATCATGTTACGAGATTCTAGGGCTTGTTTATATCTTCTGTTGTAGCAGGGCTCCTCTGACACCATTCCAATGGGATGGGGAAGATGAGAGGGCAGCTGACTTGTTGCAATCGCCTGGTTGTGCTTCTGACTGCTATCTACAATAAATTCTTTTCCTTTGTGTCTACTGTCCCTGTCCTGTACAATGTGAATTCTGTTCCCAGCACATTGCCTCAGTATAGAACATTCTCCTCCAAAGACACAAATAAATAAGGCACAAAGCAGCTTCAGTCCTTTCAAGTCCTTCTATGAATCCCTCAAGCTTACCCTGTTAGAAGACTAGACCAAACTTTTCAGATCTAGCTGTTGTTTTCAAATTGGTTTGCTGAGTTTTTGACTTAGTACCTACCATCCAGCCATTCGAAATTCAGTGTTTCCTACTACTCCCCTTAACTCATTCCTGCACAGAAGCTTACCCCATACAGGTCTTGTAATCATCAATGATTCAGTCCCATTTATTCATGAAGGTATCTTTACACCAAGCTTTGTAACAGATGTTGCTTGTGTGGCTTGATTTTGTTATCTTAATTACTCTGTGCTACTTACTGACTATATTTGGGGGAAATTCAGAAACTATACCGTACTGCCATTTAAGAACAGATGCTAATGCTGTATAATCTTCATTAATAAAAAGTGCAGAGAAACAATTTCCAGGTCACAAAATTAGCATGATTAAATATTCACAAAACTTTGTCTTCAAGCCGGGCTTGGTGGCACCGGCCTTTAATCCCAGTACTTGGGAGGCAGAGGCAGGGGGATCTCTATGAGTTAGGGGCCAGCAAGTTCCAGGCTAGCTGGGGCTAGGGGGAGACCCTGTCTCAAAAAAGACAAAAAACAAAAAAAACAACTTTGTCTTCAAGTCTATTCTGAATGTTAATTCTACTATGATTATGTATATGTATATTCTCCCTTCAAACAAGCAGCATAAAATCAGAAAACAAACTTCAAGCCCTGTGAAGTATGAGACGAAGGTTGTTTCCACTAATAAACTGTAAGTTGAAACCATGGGTCTGGAGAGATGACTCAATGGTTTAAGAGCTTTGACTGCTTTTGTAGAGGACCCAGGTTCAATTCCTAGCACCTACATGGTAGCTAACAACCATCCATAACTCCAGTTCCAGGGGATCTATTGTCTTCTGGCCTCCGTGGGCATTACATGACACTTACATACATGCAGGCAATGCACTCATACACATAAAATAAAAAAATAAATAAATACATAAATTGAAACCATTGATGTATGAAAACTATTAAGATAAAGTGGGCTGGCTCAGCAGTTAAGAGCACTGGCTACTCTTACAGAGGACCTGAGTTCAGTTTCCAAAATCCACATGGTGGCTAGCAACCATCCATAACTCCAGTTTCAGGGGACCTGATGCCTTCTTCTGACTTCCACAGGCATTTCATGACATAGGTGCACTTACATACACACAGGCAATCTGCTCATACACAGAAAATAAAATAAAAATAATAAAAACTAAAAAAAGAGAAGTTTAGGCTGGGCATAGTGGCACACACTTTGATCCCAGCACTTGGGAGGCAGAGGTGGGCAGATCTCTGTGAGATCAAGGGCAGCCTGTAAACATAGCGTATTCTAGGCCATCTGGGATTACAGGGAGACCCAGGCTCAAAAAGACCGGAAAAAAAAAAAAGTTTAGAAGATTACTACCAAAATATTAACAGAGATTTTCTTTAGGAATTACTTATGATTCCTTTTCTTTTTATTATTTATAATTTTTCAAAATGGAAGCCTAAGCTTCTTGCAAAAGTATTTAAAAACCACTTAAGGAGCTACTGTCATGATTCAGTGGGCAAAGTGCTGGCCATGTAAGTCTGGCAATCTGAGTTTAATCCCTGAAATCCTTATAAAGGTAGAAAGAGACCCAACTCCACAAAGATATCTTCTGATCTCCACACACATGCCATGGTTTTCCCTGACCCCAAAATCACACACTCATATACACAGCAATAAGAAAAAAAATTTGATAATTATAAAATAAAAATAAAACTACTTACACTAAAACCATGTTGCAATCTGAGTGGCTGAACATATATCCTCCAACAATCCACATTATATTTCCATTGACCACAGCTTTATGAGAGGCTCTAGGAAGCTTTAAATCAGAATATTCTTCTCGAGTCCAAAAAGACTGATTAGCTGGCACAGGAATTGAACATCCAGGACCTAATGAAACACAATAAATTAGTTTTATAAAATATAGCTTGAGTTTATAGTATTTTAAGTTTTACTACTCTAAATGTAACAAATATTTAAATAAGTTTTTCTTTAGCATTTAAGTATCAAACAAATTTCTTTAACTTGTGTTTTTAATTTGCTCAAGATATTAACCAAAGCGAATCACTAATAAAATTTAAAATGATATACTTTCTAATGACTTGGTGATACAGATGAAAAAGACAAAAAAGGAGAGACTTGATTTCTGCTGCAACATCTGTAAGGTGGAAGGCATTCCCTGTATTAATTCCTTAATATCAACTAAACAAACCGCAACATTTAAATGAAATAAATTCAAAATAAAAAGGTTCTGGGTGTGGTGGTGCACGCCTTTAGTCCCATCACTTGAGAGGCAGAGGCAGAGGTGGGTGGATCTCTATAAGATCAAGGCCAGCTGGTCTCCAAGCTGGTGAATTCTAGGCCAGCTGGGGCTATAGGGAGGCTCTGTCTCAAAAATGAATAAACAAAACTTCTTAGGAAACAGAATTATTACTAGCTCTTGTCCCCATCTCTAAGCTCATTCTCTGATATGCTTCTTAACGCTGAGACCAAATCTCCCAGTTTTCATGAATGAGTTGCAAAGGATGTGAAACCCCTCCACAATTCTAAGGCTACTACAACCCATACTACATGGAAAATAGATTTGTAAGAATCTGGATAAAGGGATGTGAAAGCTTACATGACATCTGATATTTGGTTAACATAAATTATACAGATGCTAAGAATAAACTAACAATTTACTGAACTGGGAACTGTCTTTGAATTGAAAGAAAAATGAAACAGAAGCTCCTCCCCTGCCACTGGGAGGAACAGGAGCATCCTCTGACATCATTTGAATTGCAGATGCCCCAATGAGGAAAACCAGTTGTTTGTACAGTGAGGAATGTCACATGATTCGCCTTTCCAGTTTTCAGAACACTCACACTCAACAGCATTGCTGCTGTTACTGGTTTTACATTCTCCTCGGCCTGAGCAATTATTCGGACACATGTCAAAACTACAAAGATAGTAAGGAAAACTAAGTCAACAAAAACAGCACTTCAAATAATTTTGTAGGACTTTCTCCTACACAATTTAATAATCTCTTCATCTTTTTAGTTTATTCACATGTTATAACTACAGTACTTACCATTCAGCCCAAATGTAGTCCCTGAGCATTGTATGGCTAGATACTGAGGTTCAAGTAATGAAACAAAATCAACCCTGCTAGA
>NW_008345585.1:33781-35196 GCF_000622305.1 Nannospalax galili
TATAGCTCACTAGTAATGAGTGTTATAATAGTTCTAAATTCA
Source organism: Nannospalax galili (assembly GCF_000622305.1). Taxonomy (NCBI): domain Eukaryota; kingdom Metazoa; phylum Chordata; class Mammalia; order Rodentia; family Spalacidae; genus Nannospalax; species Nannospalax galili. The sequence continues at coordinate 33,824 of NW_008345585.1, forward strand.
TGGTTAGAGATGGGGAGAGAGGAATAAAACAAACTGTCAACATGTATTTATGGTACACATTTTTCTGAAAATTCATGTAATTTAAGATTACTACCCAGTGGTAAACTTAAAATCCTTAAGTTACTTTTATCTACTTATTCCAGACAGACGGAAAGCCAATTTAACTTAATGTATGAGTTTAAATGTGTCTCAGAATATGATTTAAGACAACTGTATTGATAGCAGGTTGAAATGATATAATTCAGATTTTAAAAGGAGTACATTAATGGACTATCAACATGCTTTAAAAATATAATTTCTGCCAGGCATGGTGGTGCACGCCTTTAATCCCAGCACTCCGGGAGACAGAGGCAGGCAGATCTCTGTGAGTTCAAGGCCAGCCTGGTCTACATAGTGAGTTCCAGGACAGCTGGGGCTACAGGGAGACCCTGTCTCAAAAAGACCAAACATATTTGTTCTACTATTGAGTACATGACATTACTAGTCTTTGTTAAATTATACTTAGTAAAACCCTGATGTTCTCTTCCAATAGGAGGACAATGCACCCCTCTTCCAAGATAGCAGCACCTAGCAAACTGTGGACCCAGCTACCTATGCTGCAGCGTTATTTAACCTTCTAGCTCCTGCTTCCTCAATTATAAAATGAACAGAAAAACAGTGCCTGTACTTGAGTATTTAAAAGAATTTTAAATAAGTACATACAAATATTTAAGATGATACCTGGCACTCTGTAAACTCTACAATGTATTAATAATTATTGTTAAGACATGTCTTTTGAATAAAATTGCAAATATTAAATTTAAATATCTTACTCATAAGTGATATTAAATCCAGTCAAATTACAAGCAGCATCACTAAAGAAATGCAGCAGTGCATAACCTGATGTGACAACAACCTCAGGGACAGTCTTGTTGCCATTTCTCTCAGGAACAATGAGGCCACCAAAATGGAAACACGTATCTTGTAGGGAGAAGCACAATCACACACAGGTGAAATTGTAAATTGTAACCCAGGCAATTTCAAAACAGGAATTCACCTTTACAACTTTGAGAGAAAGGAGTGAATTCGCAACACACACCTTATTCATTCTAGGTGTGGCTCATCCTGGATCTGCTAAGAAACAGAACTGAATCTTTCCTTGTTTTATTTCTAAAAGGATTTGAAATCAATCAGTGTGTGTGTGTGTGTGTGTGTGTGTGTGTGTGTGTGTGTGTGTGTATGTGTTTTCACATACACGTGTGGGCACTTATGAGAAAGTAGTAGTAGAGGAAGAAGAGAAAAACTGTATTGCAGGTCCCGTTTGCAAGATACTAAAATGGGTTGTAAAGATAAATTGTTTGTGATTAATGAGGTCTGCGAAATGAAAAACTGCA
>NW_008345586.1:0-542 GCF_000622305.1 Nannospalax galili
GCAGGTACACTTCTATGACATCACGGAACTTGGAACTCACTGTAATCAGGCAACATGTAGGTCATCCAGGCCCTCAGGTTCCTCCACTCCTGGTGAATTCTTGCTCCCAGCAGACATGGTCCTCAGAGATGCTTTAGGGGAGTGGGCAGAGGCTTGTTTCAGACACACTAACCTGGGGACCACCTCATGTCCAGTCCTCTTTGTCCTTTGAGGGACCTTCGTCCCTGGGACAGGGGGCACAGAAAGTGAGGCTCCTACCACAGCTGCGGTGTCCAGTCTCAAACAGTGCATATCAATTCTTCTGCTCGTTTTCCATCAGGGTTTCCTAGTCAGTACGCCTGCAGGGTAACACGTTCTGCTCCTGTGGTTCAAGACTTTGGTTACCAGCTCTCCCCTAGTCGCCATTAGACCCGCAGATTGAGTTGTGGTGTGGCTCTGTAACAGTGTACTTTCCTAGCATATCACAGGGCTGAATTTCATCGCCAGACACCAGAAATGGAGACAGAGTGAAAGATGATTAGGTACATTAATAGATACATAGA
>NW_008345586.1:722-786 GCF_000622305.1 Nannospalax galili
TATAGATATATGCATAGATGGATAGATAGATAGATAGATAGATAGATAGATGGATGGATGATGG
>NW_008345587.1:0-280 GCF_000622305.1 Nannospalax galili
TTTTTTAAATGTTTTATTTATTTTTTATTTTATGTGTATGAGTGTTATGCCTGCATATAGATAAGTGCACCCATGTCATGCAATGCCTATGGAGGACAGAAGAGGCTGTCAGATCCCCTGGAACTGGAGTTACAGATAGTTGTTAGCTGCCATGTGGGTGCTGGGATTCAAACCTGGGTCTTCTGCAAGAACAATCAGTATTCCTAACTGCTGAGCCATCTCTCCAGCTCCTGAATAGATACTTTTAAAAGCTAAAATTATACTTTTTAATGTGAATTTC
>NW_008345588.1:0-268 GCF_000622305.1 Nannospalax galili
CTCTTGCATTGTCTCACCCCTCCATCATGGTTTTCCCACTTAAGGTGCCTCTGTTTCTCCCCTTTCTCCCTTAATAATACCCTTCTCCTATGGTCCTACCTCTCTTGAGCTCCCTCTTTCCCTTTATCCCCTAGGTTCCTTGTATACCCTTCCCTCCCCCCTCCCTTAAACTAATCCAATTTTATCCATATAAGGCCTGTTTCCTACTGTTCTTATCTTTCAGGTTCTTTCTATTCCTTTACCTCCCTATTTCCTTTCCATTATCCTG
>NW_008345589.1:0-442 GCF_000622305.1 Nannospalax galili
CCCTATCCATAATCCTTAACCCTAACATGAGCCTAACCCTCACCATAACCCCAATCAAACCCTAGCCCTAATCCTAACAATAGACTTAAACTCACCCTAACCCAAACCCTAAGCCTAACCTAAACCTAAACCTAACCCATAAATCTAATGTTAACACAATCACTAACCTCACCCTAAAACTATTCCTAACTTAACCATAACCCTAACCCTAAAGGAAAACATACCCCTAAGCCTAACCCTAACTTAACCTTAACCTTAATGTAAACCTAACCCTAAGGCTAACGCTAAACCTAATCCTAAAACTAACCCAAATCATAGCAGTAACCCTAACCCCAACACTAAACTTATCCCAAACCCTAAACATACCCCTAATCTAAACCTTCAACCTAACCCTAACCCTAAAGCTAACACTAACCCTAAACATAAACCTATCCCTAATCCT
>NW_008345590.1:0-282 GCF_000622305.1 Nannospalax galili
GTCACATTGGAGCATTGTGATGACACAATGGAACATTGTGAAGTCATAATGGGACATTGTGATGGCATATTGGAGCAATATAATGGCACATGGGGCAATAGTGTTGACACATTGGGGCCTTGTGATGTCAAAATGTAATATTATGAAATGATATTGTAACATTGTAATGGCACCATGGAGGAGTGTGATGTAACAGTGGCAATTGTGAGGAGACATTGAACACCATGTTTACGTATGGAGCATGGTCACAACAGAATGAATCATGGTAATTACACACTTGTG
>NW_008345591.1:0-1287 GCF_000622305.1 Nannospalax galili
CAGCAATGTTGACTGCATGCACAAGTCTTATGTGAGCTCACACCAAACAAAGAAGTCCAGCATAGACACGGGGAAGCAGGCCCCAAATCCCATTACAACCTAAAAAACTTAAAAATAAATCATTTATTATTTTTATTGTATGTGTATGAGTTACTGCCTGCATGTGTGTAAGTGCACTTGTGTTGTGCAATGCCCACAGAGATCATAAGAGGACATCAGAACCTCTGGAACTGGAGTTACAGATGGTTGTTTGCAACCATGTGGCTGTGGGGAACTGAACCCATGTCCTCTGCAAGAGAAGCCAGTGCTCTTAACTGCTGAGTCATCTCTCCAGGCCCAACCTAAGTAATTCATGGCTGAAGAGAGGTGGAAAGACAGTGTCTTATAGGTTTGGGACTCTTCGTAGGCCCAGTGCATGGATACACACTGAAGGACACTGGGGGACTCAAATCTTGCTCTATAGGATATATATGTATGTATTCATTCATGAGTTTATTAAATTTGATAGAGTGCAGTTGGGTAAGGTATGGAGAGGGGAGTGTCTCTGAATGCCATCAAAGCATATTGTATGAAAATTGCAAAATTTCATCAAAAAATACAAAAGAAAATGATAAATGTCATTAGCTATTAGGAAAATGCAAATTAAAACTACTTTGAGATTTTATCTTTACCAAGTCAGAATGGCTAAGTTCCAAAAAACAAACAAAAAATGCTTGCAAGATTTTGGGAAAGGGGAACACTTCTTCACTGCTGGTGGGAGTGCAGAATGTTGCCGCTACTATGGAAATCTGTGCCTATATTCCTCAGAAACGTAGAAATAGATCTACCACATGATTCAGCCAAACCACTCCATATTCTACTACAGATATATCTGCTCATCTTTGGTCATTGCTGCTCTATTCACAATAGTTAGTAACTAGAAGCAACCTAGGTATCGATCAAATGATAAATGAATAATGAAACGTGGTAGGTTTACACCATGGAATATTATTCAACTATTAAGCAAGTTGAAATATGAATTTCACAGGTAAATGGATAGAACTGAAACAATCACCCTGAGTCAGGTAACCCAGATCCAGAAAAATGAACATTTTGTGTTCTCGCTCATAACTGGATGCTAGCTTTGAATCTTTAGATAGGTGTGTTTCAATTGGAAAATCCATAGAGGTCAGAAAACTAGTAAGGTTCCATGGCGGGAGGCTTCTTGGAAGGGGACAGAGAATACAGTTTTATAAGTGGGGAAAGGGGAGCAATGGAATATGAAGAGTTAAATAGGGTGGGGAATGG
>NW_008345591.1:1680-4428 GCF_000622305.1 Nannospalax galili
CTATGTATGTTGTATTAGTCACTTTTCTCTTGCTGTGATAGAAACACTGACCAAAGCAATTTATTGAAGAAAGAGTTTGTTTGAGCTTACGGTCCCTGAGGAATTACAGTCCATCATGGCAGGGAGGCATGGTGACTGGAGGTGGCTAGAGCAGGAGCAGTAGAAGTGAAGCTCTCACATCATCATGCAGGCACAGGAAGCAAGGACTGACTGGAGATCTGGCCAGGCTTAAGAACTCTCTAAGCCAAGCCCCAGTGACATGCTTCCTCCAAGATAGCCACAGTTTCTGAAAAATCCCAAAACAGCGCCATCATCTGGGGACAAAATGTCCAAACTCTTGGAGCTTATGGAGGACATTTTCATTCAAACAATCACATATGTGTAGGATATTTTAAAAAAATTTTAATGCCGTAATTCTTTTTCAATGAAGTCTTAAAAAGAATTTTAAAAGAAAAAGGGGTAAAAGCATTACTGCTCTAGTTTGAAGGGTCAGACTGTTTCACTGTCACGTCTCCACAATCCATGTGAGTCTGAGAGGTCTGCCCTCAAAGTCATAAATCTCCATATGACACAATTTTGTTTACCCTGTTTTCCATAATATAACCACAACTATTCATGGTGCTCTTCTCCATTATTTTCAGTTTAAGCCCATGTGTTATTATATTTCTCCATAGTGCCATCAAAATGTTAAAAGATGACTTCAAAATGTTCCTTTTTCATTTCACAATGCACCATTATGACGTCACAATGCTTCAGTATGCCAACATTGTTGCCCCATGTGCCTATATATTGCTCAATAGAGCCATCAAAATGTTACAATATGAATTCACAGTGTTCTGTTGTGACATCACAATGCTCCAATGTGCTAACCTTATGGTACTAAATGTGCGATCACAATGTTACAATATGACTTCACAATGTTTCATTGTTACATCACAATGCTCCAATGTGACATCTCAATTTTCCTTGGTGTCATCACTATGTTAAAATATGACTTCACAATCTCCCAAAGTGAAATTACAATGCTCCAATATGACATCACAATGCTCCATTGTGCCAACACTGTCATCTCATGTCCCATTATAGTGTTCCAATATCCCATCACAATGTTACAATATGGCGTCTCAATGTTCTTTGTGACGTCACAATACTCCATTGTGAAGTCACAATGCTCTAATATCCAGCACTATCCCTCCATGTACATTATATTGCTACACTTTGTCATCACATTTTTACAATATGACATCACAATATTCTGTTGTGACACCAGAATGCTCCAATGTGCCAACAATGCCCCATGTGTTATTATGTTGCTCCATAGTGCCATCAAAATATTACAATATGACTTCCCAATGTTCCATTGTGAAAATATGATGCTCCAATGTACCAACAGTATCTCCCCATGTTCCATTATATTGTTCTAATGTGACATCACATTGTTAAAATATTACTTCACAATCTGACGTCACAAAACTGCAATTTGTCAACACGATTTCCCCATGTGCCATTCTTTTGCTCCATTGCACCATCACACTGTTAAAATATGACTTCACAGTACTACAATGTGACGTCACAATGCTCCAATGTGCCAACACTATCATCACATGTACCACTATATTGCTCCAATGTCACATCATAATGTTACAGTATGACTTCACAATGCTCAAATGTGATATCACAATGCTCCAATATGCCAACACTACGGCCCCATGTGCCACCAAAATGCTCTATGGTCACAATGTTAAAATATGACTTTACAGTGTTCCATTGTGATATCACAGTGCTCCAATGTGACATCTTAATTCTCCAGTGTGCCAAAACAATCTCCCTGTGTGCCCTTATATTGCTCCAATACGTCATCATAATGTCACAGTAGGAATTCTAATGTTCCAATGTGACATCAGAATACTCCAATGTAACAATAGCATCCTCTCATGTGTTTATATTGCTCCAATGTTCCATGACCATGTTACAATATGACTTCACAATGTTCCATTGTGTCATAACAATGCTCCAAGGTGATATCACAATGCTTCAATATTCCAACACTATTGCTCCATGTGTTATTATATTGCTCCATAGTACCAGGAAAATGTTACAAGATGACTTCACAATGTCCCTTTTTCATTGCACAGTGCTCCATTTTGATGTCACAATGCTCCAGAATGCCAATACTATTGCCCCATATGCCTATATATTGCTCCATAGCGCCATCAAAATATTACAATATGAATTCACAGTGTTCCTGTGTGACATCACAATGCTCCAATGTAACACTAACGCCCCATGTGCCGTTTTCTTGTTTCAACGTGCCATCACAATGCTAACTTATGACTTCTCAGTATTCCTTTTTGACATCACAATACTCCAAGGAGCCAATACTATCACCCCATGTGCCAATATATTGCTCCAGCATGCCATCAAAATGTTACAATATGACTTTTCAATGTTCCGTTATAACATCACAATGCTCCAATGTTCTAACACTGTGGTCCCAAATGTGCCATCACAATGTTACAATATGACTTCACAGTGTTTCATCGTTAAACCACAATGCACCTTGGTGACATCACCGTGTTATAATATGACTGCAAAACACACCAATGTGCAATTGCAATGCTCTAATGTGACATCACAATGCTTTAATCTGCCAACACCATAGGTCCATGTGCTATTATATTGCTCCAATATGCTAACAATGTTACAATATGACTTCCCAATGCTCCAATGTGACATCACAATGCTCCA
>NW_008345591.1:5833-6601 GCF_000622305.1 Nannospalax galili
CAGTGTTCCATTGTAATATCACAGTGATCCTGTGTGACATCACAATGCTCAAATGTGACATCACAGTGCTCCAATGTGCCATCACAATGTTCCAATATGACTTCACAATGTTCCAATGTGATTTCACTATGCTTCAATGAGAAACCACAATTCTCCAATGTGCCAACACTATCTCCAAATGTACGATTATATTGCTGCAATGTGCGATCACAATCTGACATTGTGACTTCTCAATGTTCCACTTGGAAATCACATTGTTACAGTGTGATATCCCCATGCTCCAAAGTTCCAAAACTATTGCCCTATGAGCGATTATATTGCTCCAGTGTGGCATCACGAGGTTACAATATGACTTCACAATGTTATATTGTGACATCACTATGATCCAATGTGACAACAAATTCTCCAATATGATATGACAATACTCCAATTTGCCATCACAATCTTACAATACGACTTCACAATGTTCCATTGTGACATCACAATGCTCATTGTGCCATCTCATTGCACATTTGTGTCATTACAATGATCCACTGTGTCGTCATTATGCTCAATATGCAAAAATGGTGCTCAGTGTACCCCCACAGACCCCCAGTGTGGCCTCACAGTGATCCATGGTGCCATCATAATGTTACAATATGACTTATAAATGTTCCATTTTGACATCACAGTGTTCCAATGTGACATCACGATCATCCAATGTGCCAACTCTATGGCCCCAAGTGCCATTATTTTGCTCCAATGTTCCATCAAAATGTTACAATATGA
>NW_008345591.1:8192-12548 GCF_000622305.1 Nannospalax galili
GTCCCGTCACAAACTGCAAATTTGACCACCCAATTATCCATAGTATCATCACAATGGTACATTAGGACTTCACAATGTTCCATTGTGACATTGCAATGCTCCAATGTGCCAACACAATCTCCCCATGTGCCATTATATTGCTCCAATGTGCCATCACAATGTAACAATATGAGTTCACAATGTGACATCACAAATTGCAATGTTGCAATGTGCCAACACTATTGTCCCATGTGCCATTCTATTGCCCCAATGCGCCATTACAATGTTACAATATGACTTCACAGTGCTCCTTTGGGAAGTCACAATGCTCCAATATGACATCAAAATGCTCCAATGTGTCAACACTGTCACCACATTAGCCATTCTATTGCTCCAATATGCCATCACAATGTGACTTCATAATGTTCCATTGTGACATCACAATATTCCATTGTGACTTCAAACTCCTCCAATGTGACACGAAAATCCTCCAGTGTGAAAACACTATCACCTCATGTACCATTATGTTGCTCCAATGGGACAGCACAATGTTACAATATGACTTCACAATGTTCCAATGTGATTTCACTATGCTTCAATGTGACATCACAATTCTCCAATGTGCTAACACTATCTCACCATGTGCCATTATATTCCTACAATGTGAGATGACAATGTGACAATATCACTTCTCAATATTCTATTGGGAAATCACAAAGCTACTGTGTGATATCACAATGCTCCAATGTTTCAAAACAATTGCCCCATGAGCGTTTATATTGCTCCAATGTGCCATCACGATGCTACACTATGACTTCACAATATTCCATTTTGACAATACAATGCTGCAATGTGACAGAACAATGTTCCAATGTGCCTTCACTATGGCCCCATCACCCTATATTTTGCTCCAATGTGCCATGACAATGTTAAAATATGACATCACAATGGTCCATTGTGTCATCACAATGCTCCAATGTGAAATCACAATGCTCCAATTTGCCAACACTATCGCCCCATGTGCCATTATATTGGTCCAATGTGCCATCAAAATGCTACAATGTGACGTCTCTATGGTCCATTGTGACATCACAATGCTCCAATGTTACACAACAATACTCCAATACGCCAGCACTATGCCCCCATATGCCATTATAGTGCTAAAATGTGTCATCACAATGTTACAATATGACTTCCCAATGTTCTATTGTGACCTCATAATGCAACATGGTGCCAACACCATTTTACAAGCTGACTTCACAATGTTCCATTCTTACATCACCGTGCTCCTTGGTGTCATCACTATATTACAATATGACTTCACAATGTTCTATTGTGACATCATAATGCAACATGGTCCCAACACCATTTTACAAGCTGACTTCACAATGTTCCATTCTTACATCACCGTGCTCCTTGGTGTCATCACTATATTACAATATGACTTCACAATGTTCTATTGTGACATCATAATGCAACATGGTCCCAACACCATTTTACAAGCTGACTTCACAATGTTCCATTCTTACATCACCGTGCTCCTTGGTGTCATCACTATATTACAATATGACTTCACAATGTTCTATTGTGACATCATAATGCAACATGGTCCCAACACCATTTTACAAGCTGACTTCACAATGTTCCATTCTTACATCACCGTGCTCCTTGGTGTCATCACTATATTACAATATGACTTCACAATGTTCTATTGTGACATCATAATGCAACATGGTCCCAACACCATTTTACAAGCTGACTTCACAATGTTCCATTCTTACATCACCGTGCTCCTTGGTGTCATCACTATATTACAATATGACTTCACAATGTTCTATTGTGACATCATAATGCAACATGGTCCCAACACCATTTTACAAGCTGACTTCACAATGTTCCATTCTTACATCACCGTGCTCCTTGGTGTCATCACTATATTACAATATGACTTCACAATGTTCTATTGTGACATCATAATGCAACATGGTCCCAACACCATTTTACAAGCTGACTTCACAATGTTCCATTCTTACATCACCGTGCTCCTTGGTGTCATCACTATATTACAATATGACTTCACAATGTTCTATTGTGACATCATAATGCAACATGGTCCCAACACCATTTTACAAGCTGACTTCACAATGTTCCATTCTTACATCACCGTGCTCCTTGGTGTCATCACTATATTACAATATGACTTCACAATGTTCTATTGTGACATCATAATGCAACATGGTCCCAACACCATTTTACAAGCTGACTTCACAATGTTCCATTCTTACATCACCGTGCTCCTTGGTGTCATCACTATATTACAATATGACTTCACAATGTTCTATTGTGACATCATAATGCAACATGGTCCCAACACCATTTTACAAGCTGACTTCACAATGTTCCATTCTTACATCACCGTGCTCCTTGGTGTCATCACTATATTACAATATGACTTCACAATGTTCTATTGTGACATCATAATGCAACATGGTCCCAACACCATTTTACAAGCTGACTTCACAATGTTCCATTCTTACATCACCGTGCTCCTTGGTGTCATCACTATATTACAATATGACTTCACAATGTTCCACTGTGACATCACAATGCTCCAATGTGCCAACACAATGTAAGAATATAATTTCACAACGTTCCAATGTGACATCTCAATGATCCAATATGACATCACAATGCTCCAATGTGCCAACACTATTGTCCCATGTGCCAATATATTCCTCCAATGTGCAATTATAGTGTTACAATATGACTTCTCAATGGTGCGTTGTGACACAACAAGGCTCCAATGTGACATCACAATGCTCCAATATTCCAACGTTATCTCTTGATGTGCCATTATATTGCTCCAATGTGCCATCACAATTGTCCCATTCGCCAATATATTCCTCCAATGTGCAATTATAGTGTTACAATATGACTGCTCAATGGTGCGTTGTGACACAACAAGGCTCCAATGTGACATCACAATGCTCCAATAGTCCAACGTTATCTCTTGATGTGCCATTATATTGCTCCAATGTGCCATCACAATTGTCCCATTCGCCAATATATTCCTCCAATGTGCAATTATAGTGTTACAATATGACTGCTCAATGGTGCGTTGTGACTACAACAAGGCTCCAATGTGACATCACAATGCTCCAATAGTCCAACGTTATCTCTTGATGTGCCATTATATTGCTCCAATGTGCCATCACAATTGTCCCATTCGCCACTATATTGCTCCAATGTGCAATTATAGTGTTACAATATGACTGCTCAATGGTGCGTTGTGACACAACAAGGCTCCAATGTGACATCACAATGCTCCAGTGTGACATCACAATTCATCGAAGGGGCATCACAATGCTCATATGAGACATCAATAGGTTACAATATGACTTCACAAAGTTCCAATGTAACATCACAATGCTCCAAAGTGAAATCACAATGCTCCAATGTGCTAACACTATCGCCCAATGTGCCATCACAATGTTACAATATGAATTCACAGTATTCCATTGTGCCATCACAATGCTTATTGTGCCATCACAATGTTACAATATGACTTCACAATGTGCCACTGGGACATCATAATGCTCATTGTGCCATCACAATGTGCCATTGTGTCATTACAATAACCCATTGTGTCGTCACTATGCTCAATATGCAAACACGGTGCTCAAAGTCCCCTCAAAATCCCCCAATGTGACATCACATTGCTCCAATGTGTCATCACAATGCCCCAAGGTGTCATCACAGTGCTCCAATATGCCAGCACTATGGCCCAATGTCCCATTATATTGCTCTAGCATGCCATCACAATGTTTCAATATGACTTCAGAGTGTTCCATTGTGCCATTGCAATGCGCCATTGTGTCATTGCAATGATTCACTGTGTCATAACTGTGCTCAATATGCAAACGCAGTCCTCAATGTCCTCTCACAATCCGCCAATGAGACATCATAAAGTTCCAATATGTAATCACAGTGCTCCAATGTCAAATCACAATGCTCCAATGTGACATCACAATGTTCCAGTGTGCCAACACTATGGCCCATGTGCCATTATATTACTCCAATGTGCCATCACAATGTTACAACTTCACAATTTTCTGATGTGGCATAACAATGCACATTATGCTATAACAATGCACCATTTTGTCTTTACAATGATCCATTGTGTTGTCACCATGCTCAATATCTAAACACAGTGCTCAATGTCCCCTTGCAGTACCCACTGTGATATCACAATGCTCCAATGTGTTATCACAGTCCTCGAGTGTGATATCACAGTGCTTGAATGAGCCAACACTGTGGCCCCATATGCTATCACAATCTCCCAATGTGACATCACAATGCTGCAAGATGACATTATAA
>NW_008345591.1:13611-15855 GCF_000622305.1 Nannospalax galili
CAATGTTACAATATGACTTCACAATGTTCCATTGTGACATCATAATTCTCCAGTATGCATCACAACACTCCATTGTGACATCACAGTGCACAGTCTGCCATCACAGTGCACCAGTTTGTCATCACAATGCTGAATATTCCATCATTCTCTTCTAATGTGTCATCTTAATGTTCACATGTGCCATCCCACTGCTTAGTGTCCCATAACAGTACATCAATGTGTCATCACAATGCCCCTTCCTGACATCACAATGACCCGATGTACTACAACAATGCTCAGTAGGCCATCACAGTGCTCCAATATGGAATCTAAATGTTTCAGTGTGCCCTCAAATCTTTACTGTGCCATTACAATGCCCCAATATGCCATCACAATGCTCAAATATGTTTTCAGAATGCCAAACTATGACATCACAATGCTCCAATATGTCTTCTGAATGCTCCATTGCACCATCGCACCCTTCAGTGTGCCATAGGAATGCACCATTGTGTCGTCACAATGCTCAGTGTACCATAACAATGCACAAATATGTCATCACAACGGTCCAATGTCTTCAGGGTATGCTCTAGTGTGAAATCACAATTCTCGAATGTATCATCACAATGCTCCAAAGTGACATCACAGTGCTCAGGTGTTATCAAAGTGCTCCAATGTGTCCTCACTACGTTCAGTGTACTATAACAATGCCCTAATGTGTAAACACAGAGCTGCAATATGTCATCATTAAAGCTCTAAAGTGACTTCACAATGCTCAAAGAGATCTTCAGAATCCCCCATTGTGATATCACAAAGCTACAACATGTATTCAAATACAACATTGTCCCATAACTATGTACCAATGTGTCATCACAATGCTCCACAGTCAGCACCATCCTGTGTGCCCTTATATTATTTCTATATGCCATCACAATGGTTCCATAGGATTTCTAACCTTCCAATGTGACATCACAATGCTTCAAAGTAACAATGCTATCTCTTCATGTGTCTTTATATTGCTCTATTGTTCCATGACAATGTTACAATTTGACTTCGCAATGTTCCAATGTGACATCACAATGGTCCAATGTGCCAGCACTATCACCCCATCTGCCATTATATTGCTCCAATATGCCATCACGATGTTACAATATGACTTCACAATATTCCATTGTGACTTCAAAATGCTCCAATTTGACATCAGAATGCTCCAACTTGCCATCACAATGTTACAATATGACTTCAAAATAATCAATTGTGATGTAAAAATGCTTGACTATGACTTCACTATTCTCCAATGTGCCAACACTGTAGCCCCATGTGCCATTATATTCCTCCAATGTGCCATCACAATGTTACAGTGTGACTTCAAAATGTTCCATTGTGCCGTCACAGTCCTCATTGTGCCATCACAATGCCCCATTGTATAAGTACAAGGATCAATTTTGTAGTTCAACATGCTCAAAATGCAAACACAGTGATAAATGTTGGCTCAAAACCCCCTGATGTGACATCCCAATGTTCCAGTGTTTCATCACAATGTTCATTGTGACATCACAATTCCCCAAAGTGACATTAAAATGTTCCAATGTGCCAACATTATGGCCCAATGTGCCATTATATTGCTACAATGTGCCTTCACAAGATTACAGTATGACTTCACAATGTTCCACTGTGCCATCACAATGCTCATTGTGCCATCACAATGCACTCTTGCGTCATCACAATGATCCGTTTTGTTGTCACCATGCTCAATATGCAAACACAGTGCCCAGTATCCCCTCACAATCCCACAATACAACATCACAATGCTACAATGTGTGAACACTATGCTCCAATGTGACATCACAATGCTCCAATTTTGTCATTACAATGATCCATTGTGTCATCACCATGCTCAATATGCAAACAGAGTGCTCAATGTCCTCTCACAATCCCCAATGTGACATCATAATGCTCGAATGCATCATCACAATGTGCTATTGTGTCATTCCTGAGGTCCATTGTGTCAAAACCATGCTCAATATACAAACATGGTGCTCAGTGTCCCCTCACAATCACCCAATGTGACATCACAATGCTCCAATGTGCCAAGATTATAGCCAAATGTGTCATTTTATTGCTCCAATATGCCATCAAAACTTTACAATATGATTTCACAATGTTCCATTGTGCCACCACAATGCGCCATTGTGTCATTCCAATGATCCATAGTGTCGTCCTCATGCTCAATAAGCAATAGGGTGCTCAGTGTCCCTTCACAATCCC
>NW_008345591.1:16163-24976 GCF_000622305.1 Nannospalax galili
AAAGATGTTAAAAGGATATGAATTCACAGTGCTCCTTTGTGACATTACAATGCTCTAATATAACACTATCGCTCCATGTGCCATTTTCTTGTTTCAATGTACCATCACAATGCTAACCTATGACTTCTCAGTATTCCTTTATGACATCATAATATTACAATGAGCCAATACTATCGCCCCATGTGCCAACATATTGCTCCAATACGCCATCAAAATGCTACAATATGACTTTTCAATGTTCCGTTATAACATGACAATGATCCAATGTGCTAACACTATGGTCCCAAATGTGCCATCACAATGTTACAATATGACTTCACAGTGTTTTATTGTTACATCAAAGTGCTCCATGGTGCCATCACCGTGTTACAATATGACTGCAAAATTTACCAATATGCAACTACAATGCTCCAATGTGAGAGCACAATGCTTTAAACTGCCAACACCATAGGTCCATGTGCTAGTATATTGCTCCAATATGCCAACAATGTTAGAATATGACTTCTGAATGTACCCTTGTGACACCACAATGCTCGAATGTGACATCACAATGCTTTAAACTGCCAACACCATAGGTCGATGTGCTAGTATATTGCTCCAATATGCCAACAATGTTAGAATATGACTTCTGAATGTACCCTTGTGACACCACAATGCTCGAATGTGACATCACAATGCTCCAATGTGACATCACAGTGGTCCAATTTGCCATCGCACAGTTACAATATGACATCACAATGTTCCTTTGTGACATCGCAATGCTCATTGTGCCCTCAAATCTGTGCAATTGTGTCATCACCATGATCCATTGTGTCATCACCCTGCTCATTATGCAAACACGGTGCTAATTGTCCCCTCACAATCCCCAATATGACATCATAATGCTCCAAAGTGCAAACATTATGTCCCCATCTGCCTTTAAATTGCTCTATGATGCCATCACAGTGTTAAAATATGACTCTACAGTGTTCTATTGTGATATCGCAGTGCTCCAATGTGACATCCCAATTCTCCAATGTGCAAAAACTATCTCCCTGTGTGCCCATATATTGCTCCATTATGATGCTACAATGGAACACTGATAAGTCATATTGAAGCATTGTGATGGCACATTGGATGAATTTATTGGTTAACGGGGCAATAGTGTTCGCTCATTGGAGCATTGTGATGTCACATTTGAGCATTGTGATGTCACAATGGAACACTGAGAAGTCATAAAATAGCATAGTGATGGCACATTGGAGCAACATAATGGCACATGGGGCAATATTATTGGTACATTGTAGCATTGTGATGTCACATTGGAGTACTGTGATGTCACAATTGAACATTGTGAAGTCATATTGTAACACTGTGATGGCACATTGGAGCAATATAACAGCACATAGGGCAAAGTGTTGGCACAATGGAGCACTGGGTTGTGACAATGGATCATTGAGATGTCATATTGTAGCATTGTGATGGCACATTGGAGAAATATATTGGCACATAGGGCGATAGTTTTGGCTTATTTGAGAATTGTGACATCACATTGGAGCATTGTGATGTCACAATGGAACAAGGAGCGGTCATATAGTAGCATTATGATGGAACATTGGAGCAATAAAATGGCACATGGGGCAACAGTGCTGGGACATTGGAGCATTGTGATATCACCTTGGAACATTGTGATATCATATTGTAATATTGTGATGGCCCATTGGAGCAATATAAAGGCACATGAGGCAATAGTGTTGTTACATTGGAGCATTGTGTTGTCACATTTCCAGCATTGTGATGTCACATTGGAACATTTTGAAGACATTTTTTAACAACGTGATAGCACATAGGAGCAATAAAATAGCACTAGGGGCGATAGTCTTGGCACACTGGAGCATTGTGATGTCAGAATGCAACATATTGAAGTCATATTGTAACATTGTGATGGCACACTGGAGTAATATAATGGCACATGGGGCGATAATGTTGGCATATTGGAGAACTGTGATGTCACAATGGAACATTGTGAAGTTATATTGTAACATTGTGATGACATATTCGAGCAATAAAATGGCATATTTGGCTATAGTGTTGGCACACTGGAGAATTGTTATATCACATTCTAGCATTGTGATGTCACATTGGAACTTGTGAAGTAATTTTGTAAAAATGTGATGGCACATAGCAATATAATGGCACAAGGGGCAATAGTATCTGTACATTGGAGCATTGTGATGTCAGAATGGAACATATTGAAGTCATATTGTCACATTGTGATGACACATTAGAGAAATATAATGGCACATGGGGTTATAGTGTTGGCCTATGGGAGCACTGTGATGTACACAATGTAACATCAAGAAGTCATATTATAACACTGTAATTGCACAGTGGAGCATATTGATGTCACATGGGGAGATAGTGTTGGCACATTTGAGCATTGTGATGTTACGTTCGAGCATCGTGATGACACAATGGAACATTGTGAAGTCATAATGTAACGTTGTGATAGCACATTGGAGCAATATAATGGCACATGGGGCAATAGTGTTGGCACATTGGAGCCTTGTGATGCCAAAATGGAATATTGTGAAATGATATTGTAACATTGTAATGGCACCATGGAGCATTGTGATGACACAATGAGCATTTAGATGGCACAATGGAACATTGTGAAGTCATTTTGTAACAATGTGATGTCACATTGGGGGATTGGGAGGGGACACTGAGCACCTTGTTTGCATATTGAGTATGGTGATACCACAACGGATCATTGGAATGAGAAAGTGATGCATTGTGATGACACAATGAGCATTTAGATGGCACAATGGTACATTGAGAAATCATACTGTAACATTGTGATGGCACATTTGATCAATATAATGGCCCATGTGACCATAGTGTTGGCACATTGGAGCATTGTGATATCACATTGGAGCATCATAATTCACATTGAAGGATTGTGAGGGGACTTTGAGCACCATGCTTTCATATTTATCATGTTGACTACAATGGATCATTGTCGTGATGCAATGATGCATTGTAATGGCACAATGAGCATTGTGATGGTACAATGGAACAATGTGAATTCATATTATACTATTTTGTAGGCACATTGGAGCAATATAATGGCACATGGGGCCATTTGTTGGCATATTTATGCATTGTGATGTCACATTGGTGCATTGTGATGTCTCACTGGGGGATTATGAGGTGACGTTGACAACGTGTTTGCATATCATCATGGTGTCAAAACAGTGGATCATTGTAATGACAAACTGTCAGATTGTGAATGCAAAATGAAGTGTGTTGGGAAAATGGAACATTGTGAAGTCATATTTTAACATTGTGATGGCACAATGGAGCAATATAATGGCACATTTGGCCATATTGTTGGCACATTGGATAATTGTGATTTCACAATGGAACGTTGTAAGATTATACTGTAACATTGTGATGTCACATTGCGGGATTGTGAAGGGTCACTGAGTATCCTTATGCATACTGAGCATGAGGACGACACTATGGATCATTGGAATGACACAATGGCGCATTGTGGTGGCACAGTGGAACATTGTGAAATCATATTGTAAAGTTGTGATGGCACATTGGAGCAATAAAATGACACATTTGGCTATAGTGTTGGCACATTGGAGCATTGTGTTGTCACAATGGAATATTGTGAAATCATGGTTTAACATTGTGATGGCACGTTGGAGCATTGCAATATCACAAGGGTGATTGTGAAGGGACACTGAGCACCGAGTTTGTATATTGAGCATGGTTATCACACAATGGACCATAGGAAAGACACAATGGCACATTGTGATTGCACTGTGGCGGTTTGTGATGTCTCAATGAATAATTCTGATGACACATTGGAGCATCGTGATGTCACATTTGCAGATTGTGATGTGACATTGAGCACCGAGTTTGCATTTTCAACATGGGGACGACACATTGGATGACTGTAATAACAAAAGGGCGCATTGCAATGGAACAGTTAGTATTTTCTTGTCACAAAAGAATATTGTGAAGTCATATTGTAACGTTGTGATGGCTTATTGGAGCAATACAATGGCACATGGGGCTATATTGTTGGCGCGTTGGAGCATTGTGATGTCACATGGGAGCATTGTGATAACAAATTGGAGCATTGTGATGACACATTAAAGCATTGTGATGTCACATTGGGGGATTGTGAGGTGACATTGAACATGGTGTTTGCATATTGACGATGATGATGACACAGTGTACCTTTTTAATGGCTCAATGGCACATTGTGATGTCTCGGCACATTGTGATGATACGTTGGAGTATCGTTATGTAATATTGGGAGATTGTGAGGAGAAATTGAGCCCTGTGTTTGCATATTGAGCATGGTGATGACACAATGGATCATTGTAATGACACAATGGTGCATTATGATGTCACATTGGATCACTGTAATGACACATTGGAGATTTTAAATGACATATGAAAAAATGCAATACCAAATTGGAATATTGTGATGACACACTGGGGCATTATATTTGCACACACAGCATTGAGATGACACATTAGGGCCCTTGTGAGGGCACAGTCAGCATTGTGATGTCTCATTGAGCATTGTGCTGACCCTTTGGACCATGGTGATGTCACAGTGAAGCATTGTGATGAATCATTGGAGGATTATGATGCTACACTGGGCGATAGTGAGGGGTCATTGAGAACCGTGTTTGCATATTGAGCATTGTGATGACACAATGGATGGTTATAATTACACAATGCACATTGTGATGGCACAATGAAACATTGGGAAGAAATATTGTTACATTGTTATGCACTTTGGAGCAATATAATAGCACATGGGGCCATAGTGTTGGCACATTGGAGCATTGATATGGCACATGAAACATTGAAATACCAAATTGGAATATTGTGATCACACATTGGGGCATTATAATTTCACAAAACATTGTGATGACATATTAGAGGCCTTGTGAGGGGACACTGAGCATTGTGATGTTACATTGAGAGTTGTGTTGACATATTGGAGTATTGCGATATCACAGCAGAGCATTATGATGTCACATTGGGGGATCGTGAGGGACATTGAGCACAGTGTTTGCATATTGAGCATGGTGATGACACAATGGATCATTGTAATGGCACAATGGTTCATTGTGATGGCACAATGGCACACTGTGAAGTCATTTTGGAACATCGTGATGGCACACTGGAGCAATATAATGGCACATGGGGCCATAGTGCTGGCATATTGGAGTGATAGCACATTGGAACATTGTGATGTCACACTTTGGGATTGTAATGGCACATGGAGCCATAGTGTGGACATATTGGAGCATTGTGAGGATACAATGAGTATCGTTATAGCAAAATGGAATATTGGGAAGTCAAATTGTAATATTGTGATGGCAAATTGGAGCCATATATTGGTACATTGGTCCATAGTGTTGGCATATTCGAGCACTGTGATGGCACAATGAGCACTGTGATGGCAAAATGGAATATTGGTAAGTCATATTGTAATATTTTGATGACAGTTTGGAGCTATATAATGGAACATGGAGCCACAGTGTTGGCACATTGGAACATTGTGATGTAACCTTGGAGCAATGTGATGTCAAATTTTAGTACTGTGATTTCACATTGAAGCATTGTGATGTCATTTGGGGGATTCTGAGGAGACACCGAACATCGTGTTTGCATATTGAACATGGTGATGACAGAATGCATCATAGTAATTACACGATTGTGCATAGTGATGTCACAATGAGCATTGTGATGGCACAATGGCACATTATGAAGTCATATTATAATATTGCGATAGGACATTCAAGATAAAGAGTGGCACATGGGGCCATACTGTTGGCACATTGCAGCATTGTGATGGCACCATGAGCATTGTGATGGCACAATGGCACATTATGAAGTCATATTATAATATTGCGATAGGACATTCAAGATAAAGAGTGGCACATGGGGCCATACTGTGGGCACATTGCAGCATTGTGATGGCACCATGAGCATTGTGATGGCACAATGGCACATTATGAAGTCATATTATAATATTGCGATAGGACATTCAAGATAAAGAGTGGCACATGGGGCCATACTGTGGGCACATTGCAGCATTGTGATGGCACCATGAGCATTGTGATGGCACAATGGCACATTATGAAGTCATATTATAATATTGCGATAGGACATTCAAGATAAAGAGTGGCACATGGGGCCATACTGTGGGCACATTGCAGCATTGTGATGGCACCATGAGCATTGTGATGGCACAATGGCACATTATGAAGTCATATTATAATATTGCGATAGGACATTCAAGATAAAGAGTGGCACATGGGGCCATACTGTGGGCACATTGCAGCATTGTGATGGCACCATGAGCATTGTGATGGCACAATGGCACATTATGAAGTCATATTATAATATTGCGATAGGACATTCAAGATAAAGAGTGGCACATGGGGCCATACTGTGGGCACATTGCAGCATTGTGATGGCACCATGAGCATTGTGATGGCACAATGGCACATTATGAAGTCATATTATAATATTGCGATAGGACATTCAAGATAAAGAGTGGCACATGGGGCCATACTGTGGGCACATTGCAGCATTGTGATGGCACCATGAGCATTGTGATGGCACAATGGCACATTATGAAGTCATATTATAATATTGCGATAGGACATTCAAGATAAAGAGTGGCACATGGGGCCATACTGTGGGCACATTGCAGCATTGTGATGGCACCATGAGCATTGTGATGGCACAATGGCACATTATGAAGTCATATTATAATATTGCGATAGGACATTCAAGATAAAGAGTGGCACATGGGGCCATACTGTGGGCACATTGCAGCATTGTGATGGCACCATGAGCATTGTGATGGCACAATGGCACATTATGAAGTCATATTATAATATTGCGATAGGACATTCAAGATAAAGAGTGGCACATGGGGCCATACTGTGGGCACATTGCAGCATTGTGATGGCACCATGAGCATTGTGATGGCACAATGGCACATTATGAAGTCATATTATAATATTGCGATAGGACATTCAAGATAAAGAGTGGCACATGGGGCCATACTGTGGGCACATTGCAGCATTGTGATGGCACCATGAGCATTGTGATGGCACAATGGCACATTATGAAGTCATATTATAATATTGCGATAGGACATTCAAGATAAAGAGTGGCACATGGGGCCATACTGTGGGCACATTGCAGCATTGTGATGGCACCATGAGCATTGTGATGGCACAATGGCACATTATGAAGTCATATTATAATATTGCGATAGGACATTCAAGATAAAGATGGCACATGGGGCCATAGTGTTGGCACACTGGAGCATTTTGGTGACACATTGGAGGCTTCTGATGTTTCATTGGGGCATTGTGAGGGGACATTGAGCCCCATCTGCATATTGAACATGGTGATGACAGAATGCATCATAGTAATTACACGATTGTGCATAGTGATGTCACAATGAGCATTGTGATGGCACAATTGCACATTGTGAAGTCATATTGTAACACGGTGATGGCACTTTAGAGCTACATAATGGAATATGAGGCTCTAGTATTGGCACATTGGAGGGCTGTGTTTTCACACTAGAGCATTGTGTTGTCACAATGGAACATTGTGAATTCATATTGCAACATTGTGATGGCACTTTGGAGCTATATAATGGCACATGGGCCAGTAGTATTTGCACTTTGGAGGGCTGCATTTTCACACTGGAGCATTGTGATGTCACAATGGAACATTGTGAAGTCATATTGTAACATTGTGATGGCACATTGGAGCTACATAATGGCACATGAGACAATTGTGTGTCACATTGGAACATTGTAATATCATATTGGAGCACAGTGATGGGACAATGGAACATTGTGAGTCATATTGTAACATTTTCATGACACATTGGAGCAATATTTTGGCTCCAAGGGTTCCGTGGTTCTTCATAAGTGTTCTGTTTGACAAAGTTCCGACGCCGATGACTGCTACTCTTTTGGTGCATATTCCTTCCCCAATTACTCCTCGTTTTTGTAATTTGTATAACTTTATCTTCTTTAAGTATTCTGATAACCAACTCTGATGATGGAATGGCAATCTAAACCGGGGAAATCTCTTTCTTTAGCAGAATTATCATGTTATTGAAACAAAACAAAAATAAAAAGATAGACGAGTTCCACGTACAAATACGATGTCATTGGGACCTGCATTTGTTATTAATAATGAGGTTTAGTTTGCCCCAGAAGGAAAATATAGCATGCAATCTCTAGATGCCCTGCTGCCTTTACAGGAGTTTATGATTTTAATCCTGAACAAGGAACTATTGAAACTAAAGTTTGGTACAAGGAAAAACGGCTTGGCTTAGGGAAACTCCCTCTTGGATAGAAAGATTTGCTAGGTCAGTAAAAACTGGTGGTGCATGACAGCTGAAGAAAAATCACCTATTCTTTTACCCAGAGTAAAAGTGATTCAGAAAGCCTTTATAGATAAATGGCAACAAAATAATAAAGGATATTGAAATGAAGAAAATAATCATATGATTCAAAGAATACAAACAGTTCAGGAAGAAATAGCAAAAGGGAGAGGAGAAAGATAGATTGGATAATTAGTTAGACAATAAGCAAAAAGAGCTGGTTATTCCCGTTCCCATGAGAAAAGTAATTTTCTCAAATAGACGTGCCAACCTGTAAATATTAAAATCAAAGAATTAAAGGGAAAATGGGGACAGACTGTATTGCACATCTATGGTAAAACAGATACTGCAAGGCTATAAAGAAAACAAT
>NW_008345591.1:25133-26236 GCF_000622305.1 Nannospalax galili
GGTTTGTAGAAGGCTGCTTAGAGGGAGAAAAGAAAAAGAAAGAAGATATTCGGGCTTACCTCTCCCGAGTGGGTCAGTCAACAGCCTCTACTAGAACCACAACTGTGGTTTCTGGTATAGTCATTTCTACCACCGCAGTTACCTTTACCCCTTCAGGCCCCAGACTCAGCTTGAGCTGCACTCTTGCAGCTGGCCCCCGAGACAGGGAACAGAAGATGGGTACGTCCAGAAATTTTCGCTCTTCGGGGTAACTGGGATCTTAATAATAAGGGTGGTGCAGACTTCCCTGTGTAAGATAAGGCTGGGTCAGAAAGTGAGTAATAACAGGTAAGGCTGAATCAAAGGTAAGGAAACTTTATTCAAATTCTGAAACACTCTATAAAGAAAAAAGATGTAAAAGAACGGGAAAACAGGTTTCAGAATTTTTAAGGTTTGTACAAGAAATCAGTCCTTGGTTTCCTGGTCAAGGAACTTTAGATTTAGATACTTGGAGAAGGTCAGAAAAAGAAATAAAAATCTGTTACACAGCTCATTGTCCAGAAAATATGCCTATACAAACATTCTCCTTATGAAATCTGATTAAACAACCATTGACTTCCACGGAGACCGAAGTGCTTCCTACAGAAGCTTCAGAAAGCACATCTCTCTTGCAAGAGTACGGGATGCTATGACAAAAGAATTCTACTAGTAATTCTTCCTTTGTCAAGGTAGTTGACAATTTGTCTGATGGAGATCATAATGATGATGAATTATCCCCTGAAGATCGGATAGATTTAGGTGAGGAGGCTGCTAAATATCATAATTAACATTGGCCTCCTGATTTAGGAAGACCACCACCTATGGCTCCCTCTTATAAAAATAACAAAAAGGGGTTTAGAGCAGTGGGATTTTCAGGGGCTATGAAAGAGGCAACTAGACAAGGAGAAGCCTTTTTTAAATGTTTCCCTGTCACTTATGATGATGAGGAGGAGCCTACTTATAAATTACTATAATTATTAAAATAAATAATGTAATAAATATATGTGATATAATATGATAGAATAAAATATAAATCAATAATAACATAATGTAATAAATAAAATAATATAATAATATATATTGTT
>NW_008345591.1:26787-28048 GCF_000622305.1 Nannospalax galili
GGGGAGGAACCTTATGAGACTTTTGTAGCTTGGTTGACTGATGCAGTAACCAAGGTGATTCCCCAAGAAGAGGCCGCAGGGTTAACTATTAAACAACTGGCCTTTGAAAACACTAAAACAGCTTGTAAAGCATTACTCAGACCTGTGAGAAGACAGGGAATTCTTACAGATTTCTTAAAAGCATGTGTAAATTTTTCTCCTTCCTATGCACAAGGAATAGCTATGATGTTTTATTAACATCGGGAAAAGGATATGCTCCTATTTTTTCACAGAACACTGAATCACCTATTTGAATTCCAGATTGCCTCATTTGACATTATGATGGGACACCCCCCCTGTCATCCCAGGCTCCTCAGCCCTCGGACAGAAAATCCCAATGAAATTACAACTTCTCTACTGGGCCAGAACTCGCCAGACATCTCGAACCTGGTCTCTCACCTGCTTCCTGTCTTCCACAATCTCACCATCTCAAACTACAGTGCTCACGTAGCAATCACGTAGCCGCTCCTGTTCCACCAGACAGAGGAATGTTCCTACTTAGGGTTGCCTTAAAGGAATTCTCTGAACCTTTCATTGTTCATCAAACCTTTAATTGGAATCTTGTTAACTTGCCAAAACTTTAATTAATGAGCGCCATCTTCCAGTTACACGTGAAAATTTGCCTCTTGCTATGATTTCCTTGATCACCACAGAGGTATTTCTTGTTCTAAGTCCTGTTGTTACTGCCAATGACGCTTATTGCACTTATTTACTTGATCCTCCTATATTTCACATTGCTAATTGGGAGCATGCTTCTGTTAAGGTTTCTACTAAAGATACTCTTCTCATGGGAGATGAAAGTAATGCCTACTTAGCCATCAAAGGGGTAAATGTCACTTCTTAAGTACACAATGATGGCTCTACCACGTGTTTTTATAGTGATTCTTCCTCTCCCTTGACAGGTTGTTTCTTGCTCTCCTTAAGAACAGTAGTTGCTGATTCCCCATCTCCTGCAGGGAAATCTACAAAGTCTAATGTGCAATTTGGTGCTTACCCAGAGAGGCCCCCTGCTGGGGAAGGTAAGAGAGATCTCTGGATATTAAAGTACACATATTTAGACATTCCTCAAAATAAATATAATGTCTCTCAAAATCCTTTACCTGCCTTGATTTCCCCCTGTGAACAAGCAAAACTTATGGATAGCTCTTGGGATCACATTAATGATCACCATGGATGTCCTAATTGGTTTCCCTGTGGATTTCCTTCAAAAACAGTTCATTTT
>NW_008345591.1:28337-39535 GCF_000622305.1 Nannospalax galili
AATGCAAAGATTACTTCTAAACCTTTACAAGCTTGTGTAGGCGCTCCCTTTGCTATTTTATGGGAAGGTCCTCATGGTTTTATGTTTATCTCTCATAATTCTGATGGTTCTTTTTATGGATATTTTTCTTACTGTATTTTGTCAAATTGCTTAACTAGATCAAAAACTAAGGAAGCTTTTATTATATTACAACACCCTTCTTAAGTCATGCTTCCTGTTACTCTCTCCGAACCATGGTATACAGATCTAGGTGTTCATCTTTTTCACGATGCTACTACTGCCCTCCAACGATCAAAACATTTTTTTGCTGCTCTAATTCTTGGTGTATTAGCTAGCTTTGCCTTGTCTACCACAGGCTTGGGCAAGAAATTCTTACAGAACATCATGTTAATCAACTTTCCAAAAGTGTTTCTGTAGCATTGATGTTTAAGGAACATATTGATCATGGAATTCAGGATTTACGGGTAATCAATTAAATAATATTAAGGTTCGACTTCAGGTTCAATGTCATACAGCATTTACATGGATTTGTGTTACTCCTTTTCCATATAATTTCTCAGATAATGAATGGGATAGAGTTAAGGTTCATCTACAAGGGGTATGGAATAATTCTGATATAAGACTAGATATTCATAATTTACATAGCCAAATCCTAACTCAGTAAATCCCATAGAGACACTTTATCTTTGGGGGAAACTTCAGCCTCATTTGTCTCTGCCATTCGATCTTATGTGTCTAATACTAATGCTTGGTCATTTTTTATAAATTTAGAGATTGTTTTGTTCCTAATATTAATTCTGGTTTATTCCCTTCAAGTCATCATCAGACAACTAGGAAAAAAGTATTCATGCCCTTACTCTTCAGTTTGAAAGCTTCAAATTAAAAAATAAAAAGGGGGAGATGGAGGGTCCGAGAGTTCCGTGGTTCTTGAAAAGAGTACTGTTTGACAGAGTACCAGCCGAAAGCGGATGACTGCTGCTCTTTTGGTGCATATCCCTCCCCTAATTAATCCTTGTTTTTGTAATGTGTATAACCTTCTCTTCTGTAAGTATTCTGATACCCAGCTCTGATGAAGGAATGGGAAACTAAACCGGAGAAATCTCTGCCTTTGGCAGGATTATCATATTATTGAAACAAAACGAAAGTAAAAAGATAGATGACTCCCTCCTACAACTATGACGTCATTTGGACCTGCATTTCTGATTAATAATGAGGCTTGGTTTCCCCCAAAGCAAAATATAGCATGCAATCTCTAGATGCCCTGCTGCCTTTTACCGAAATATAGCATGCAATTTCTAGATGCCCTGCTGCCTTTTACAAGAGTTTAAGATTTTAATCCTGAACAAGGAAATATTGAGACTAAAGTTTGGTATAAGGAAAAGCTACTTGGCTTAGGGAAACTCCCTCTTGGATAGAAAGATTTGCTAGGTCAGTAAAAAGCTGGTGGGGCATGACAGCTGAAGAAAAATTGCCTATTCTTTTACCAAGACTAAAAGCGATTCAAAAAGACCTTAGGGATAAATGGCAACAAAATAATAAAGGATATTGAAATGAAGAAAATAATCATATGACTCAAAGAATACAAACCGTTCAGGAAGAAATAGCAAAAGGGAGAGGAGAAAGATAAATTGGAAAATTGGTTAGACAATAAATAAATAGAGCTGGTTATTTCAGTTCCCACGAGAAAAATAATTTTCTCAAATATACACACCAACCTGCAAATATTAAAATCAAAGAATTAAAGGGAAAATGGGGAAAGGCTGTATTACACGTCTATGTTAAAGCAGAAACTGCAAGGCTATAAAGAAAACAATAAGTATATTGCTTGACTATGTTAAGAAAATTTTAATTATTCAACTTTGTGCTTTCCTTTTAGTGTGATTATTGAAAAATTTGTATACTGTTGTAAGCTTTCTAAATACAAATAAAGGTTGCAGAAGGCTCCTGAGAGAGAAATAACTAAAAAGAAAGAAGATATTCGTGCTTACCTCTCCCGAGCTGGTCAGTCAATAGCCTCTACTAGAACTGCAACTGTGGTTTCTGAAATAGTCATTTCTACCGCCACAGTTAATTTCACCCCTTTAGCCCGGGACTCAGCTGGAGGTGGACTCTGCCACCATACAATGGCACATGGGGGGATTCTGAGGGGACACTGAGCACCATGTATGCACATTGAGCATGGTTACGAAAGAATGGATCATGGTAATGACACAATTGCGCATTGTGATGGCACAATGAGCATTGTGATAGCACAATTAAACATTGTGAAATTGTATTGTAACATTGTGATGGCACATTGGAGCAACATAATGGCACATGGGGCGATAGTGTTGGCACATTGGAGTACTGTGATGTCACATTGGAGCCTTGTGATGTCACAGTGGAACATTTTGAAGTCATATTGTAACATGGTGATGGCACCATGGAGCACTGTGATATCACAATGGAACACTGTGAAGTCATATTGTAACATTATGATGGGACCATGGAACATTGTGATGTCACATTGGGTGGTTGTGAGGAGACAGTGAACACCCTGTATGCACTTTGAACATGGTGATGACACAACGGATCATGGTAATGACAAAATCCCGCATAGTGATGTCACAATGCATATTGTGATGTCTCAGTGGAACATTGTGAAGTCATATTGTAACATTGTGATTGCATCATGGAGCATTGTGATGACACATTATGGGATTTTGAGGGGACATTGAGCACCGTGTTCACATATTGAGCATGGTGACAACACAATGAATAACAGTAGTGACACAACTGCACATAGTGATGGCACAATGAGCATTGTGATTGCACAATTAAACATTGTGAAATTGTATTGTAACATTGTAATGGCACAATGGAGCAACATAATGGCACATGGGGCGATAGTGTTGGCACATTGGAGTACTGTGATGTCACATTGAGCATTGTGACTACACAATGGATTATGATTATGACACAATTGAGCATAGCGATGGCACATTGGAGCATTGTGATGTCATATTGGAGCACTGTGATTACACATTGTAACACTGTGTTGGCACATATTGTGATGGCACCATTCTCCAATGTGATGTCACGTTGGAGAATTTTGAGGGGACAATGGATCATTGAGGAGTTGCATTGTAACATTGTGATGGCATATTGGAGCAATATAATGGCACATGGGGTGATACTGTTGGCACATTGGGGAATTGTGATGTCACAACGGAACACTGAGAAGTTATGCTGTAACATTGTAATTGTACCAAGGCACATTGTGATGTCATATTGCAGAATTGTGAGGGGAAATTTAGCACCATGTCTGCATATTGAGCATGGTTATGAAACAGTTGATCATTGTAATTTCAAATATGCACATTGTGATTTCACAATGAGCACTGTGATGTCACAATTGAACATTGTGAGGTCATATTGTAACATTTTGAAAGCACATTAGAGCAATATGTCAGAGGAGGTGATAGTGTAGGCACATTGGAGCATTGTGATCTCACAATGGAACATTGTGAAGTCATATTGTAACATTGTGATGGCAAGTTGGAGCACTGTGATGTCTCATTGGGTGATTGTGAGGGGAAATTGAGCACTGTGTTTGTAAATTGAGCATGGTGACGACATGATGGACCATAAGAATTACACAATGGCAAATTATGGTGGCAAAATGAGCATTGTGATTGCCAAATATAACATTGTGAAGTCATAGTGTAACAGTGTGATGGCACATTGGAGCACTGTGATGTCACCTTGGAGGTTTGTGATGTCACAATAGAACACTGTGAAGTCAAATTGTAATATTGGGATAGCATATTGGAGAAATATAATGGCACATGGGGCAATGGTATTTGTACGGTGGAGCATTGGGATGTCATATTGGAGCATTTTGATGTCACAAGTGAACATTGTGAAGTCATATTGCAACATTGTGAAGGCACCACGGAGCATTGTGATGTCATATTGGAGCATTGTAATTTCACATTGGAAGATTGTGAAGTCATATTGCAACATTGTGAAGGCACTACGGAGCATTGTGATGTCATATTGGAGCATTGTAATTTCACATTGGAAGATTGTGAAGTCATATTGCAACATTGTGAAGGCACTACGGAGCATTGTGATGTCATATTGGAGCATTGTAATTTCACATTGGAAGATTGTGAAGTCATATTGCAACATTGTGAAGGCACTACGGAGCATTGTGATGTCATATTGGAGCATTGTAATTTCACATTGGAAGATTGTGAAGTCATATTGCAACATTGTGAAGGCACTACGGAGCATTGTGATGTCATATTGGAGCATTGTAATTTCACATTGGAAGATTGTGAAGTCATATTGCAACATTGTGAAGGCACTACGGAGCATTGTGATGTCATATTGGAGCATTGTAATTTCACATTGGAAGATTGTGAAGTCATATTGCAACATTGTGAAGGCACTACGGAGCATTGTGATGTCATATTGGAGCATTGTAATTTCACATTGGAAGATTGTGAAGTCATATTGCAACATTGTGAAGGCACTACGGAGCATTGTGATGTCATATTGGAGCATTGTAATTTCACATTGGAAGATTGTGAAGTCATATTGCAACATTGTGAAGGCACTACGGAGCATTGTGATGTCATATTGGAGCATTGTAATTTCACATTGGAAGATTGTGAAGTCATATTGCAACATTGTGAAGGCACTACGGAGCATTGTGATGTCATATTGGAGCATTGTAATTTCACATTGGAAGATTGTGAAGTCATATTGCAACATTGTGAAGGCACTACGGAGCATTGTGATGTCATATTGGAGCATTGTAATTTCACATTGGAAGATTGTGAAGTCATATTGCAACATTGTGAAGGCACTACGGAGCATTGTGATGTCATATTGGAGCATTGTAATTTCACATTGGAAGATTGTGAAGTCATATTGCAACATTGTGAAGGCACTACGGAGCATTGTGATGTCATATTGGAGCATTGTAATTTCACATTGGAAGATTGTGAAGTCATATTGTAACATTGTGATGGCACATTGGAGCATTGTGATGACACATTGGGGAATTATGATGTCACAATGAGCATTGTGATAAAACATGGGGATTATGAATGCACATTGAGCACTGTGACATCACATTGAGGATGGTGCTGACTGTGGAGCATTGTGATGACACATTGGTACATTGTGATGGGACAATTTTGTATTTGAAGACATGTTGTAGCATTGTGATATCACATTGGAACATTATGTAGTCATATTGTAACATTGTGAGGGCTCATTGGAGCAATATAATGGCACATGGGTCGATCGTGTTGGCACATTGGAACATTGCGATGTCATATTGGATCATTGGGATGACAGAGTGGAACATTGTGAAGTCATATTATAAAATTGAAATGGAGCATGGTGATGGCAAGTGGGGCTATAGTGTTGGCAAACTGTTGCATTGTGATATCACATTGGAACATTATGTAGTCATATTGTAACATTGTGAGGGCTCATTGGAGCAATATAATGGCACATGGGTCGATCGTGTTGGCACATTGGAACATTGCGATGTCATATTGGATCATTGGGATGACAGAGTGGAACATTGTGAAGTCATATTATAAAATTGAAATGGAGCATGGTGATGGCAAGTGGGGCTATAGTGTTGGCAAACTGTTGCATTGTGATATCACATTGGAACATTATGTAGTCATATTGTAACATTGTGAGGGCTCATTGGAGCAATATAATGGCACATGGGTCGATCGTGTTGGCACATTGGAACATTGCGATGTCATATTGGATCATTGGGATGACAGAGTGGAACATTGTGAAGTCATATTATAAAATTGAAATGGAGCATGGTGATGGCAAGTGGGGCTATAGTGTTGGCAAACTGTTGCATTGTGATATCACATTGGAACATTATGTAGTCATATTGTAACATTGTGAGGGCTCATTGGAGCAATATAATGGCACATGGGTCGATCGTGTTGGCACATTGGAACATTGCGATGTCATATTGGATCATTGGGATGACAGAGTGGAACATTGTGAAGTCATATTATAAAATTGAAATGGAGCATGGTGATGGCAAGTGGGGCTATAGTGTTGGCAAACTGTTGCATTGTGATATCACATTGGAACATTATGTAGTCATATTGTAACATTGTGAGGGCTCATTGGAGCAATATAATGGCACATGGGTCGATCGTGTTGGCACATTGGAGCATTGCGATGTCATATTGGATCATTGGGATGACAGAGTGGAACATTGTGAAGTCATATTATAAAATTGAAATGGAGCATGGTGATGGCAAGTGGGGCTATAGTGTTGGCAAACTGTTGCATTGTGATATCACATTGGAACATTGCGATGTCATATTGGATCATTGGGATGACAGAGTGGAACATTGTGAAGTCATATTGTAAAATTGAAATGGAGCATGGTGATGGCAAGTGGGGCTATAGTGTTGGCAAACTGTTGCATTGTGATATCACATTGGAACATTATGTAGTCATATTGTAATATTTTGATGGCATCATGGAGGATTGTGATGGCACATGGGGCGATTGTGTTGGCAAATTGGAGCATTGTGATGTCACATTTTAATTTGTGAAGTCATATTGCAACATTGTGATGCCACATTGGAGAAATGTAATGACATGTGCGGTGAAAGCATTGGCACATTGGAGCATTGTTATATCATATCGGAGCACTGTGAAGTCATATTGTAATATGTAGATGGCACAATGGAGATTTTGATGTCACAATGGAACATTGTTAAGTCATATTGTAACATTTTGGTGGCACATTTGAGCAATATAATGACCCATTGGACGATTGTTTGGCACACTGGAATATTATGATGTCACAGTGGCGCTTTGTGATATCATGGAATTTGTGAAGTCATATTGTAACACTGTGAAGGCACAATGGAGTATTATGATGTCATATTGGAGGACTGTGATGTCACAAGGGAACTTTGTGAAGTCATATTGCAACATTTTGATGGCACATTGGCACAATATAAAGACCCATGGGGCAATAGTGATGGCACATTGGAGCATTGTGATGTCACATTGGAGAACTGTGTAGTCACAAAGTAAGATTGTCATGGCACACTGCAGCAATATTATTTCACATGTGGAGACAGTGTTGGCCCATTGGAGCATTGTGATGTCACATTGGAGAACTGTGTAGTCACAAAGTAAGATTGTCATGGCACACTGCAGCAATATTATTTCACATGTGGAGACAGTGTTGGCACATTGAAGCATTGTGATCTCACATTGGATCATTGTGATGTGACATTGGAACATTGTGAAATCATATTCTTACATTGTATTGGCACATTGGAGCAGTGTAATGTCACATGGAGCGAGAGTGTTGGCACTTTGGATCATTGTGATGTTCCATTGGAGAACTGTGATTTCATAATGGAATATTTTGAAGTCTTAGTTTAATATTGTTTTGGCATATTGGAGTGATATAATGGCCCATGGAGCGGTAATGCTGGCACATTGGAGCATTGTGAAGTCACAATGGAACACTGTGAAGTCATAGTGTAATGTTGGAATGGCACCCTGGAGCACTGTGATGTCACAGTGGGACATTGTGAAGTCATATTGTAACATTGTGATGGGATATTGGAGCAATATAATGGCACCTGGGGCAAAAGTGTTGGCACATTCAAGCATCCTGATGTCATATTGGTGCATTGTGATTGCACAGTGGAACATTAAGAAGTCATACTTAATATTATAATGGTAAATTGGAACAATATAATGGCACATGGGGCAATAGTGTTGGCACATTGGAGCATTGTGATATCACATTGGAACATGGTGATGTCATATTGAAACATTGTAAAGTGATAAAGTAAC
This sequence comes from Nannospalax galili, assembly GCF_000622305.1. Lineage (NCBI taxonomy): Eukaryota > Metazoa > Chordata > Mammalia > Rodentia > Spalacidae > Nannospalax > Nannospalax galili. Next base: position 36,204 of record NW_008345591.1, read on the forward strand.
ATTTTGAAGGCCAAATGCTTCACAATAATGGCACATGGCGCAATAGTGTTGGCACATTGCAGCATTGTGACATCACAATGGAACATTGGAACACTGGGAAGACATATAGTAACATTGTGATGACACATTATAGAAACAATGGCAGATAGGACGATAGTTTTGGCACATTGGATCATTGTGATGTCATATTGTAGCATTGTGAAGTCATATTATAGCATTGTGATGGCAAATTGGAGCACTGTGCTGTCACATTGTAGCATGGTGATGTCACATTGAGGCATGGCGTTGTCACACTGGAGAATTGTGACATCACAATGGAACATTGTGAAGTCATCTTGTAAAATGGTGTTGGCACGATGTAGCATTGTGATGTCACAATATAACATTGTGAAGTCATATTGTAACATTGTGTTGGCACATTTTAGTAATATAAAGGCACATGGGGCCATAGTGCTGGCATATTGGAGTATTGTGATGTAACATTGGAGTATTGTGATGTCACAACTGACCATAGAGGAGTCATATTGTAACATTTTCTTGGCACATTGGACCAATATAATGGCAAATGGGACGATAGTGTTGGCAAATTGGAGCACTGTGATTTCACATTGGAGCATTGTGATGACACAGTGGACGATTGTGATGTCATATTTTAACATCGTCATGGCACATTGGAGCAAAATAAAGGGTGATGGGACCATAGAGAAGGCACATTGGAACATTGTTCTGTCACTGCAGCATTGTGATGTCACATTGGAACGTTATGAAGTCATATTTTAACATTGCATTGGCACAGCTGAGCAATATAATGGCACATGTGGCGAGAGTGTGGGCACATTGGAGCTTTGTGATGTCACAATGGAATATTGTGAAAACATATTGTAACATTATGATGGCACTACAGAGGATTGTGATATCACATGGGGCGATAGTGCTGGCACATTGGAGCATTATGAATTCACATTGGTGCATTGTGAAGTCACATTGTAACATTGTGATGGGACACTGTAGCAATATATTGGTACATGGGGTGATAGTTTTGTTACATTGGAGCATTGTGATTTCACAATGGAACATTGTGAATTCACATTGCACATTGTGATGCCACCATGGATGATTTTGTTGTCACATTGGGGAATGTGAGGGGACATTGAGCACCGTGTCTGCATATTGAGCATGGTGATAACACAATGGATCATGGTAATGACACAATTGGGCATAGTTGATGGCCTCATGGAGCATTGTGATTGCATATAGGTGAGTGATGGCACAATGGAACATTGAGAATCATATTGTCAAATTGTGATGGCACATTTTAGCAATATAATGGCACATGTGGGGTTAGTGTTTCCACATTGGAGCATTGTGATTTCACATTGGAGCATTGTGTGCATTTCTGCCTTCTTCCTCAAACCCTTCCCATGATTCCCATGCTGGGGTTTCTGAAGGCTCATCAGGAGGTGGCGCCGAGGGCTTAGGGCTTTTGGGCCAAAAGCATGCCTTTAAGGCCAAAATAATAGGGTAGAACTCCAGTGGCAGATCAACCCCCAATTTAACCTCCCTTTGTTGAGCTAGACGTTCCGCATGTTCCCATGTATCCCCAGTAAAAACATTAGCCCCAAGTAGCCAGGGAGCCAAATGAATCGCCTCTGCCCAAACCTTTTGAGCTGCAGGATCTGACAAATCCAATCCCCTGCTTTTAAGCATATCTCTCAGCGCTTTAAGTGCCAGGTCTTCAAACTTAAAAGTTGTGCTACCCATTTTTAGGGTCTTGCTTACCCCGAACTTCCTTGATTGGCCCCAATCCGTTTTTGCTTCTTTCTTCTTTCTTTTCTTCTTTTCACCTTCCTTCAAGTGCCATGTTGAGCGCCAGATGCTGGGGGTTCGAAATAGCGACCCCAGGTGAGGTGAGGATTGGGCATGAGTAAGCACGCTGTTCGCCAGCCCACGCCACCCCCATTACCTGAGGACACTCAGACACAACGGGGAGTCTTAGTCACACAGAGACTCATTTATTGCAGGTGTTACAGAGCTTATAAAGGCATCTGGAACTCCCCCTCCCCCCTGAGGGTGTATCTTAAGGATGGTCACACACTGTTCATGCACACCTCAGCAGTGCAGAAGTATCCTTCAGACTTTTAAAGCAAGTCAGGCCGCACCCCAGTAACTTCCTCTCGGACCTCTACAAGGTGGGGCCTTTAGGGCCCGACATTTCCCCCATTTATTTTTATTTTAATGCCGGAATGACTATTTCATGGGTTAATACCCCATTGAAGGCTCCCTGAGGGGAGATGTCTATCTCCTTCCTCTAATCTTATGCATTTCTGCCTGTCTTAGGTTGTGTCACCTTTGATCAAGCCTTGCCTGTCATTGGACCATTCACCTGGCCATGTATATGTCCTGTCTTAGGACTGCTTGTCATGGGACATCTTACCCGTCCTTGCTTAAAAATGCATCATTATTAAGGGCAGCCACGTGGGTAATGCCAGCCCGTGACAGTCTTAGTCTCTGCCTAACTCAGCCAAGCATGGGTAACCGGAGGGTGTCCTCACGGAGTCCGTAATCATGAGGAGGTGGGCCGTGGCAGTTCCACGGGTCCTCTGCCACTGAATTATCTGGTAAAAACACTTAAAGATAAGCATTATCAAGAGAAACAAGCAAGTCATGCCATAGGACAAGTTGAAATACTTCTGAGACCATGTACCTTTGAGCCAATCAGCCCATTGTCTGAAAGGCAAAGAGACTGATTGGCAATGAAGCCAAGGAACTAGGTCTTTCATCTCAGATGGATATAAATAAAGAGAGGAATTTTGTCTCATGACCTACTGTCCATGGACCGTCACGCTAGTCAGTCGGATCCTGGGCTACCCACTTAAGGTTTTCCCCTGGCACCCATATGGGGTTTGAATCTCCTATAGAGTAGACAGAGCCGAAGCCTCGACCATGGTTAACAGTGGATCTGGGCTCTCCATCGCCCCATAATTGGGTCCTTCCATCTGACCCGTACTTCAGATCTCTGCTCCTGTCATCCCCAATGCATCTGAAACAGGGATTCCAAGTGATTTTTTTGAAAATTCAGAACATTAACAGTGAATAAGCCATATCCAACTTTTTGGTGGGGGCTCATTCCCCCTTTTTGTTTTGAAATTGAATATTTAGGCTTTGATGGTTGCGTTCTATAATGTCTTGACTTTGGGGATTGTAGGGAATTCCTGTATTGTGTTGAATTCCCCAAAGTGAAAAGAAATCTTGTAAATTTTTACTGACAAAACATGGTCCATTATCAGTTTTAATTCTTTGGGGCAGTCCCAACATAGCGAAGCACTGGAGAA
>NW_008345591.1:42566-44576 GCF_000622305.1 Nannospalax galili
CACAATGGAACATTTTCAAGACATATTGTAACATTGTGAAGGCACCATGGAACATTGTAATGTCACCTTGGGGATTGTGAGGGGACATTGAGTACCGTGTTTGCCTATTGAGCATGGTGATGAGACAATGGATCTTCGTAATGACACAATTGGGCATAGTGATGTCACAAGGAGCACTGTGATGGCACACTGGAACACGATGAAGTCATATTGTAACATTGTGATGGCACATAGAGGCATTGTTATGTCATATTGGAGCATCGTGGTGTCACAATGAAACACTGTGAAGTCATATTTTTATATTGTGATGGCACATTGAAGCAATATAATAGCACATGGGGCTATAGTTTTGGCATACTAGAGCATTGTGATGTCAGAATGGAACATATTGAAGTCATATTATAACATTGTGATGGCATATTAGAGAAATATAAATGCACATGTGGTGATAGTGTTGGCATATTGGAGCATTGTGATGTCCACAATGTAACATCAAGAAGTTATATTATAACATTGTCATGGCACATTGGAGCAATATAATGGCACATGGGGTTTAGTGTTGGCACATTGGAGCATTGTGATGTTACAATGGAGCATTGTGATGTCGCATTTGAGCATTGTGATGACACATGGGATCATTTTGATGTCACATTTGGGGAATGTGAGGAGACATGGAGCACCATGTTTGCATACTGACCATGGTGACAACACAATGGATCGTGGTAATGACACTATGGCGCATTGTGATGTCTCAGTGAGTAACTGTGATGACACATTGGAGCATTGTGATGTTAAATCAGCTGATTGCAATGTGACATTGAGCACTGTGTTTGCATTTTCTACATGGGGATGACACATTGGATCATTCTAATTACAAAAGGCTGCATTGTGATGGAACAATTAGCATTGTCTTGGCACAATAGAATATTGTGAAGTCATATTGTAACGTTGTGATGGCTCATTGGAGCAATACAATGGCACATGGGGCTATATTGTTGGCACTTTGGCACATTGTGATGTCACATTGGAGCATTATAACAAATTGGAGTATTGTGATGACACATTGCAGCATTGTGATGTCACATGGGGGATTGTGAGGTGACATTGAGCATCGTTTTTGAATATTGAGTATGGTGATGGCACAAGGGACCTTTGTAATGACACAATAGCACATTGTGATGTCTCCGCGCATTGTGTTGATACATTGGAGTATTGTGATATAATATTGGGAGATTGTGAGGGGAGATTGAACGCTGTGTTTGCATATTGAGCATGGTGATGACACAATGGATCATTGTAATGACACAATGGTGCATTGTGATGTCACATTGGAGCTTTGTAATGACACATTGGAGCATTTTGATGGCACATGAAAAACTGTAATACCAAATTGGAATATTGTGATGACACATTGGGGCATTATATTTGCACACAGAGCATTGTGATGACACATTAGGGCCCTTGTGAGGTCACAGTCAGCATTGTGATGTCTCATTGAGCATTGTGGTGACCCATTGGACCATGGTGATGTCACAGTGAAGCTTTATGATGATGCATTGGAGGATTTTGATGTTACATTGGGCGATAGTGAGGGGTCATTGAGAATCATGTTTGCCTATTGAGCATGGTGATGACACAATGAATAATTATAATTACCCAATGTGCATTGTGATGGCACAATGAAACATTGGGAATAAATATTGTTACATTTTTATGGCACTTTGAAGCAATATAATAGCACATGGGGCCATAGTGTTGGCCCATTGGAGCTTTGATATGGCACATGAATCACTGGAATACCAAATTGGAATATTGTGATCTCACATTGGGGCATTATAGTTTCACACAACATTGTGATGACACATTAGATGCCTTGTGAGGGGACGTTCAGCATTGTGATGTTACATTGAGAATTGTGGTGACATATTGGAGTATTGTGATATCACAGTGGAGCATTGCGATATCACATTGGGGGATTGTGAGGGACATTGAGCACCGTGTTTCCATATT
>NW_008345591.1:45669-46078 GCF_000622305.1 Nannospalax galili
CAGTCATATTGTAACACTGTGATGGCACATTGGAGCAATATCATGGCACATGGGGCCATAGTGTTGGCATATTTGAGCATTGTGATGGCACCATGAGCATTGTGATTGCACAATGGAATATTGGAAGTCATACTGTAACAATGTGATGAAACTTTGGAGCAATATAATGGCACATGGGGCCACAGTGTTGGCACATGGAGCACTGTGATGTCATATTGTGGCACAGTTATAGCACATGGGGCCATAGTTTGGCATCTTGGCAAAATATAATGGCACATGGGGCTATGATGTGGGTATATTGCAGTTTTGTGATGTCACCTTGCAGCATTATGGTGCAATGGCGCATTGTGATGCGCATAATGAGCATTGTGATGGCACAATGGAACATTGAGAAATCATATTGTAACAT
>NW_008345592.1:0-4279 GCF_000622305.1 Nannospalax galili
ATCTAGGCTTTGGGTTCTCTCAGATTTTATATTGGAGGGACCAGATGGCTTCAGTCAGGAGCTCTCACAGAGGACCAAGTCAGGCTCCAGTCAGATACTCTCAGTCTTCCTCCTAACATCTGACCCCCACTAGCAAGCAGTCCGAACAAAATTTGGGAAGGTCACTAAGGGGAGGCCTGAGTTAGGTGCTCTCAGGAAGTTGGCAAAGGTCTGGACCCCTACTAAATGTCAGTGAAGCCTAGACACGGGGTGGTAGGATGGACCGCATGTGGTCAAAATGTAGGGGGATGGGCACAGTGAGATTTGGGGAAGCTCACCACCATGTGAAGGCCAGATCCAGGCTCTCTCAGGCAGTCTGCTAAGATCTGGGCCCCTTCTGAAGGGGAGAGAAGCTTTGCCTTGGTGAAGTGGGAGGGGCCACATGCAGTGCAATTTGTAGATGATCACTACCACATAGAGGCCAGATCCAGGCAATTTCAGGCCCAGAAGTAAATCTTTAAAAAAAAATTATGTTTTATGTATAACTGTTTTGCCTGCATGGATCTAAGTGCATGTGTGTAATGCAATGCCTACAGAGGACAAAAGAGGGCATTGGATCCCCTGGAACTTAATTTAAGGACAGTTCTTAGCTGCCATATGAGTGCTGAGAACGAAATCTGGGTCCTCTGTAAGAGTAGCCAGGGCTCTTACCACTGAGTCATCGCTCCAGCCTCAACAGAAACAAATCTTAAGTCATTGAAAGGGGCAGAAGCTGAGCACACAGCACTAGCATGGCAGTTGGTAGCTGTATACTCTCCCATTGTTATCTACAGAGTACTTGTCAGAGGGTGACACATTAGTACCTTGCTTAGTTATCCTGCCCTCCATCACATTTATATAATGGTGATAACCAGAGAGTGTTTTACAGATTTAGAAAAGCATTTGAAAAACATGCAGGTGCTCCTAAAGGAATGATGATGGGAGATGACATCACAGATTTGAGGACTGGAGTATCTTTGTAACATTGTTGGTAGTATTATGGTCGGGTAAGATTTACATGATACCCTACAAATTGTTGAGATAATCTTACAACACCCCCTGTGCTTGTATGTATAATATTGAGATTTACAGCATCACAAAAGTATAAGTATCTAGTGGTAATCCATGTAGACCTGTGTGTGTGTGTGTGTGTGTGTGTGCTGTGTGTGTGTGTCTGTGTGTGTGTCTTTTTGAGACAGGGTCTCCCTGTAGCCCCAGCTGGCCTGGAACTCAGTATGTAGATCAGGCTGGCCTGGAACTCACAGAGATCCACTTGCCTCTGCCTCTTGAATGCTGGAATTAAAGGTGTTCACCATCATGACCAGCCTATGTAGAAATTTTATAAGAGTCTACCAATAAATTATAGAAAAGCACTCATAACAATATCATTGAAATAAGTGATTGAATACAGAATGCACATTGACAGAAACACACAATGGAAATGTTAGTTCTTTCCAGTTTGACCACTAATTTGCTCTTGATGTAACAAGAGTCCAATTTTTCTGGTGGAAAGGATAACTTGTTCTAGGGCAGGAGGACTTCTACTCAGCCATTAAATATCCATTTTTCTGGAACTAAGCAAATCAAGGAGTCACTGGTGGTTTTTCAATAAGTACTTGCTCATTGAAAGAATAACCAGGTAATTACTTACAGAAGTTCAACTTAGAAATGCAGGAGTTGAAGTGTTTTGTCTAGAAGAGAAAAACAAGCTCTCCTAAATGTGTAGCATGAGAAAGGAGAGAAAACAGTCGTGGTCTGTAAGCAAGATCTGTAGTATTGAGAATTACTCCCTCTATAACATTATTTTACTTGGTGTCTAGATCAAAGGGTGTGATTTGGCCCAATGAGCCCATTGAGGCGCACTGCGTGGCATCTATGAATGAAGGAGAAACACTGAAGGCAGACATGTGACAGTTTGCTTTTCTCTCTAGACATGGAGAAGTGTGCGAAGTGTTCATATTATATGTAATATGTATGCCAACACTCAGGGAAGGTACTTCCCCTAAAATCTGTGACTTTTCTGACTTATGAACACCCCTTGGCAGGCACAGCCATGAGTTTCACTGTCCTCATAGCTGGAATTCTTGTTGTCTTTGTGAATCACAGAGACAGTCTCATAGCCAAAGCCAGTAACCAAGTTGATGTCTCAGCTACATCCTGTTCATCTCCTCACCTGTTTTCTCCACTCCATACACTTCATTGTCCTTCCAAACAGCCACCTGCATCCTCTGCCAGATCACATGTAGAGTTCTGTTTTGTATGGCTGACTCCACTGTCTTCGCCAAAACTTTGACTGTGTTTTTTTTTTTCTTCACATTTAGTGTTCTGTTTTGTATGGGTGACTCCACTGTCTTTGCCAAAACTTTGACTGTGTTCTGGTCTTTAATGTCACTGCTCCAGAAAGAAGGATGAGGTAGCTGCTGGTATTGAGGGCACATAACTTGATCTCCCCCATCTGCACACATGTCCAAGTTTTTTGGCATCAGGATAGGAACCTTTCTGTCATTGGTTAACACAGATGAACCACTGAGAATGTGGTCACATCATCACCATGTGTAACAAGGGCTCACTCACTGCCTTCTACTTGGTCCTGGGATATCTGAGCACCCTGGCCATGGTGAACTTCAGTGTGGCTTTCCTGGCCAGAAATTTACCTGACACATTCAATGAAGTCAAGTTCCTGACCTTCACGCTGGTGTTCTGATGCATCTGGGTCACAACACCAATGATATGTCCGTGGTGGCCATGGAGAACTTCTTCATCTTGACCTCTGGCATGCAGCTGGGCTGCTAGGCTGCATCTTTGCTCCTAAGCTATATTATCTTGTTTAGGCAAGAAAATTCTCTGCATTCTAGGAGTCTGTCTCCTTAGTTTACATACATGTTTCCTAAAATGCACACAGGTTCTGAAGTAAGTGTGTACTATTTTCTCAGTCAGGAGGGACCAAGAAAAAGGGACTCTTACTCTTTTCTCTAATTATGTGGCACCATTTAAATTGTAAATGTCACTTCTGAAAGTGAATTTTATTCTATTACTTTGTAAATCTGTTATTACATTATTTCTAGTTAGGATGATTTATCCCCTCTTCTGTTGTTGTCCCCTTGGCTTTAGACACACCTTTTCTAGATTTTTAAGTATACTGAATTCTTGTTTTCTGTCCCTGTGTTTATGAATCCTATAGTTAAATCCTTAACATTTTTCCTCTTTGAAAAGGACCATGGAGTGGTCCTGACGGCTCAGTTGGTGCGGATACTTGCCACAAAGTTTTACGCTATCTATTCACACGATACTTGCCACAAAGTTTTACGCTATCTATCCACACTCCCAACCTCACAATTTCTAGTTCCTATTTATAGTTAAGAAGAAGAAAATCGCTCTGGGCCTGGTCCCGCCCTCACCTCCCTCTGCTTCCCTGAGCTGCACAACCCACCAGCCTCTTTCCTGGACGCTGGGGCTGACCTTTTGGCTTCCTGATCCTTTGCATCCACACCAACCACAAAGTTTTACGCTATCTATCCACACTCCCAACCTCACAATTTCTAGTTCCTATTTATAGTTAAGAAGAAGAAAATCGCTCTGGGCCTGGTCCCGCCCTCACCTCCCTCTGCTTCCCTGAGCTGCACAACCCACCAGCCTCTTTCCTGGACGCTGGGGCTGACCTTTTGGCTTCCTGATCCTTTGCATCCACACCAACCCACTTCCGCAGTGCATTCCCCAGGAGCCCTTGGGGTCTCTTCTGACTCCCATCTCCCTTTGTCAGAGCTACCAGCTGCCCCAGACCAGCATCTTTCCTGGGCCCTGCTCCCAGGCCAGTCCAACCCCCAAATTCCTAAGGCCAAAATCTTTCCTAGAGGGACCAGACCTTAGGAGAAAGCCTGAGAGCATCTGATCCTCATCTGACTTGGGCCTCTGTGGAAACTCCTAAAGACAAAAGAAATCTGGCCACCCCAATATAAAATCAAAAGAGAGAATCGGAAGCTTAGACAAACCAGCTTGTCATGCCCAAAAAGTAAACCACAAAGACATAGAAAGTTCACAAGAAAAGCAGACCTAAACTTGAAGGCTTGAGTCTCACACAAGAATCAGAAACTACAAAAGAAATCCACATATCAAAAATCACAGAGAAAAAATAATAACATGAAAAACCAAAATAACATATCCCTACCAAACACCAATAGTCCTCAAGAGGAGTACAGTGAGAACCCCTTACAGATAATGAGAGACATGGAACTCAAAAGAACAATTATAAACATGATAAAAG
>NW_008345592.1:7430-8350 GCF_000622305.1 Nannospalax galili
TTAGGAAGACATCAGAAGATGGAAGGACCTCCCATGCTCATGGATTGGAAGAACTAATATTGTGAAAATTACCATCCTACCTAGAGTCATATATAGATTCAATGCAGTGCCAATCAAAATCCCCATAACATTTTCCCAGAATTGGAAAAAAACCATCCTAAGATACATATGGAAGCACAAAAGACCTCAGATAGCCAAAGCAACCCTGAGCAATAAGAGCAAAACCAGGGGGATTACTATTCCAGATTTTAAGCTATATTCCAGAGCTGTAGTCATAAAAACAACATGGTACTGGCACAAAAATAGACCTATAGATCAATGGAACAAAATCGAAGATGCAATTTCAACCACTTGATATTTGACAAAGGGGCCAAGAACATTCACTGAAGGGAAGACAGCATGTTCAGCAAATGTTGCTGGAAAAACTGGATCTCCACATGTAGAAGAATGAAACTAAACTCCTACCTTTCACCTTGCACAAAACCCAATTCCAAATGGATCAAAGACCTCAATGTGAAGCCTGAAACTGAAAATGTAGAAGAAAAACATTGGCAAAAACCTAAAAGATATAGGTGTAGAAAGGATTTTCTAAACTGGACATCAATTGCTCAGGAAACACAGTCAAGAATCAACAAATAGGACTTCATTAAACTAAAAACTTCTGTACATCAAAGGAGGCAACCAGGGAAGTGAAGAGAAAACCCACAGAATGGGAGAAAAATCTTCACCAGCGACACATCTGACATAGGTTCAATATCCAGAATATATAACAAACTCAAAAAAAACAGAGTCAAGACAAGAAATAACCCAATTAAAAGATGGGTTAAGGAGCTGAACAGGGAGTTATCAAAAGAAGAAGTAAAGATGGCTATGAAGCATCTTAAAAGATGTTCAACATCACTAATAATTACAGAGATGCA
>NW_008345592.1:8551-8760 GCF_000622305.1 Nannospalax galili
CCCAGATATACCACTCCTTGGCATATACCCAAAGAACTCATCGTATTTCAGAGACACTTGTACACGCAAGTTTATTGCTGCTCTTTTCACATTAGCTAAGAGATGGAAGCAGCCTAAGTGTCCCTTAATTGATGAGTAGATAATGAAGATGTGGTTCTTTTATATAATGGAGTTTTACTCAGCAGTAAGGAAAGATGAAATCATGAAAT
>NW_008345592.1:10540-11854 GCF_000622305.1 Nannospalax galili
ATGGTTGTTAAATTTTTTTAAAAATTAAAGAAATTATTCTTCAAAGCATAAAAATTTGGTCCTTAATAATTAATAGATGTGAAAAACATGACCATTGAAATCTATCTGATGACTTTATATAACCATGCTCAGATGCCAAGGAGCTCAGAAAGTAACCAACTGTGACTAGTAATAATTAGATATATAGAGATTAGAAATGCACGTGCAAACATCTTAGTGTCAGTTTCATTAAAAACGAATTTTTTTCTGTATGAAACTGTATTTTAATAATGAAATGGAGATATTTTTTTAAAGGTTAAAACCTCATTTAATTTTATGTCTTAAAGGGTTTATGCGGAGTACGATATTGTATAACTGCATTAATTCAACTATAAACCTAAAAATATACAGCCAATTTTGAAACAGATGCATCTTAGCTTTGGAAATTAATATTGACTATGTCAATGCTGTTGTCATTAAATGCTTCTTCTAATTATGTGGTTATTAAATAAATAATTAAAAAATTTTTTAGAACATCAATAACTGCTATAATTTAAACACAAAGTTTATGGTCTATAAATTTGGTGTTAATAAACCTATTTAAAAATAATGATACATGGCCGGGCGTGGTGGTGCACACCTTTAATCCCAGCACTAGGGAGGCAGAGGCAGGTGGACCTCTGTGAGTTCGAGGCCAGCCTGGTCTCCATAGTGAATCCAGGCCAGCTAAGTCTACAGGGAGACCCTGTCTCAAAAAAAACCAATAATAATAATAATAATAACAATAATAATAATACCTACCTCATAGTGTTCAGTTAGATAACGCATGTAAAGTGCTTAACAGCACACTGGAACATAGTGCTCAATAAATGTTAGTATAATTATAATCAGCAGTCCAGTCTCAGAACTTTTCAGAGAGTTGTTCTTACACAGCATCAAGTACAGACAAATATTGTGTACACTGAAATGTATCTAGTGTCTGTGCATGCGTACACACCTCTATGAATGTGTGTGCCTACATATGTGCAAGTGTGTGTGTGCGTGTGTGTGAATGCATATATGCATGTGTAAGTGTACATGTGTTTGCCGCCCATTTCTTCCCCTGGTAAGATAATGGCTATGGCTTTATGGGAGATTCCGTTCATCCTCCACGAGGTGCTCACCTTAACACCTTAGCACCTGTGAACAACTCTACAAAGAAAAGAATGGGGGAAATGGAATGAATGAAAGAGAAGGGGGGCCTGGAGAGATGGCTCAGTGGTTTAGAGCACTGGCTGCTCTTGCATGAATTTTTTAACCAAACCAAACATGTTTTTCCACTAAGTTTCTCAAGCA
>NW_008345592.1:12773-14578 GCF_000622305.1 Nannospalax galili
GGCATGATAAGAATAGGAGGTAGGAATTGGCTAGGCAGTTAGGGTAAAAAGACCTCAAAGAAATGTAGCCAGTTTCTTGGATAAAGTCCGAATGTCCTTGGGCCTGTTATCAGCATACTCTGTTCCAAGGCTAAAAATGTCAAAAGTATTTGGGATCTAATCCTTAAAAGATTTTAGGGTTACCTCTTCAGAGGGGGGAATGTTGGAAGGGAGGGAGTGGGCATGGACTTGATCAAAACACCTTATATGCATGTATGAAATTCTCAATAAAGTCTTTGTAAAAGTTTAAAAAATAATAATAACAAAAAAATATTTTTAAAATAGAAAACCAAAAAGATGAAAATCTTTAGTCTCATTGTAAGAATCTCTAATCTTTTAAACATATGTCATAATTTGCAGGATTAAGGAAATGAGTTATTATAGGCATAATATGATGCTTTTCTTTGAAATAAAAATATTCACACCCTAGAACATGCATAATCCTGGTTCCTTGGTGTTTTATAGCAAAGTATGTGTGCATATGTTAAGAAGAAATCTAATACACTTGCAGTTACACACACATGTCTGTGATACTTTGTGTATCTTTTTCAGTGACATATTGAAGAGTATATTCTGGGAAAATACAAGTAGGTTAACTCTATACTGATAATAAGGGCTGTAGATATAGTGAATGGTAGACCACCTACCTACCCTGTTAGTTTTTTTATTGAATTTTGTCAATTTCATATCATATATTTTGATCATTTTTAGATCCTCTCCCATATCTGCACCTCCTAACTAACTTCCAACCGAATATTTGTATATATACGTATGTCTATATAAAGGTCTATGGAGTTGTGTCTCTAAATGTCCTTCAGTGTGGATTCAGGTATTAGAGCCTGGTCAACCTACTAAGAGTCTCATCCGTAAACGAGACTTAATCTTTTTTTGCCAGCATCCATCATTTGCCAGTAGTTCCTTAGATAGGGTTGCAGTTTCTTACCCACTTCCCAACGTCTGTGCTGGGAATTTGTCTAGTTTGGGCTTACATGTGACTTGCTCATGCTGTCACCATTGGTGTGAAGTATAAGTAATTGTCCAGCTGTGTTGGGGACCCCTGTTGTGTAAAGTAGGAGTCTCCCCATGGCCAGATAGCCCATGGGCTCGGCTTCATATGCAGAAGACTCCTTTTATCAACAGAGTGCCTTCCCGGCATCTTCCTGACACATCTTTTGAAGTAGCCGTCACAGAAACATGGCCTCCGGCTCTGAAACTGCCAGGTTTTCCTGTGTGATTTTCAGGCAGTCTGGCAGCCTGGCAAGAGCCCACTTCCATATGTAAATAGGGCATCCCACAAAGTACCTATCAGCTAAGGCTTTTTACCACTACCCCTACGGTATAAGGTATCCTGGTTTCCCCTCAATAATCAGAGCTGGAGCTGGAACTGGATCATTAAGACTTAGAGCCGAGCAGAGTCACTGAATAAAGGGGCTGTACCAGTGACTGAGCTGAGTCCTGTGTCTTACTGCCTACGATCCAGTCTCCCCAGGGGGCGCTATCCTTCTGTCATCGACTCACGGAAACCCAGCTTTAGCCGCCCCACACCTTCCCATGTGATCCAGCGGCCAGTGGATTTCGCATCTCGAGGAAGTGCACGGGTGAAATTAGGGCAGAACCCGGCTGGGCAAGACCCGGCAGCAGAGACCCACAGAGACGTGGAGAAGCAGCGGAGAACCAGCAACGTGGAGCAGACGCGCTGTGGGACCTGCCGCCACTCCAGGGTGCGTGCAGGGCCCGGTGCCACGCTAGTAGATGGTGGCGAGATC
>NW_008345592.1:16036-17070 GCF_000622305.1 Nannospalax galili
CTTAAGAATTTGAAAAAAAGTAATTTAGAAAGCCAAGAGGAAGACAAAAGTGGGGCTAATATAACCATACCTGCAAATGATAAGATCGCAAACAGGAGCAATGAGGTCATATCCAGAAGAAAGTTCACTAGAAGGCGGTAGAATTAAAAGTGACTATTCCACTCAGAGAAATGAGTCCCTTGTTCATTGATAGAAGTCTTATCTGATTGGTAAAATAGTGCACTCTTGTTTCAGACCTCTGTGCATTTTAGAAAATGTGTCTATTTTAACTAAGAAGGCATTTCTCGTAAAGTTTTATCCCTGAACATGCAGAGAATTTCTTTCTGGAATTAACAAGATAATGTAGTACTTAGGGGAAAAGACCCAACGTAGTAGCCCCATGATGGACACCGACTTAAGGAGGAACCCCATCACCACCATAGCTGTATCATTGGTGCTGTGGTAGATACGGAGGAAGGTGACCAGGAAACTGCAGAAAACCAGCATGCTGGTGGTCAGGAACTTGGCTTCACTGAATGTGTCACATCAGTAAAGCCACAGTGATGCTCACCAGGGCCAAAGAGCCCAGGTATCCTAGGACACAGAAGAAGGCAATGAGTGAGCCTTTGTACACAATGATGATGTGGCCATATTCCAAGTTTGCATCAGTGTCAACAAATGGGGGAGAGATTCCTATTCCGGTGTCACAGTAAACGAGTTGGATGAAGGTGCAGATGTGGATGACTGAAGTTATGTGTCCCTGATACCAGCCCACCCTTCTTCCTGGAGCATTGACCATAAGGCCAGAATCCTAGTCATAATTTTGGTTAAGACAGTCGAAACAGCCACAGTAAACACAACTCCTAACTCCAAAATGCAGATGGTCAAGTTGGGATGTCTAATGAAGAGTAAGGAGCAGACAAGTCAGAAGATGAGGGAGATGAGCAGGATGTAGCTGAGAGCCTGGTTATTGGTCTTGAATATGGAAGTGTCCTTGTGCTTCACAGGGGACAGGAACCCCAGCTGTGTGACAGTGAGACTCAGGGCTGTGCCTG
>NW_008345592.1:17242-21656 GCF_000622305.1 Nannospalax galili
CAATCAATGCTCATGCTGGATGCAAGCAATTATTTCAATTATATTGCTGTGAGTGTTTTTCTATAATTTATTGATTGAATCTTTCAGAACTTCTACATGGATTATCTTGAGGTAATTAGAGCATACATCTATACGTTCTAAATCTCAGCATCTAAAATTTTATTCATTAATGAGATTTTGAAACAGTTTGTGGGGTTTTCTGTTTTTTGTTTTTTGCTTTGTATTCAGGTATCATGAAATTCAATGATTAATTCACTAATTTATCAGGATTTTATATTTATACAACATCATTACTGGAAACTAGTATCAGTAATATTTCTTTCTTTCAAATACAATTTTATTCTTAGTTATTTGGCAGTGGTGCATTGGTCAGCACCTTTAGCATAGTGTCTGGCAGAAGTGGTCATATCAGTGCTCTTGTCTCATTCTTGTTTTCTTTTTTGTTTGTTTGTTTTCTGTTTTGTTTTGGGGGCGTTGCTTTGTTTTGGTTTTTTGAGACAGGGTCTCCCTGCAGCCCCAACTGGCCTGGAACTTACTATGTAGCCCAGGCTGGCCTCAAACTCACAGAGCTCCATCTGCCTCTGCCTTCCAAGTGCAGGGATTAAAGGCATGCGCCACCACACTGGGCCTCATTCTTGTTTTCAACAATAAACTACAAAATGTAGGGCTTGCTTTAGAAATCTTTGAACACAAATTTCCCTTACTATTGACTTGGTAATATTTCTTTCTGTCATTGCATGTTTGCAAGTTATGAAGTTTTTGATTTTATCTCCATCTGCCTCTGCCTTCCAAGTGCAGGGATTAAAGGCATGCGCCACCACACTGGGCCTCATTCTTGTTTTCAACAATAAACTACAAAATGTAGGGCTTGCTTTAGAAATCTTTGAACACAAATTTCCCTTACTATTGACTTGGTAATATTTCTTTCTGTCATTGCATGTTTGCAAGTTATGAAGTTTTTGATTTTATTGTTTCTCTTTGTTTATTCAGATTATTCCTCTGTTTCAAGAAACTAATTTCCAAAATTATATTGCATCAGATAGATTTGGATATAGCAAAATTATCTGACAACTTGGAATAGAATGTATGAATTTATTTCAGAGGAATTATTCATTTCAGAGGTTTGAATCCCAGCACCCAGGCTATGTGCCTGTAAATTTTTTTTTGGTCTTTTTGAGACAGGGTCTCCCTGTAGCCCCAGCTGGCCTGGATTCACTATGGAGACCAGGCTGGCCTCGAACTCACAGAGATCTGCCTGCCTCTGCCTCCTGAGTGCTGGGATTAAAGGCGTGCACCACCATGCCTGGCTTAAAATTTCTTATAATAATACTTTCTGATACAGATACCAATACTATTTGTTATTTCTTTTATGAGATTTCACTTTATTATTTACCCGAGGCCCGTCTGGAACACTAGATAACCCACTTCAAAGTGGCTCACTTCAAAGGCTCACTTCAAAGTCCTGAGTACCATTTACCATTCATTTGTTATGAAATGAATCACATTTTCCAACATCGCTATATGCAAATTAAAAACTAAGATTAAAATTTTTTTCCGTAGAGCCAGCGTCAAGCCGTGGACGTCTTGCAGGACAAGTGGCCTCAAGACTGGAGGAAAGAGAAAGCCCTATCATAAGAAGCAGAAGTATGACCTCTGAAGGCCTGAAGCCAACACTAAGATTGGTCCGCCCCGCATACACATAGTTCCAGTTCAAGAAGGCAATAGTACAGGGTCCTGAGATTGCACGTAGGGAACTTTTCCTGGGGCTCTGAGTGTTGTACTCACAAAACAAGCATCATTGATATTGTCTATAATGCATCCAGTAATGAGTTGGTCTGAACCAAGACCCTGGTGAAGACCCGCATCACGCTGATTGACAGCACACCACACCGACAGTGGTACGAGTCCCACTATGACTGTCCCTGGGCTGCAGGAAGGGGGCCAAGCTGACTCCTGAGGAGGAAGAGATTTTAAACAAAAAGTGATCAAAAAAATATTCAAAAGAAATACGATGAAAGGAAAAAGAATGCCAAAATCGTCTTCTGGAGGAGCAGTTCCAGCAGGGCAAGCTTTTTGCCTGCATTGCGACAAGACGGGGCCAGTGTGGTAGAGCAGATGGCTATTAGAGGGCAAGGAGCTGGGGTTCTACCTGAGGAAGCTCAGAGCCCAGAAAGGCAGATGAATCATTTTAACTCCTGTAATAAAGGTGTTTGTGCTGTGTTTTTTTTTTTAAGTGCATCATACTTCCTATCTTCCATTTTCTTTGTGTTGAATCTGCTCCTCTTTTCTGACTTTGTGAAGAATTATTCAAACGCAGCTATAGCTTTTACTCATTTAAATATATGCAAATGCATATATGTGCACACACATATATTTTCCTCTAAAGGCAGTTTTAATTTCAGCTCTCTGGAGGAAATAGGGGAGGCTGGAAAGATGGCTCAGTTGTTAAGAGCATGTACTGCTCTTCCAGATGTGCTGATTTGGGTACGAGGCAATCATTTTGGGTGAATCACAGTCACCTGTACCTCCAGTTCCAGAGGCTCTTAATGCCTCTGGCCTTTGAGGGTACCTGCACTCATGTGCACATACCCCCACACAGATCCACATGCATAGACAATATTATAGTAAATGAAAATCTTTTTTAAAACATAGTAAGGGGCTGAAGTTAAGAACACTGGCTGTTCTTGCAGAAGACCCAGGTTTGAACCCCTGCACCCACATGTCAGCTAACAACTGTGTGTAACTCCAGTTCCAGGGACTCTGACAACCTCTTCTGTCCTCTGCCGGCATTACACGACACAGGTGTACTTACCTACATGCAGGCAATACATACACATACATAAAAAATAAAAAATAAAAATAAATAAAAAAGAGTAAGTAAATATTTTCAGTTATGTATTTTGTTTGTTTTCCATGCCCATGTTGTGTTGAGAAGTGCATTTCTTTAACCATAAACATGGGAATTGATATTGCTTAGTCCATTGTTCTTTATGCATATGGAACATACATATTAACGTGCCAAATTAAAGTATAAGAAAATTAGAAAAGAGGCTATGGAAAGTGATTCCACAGATCATAATTCAATATCACATTAAAGTATTTCCCGGATGGCAGTTATGGTACAAAAAATTGCTCACATGGGTGGTCTGTACTTTTTCTATACCGTGCCCCAAACCTCATGTACATATTTTCTATGTTTTATTTTCAAAGATTTATATAACTTTATGTGTATGTGTGTCCCCACGGGAACTGCAACGGGGTACCTGGATTGGGGAGTGGGGATGTGGATGAAGCAAGGGGCAAGAGAAATGGAGACAAGACAGTGCTCTGATCAAGTCTCGTTTATTGAAGCACAAGCATATAATTAAATAAGGAGTACAGACTGAACTGAATCATAACAACCAGATAGCAAAGGCCCAGGTGCACTCCAAGGGAGGAATCCACTGAGAGCAAAGCAGTTACTGGAAGAGAAAACAAGACCTCAGGCGAAGGCCATGGACTCCATCCTGTGCCTGTGAAAGCCTACTGATGAACAGAAAACAGGACTATTTACAATAACTAGAGCAAGGCCATGGGCTACCAGCCCCGGCTATGAGCCAAGGTTGTGGGCACTTTCCCATGCCCATGGGAGGATGTTGGACAGAATGGAAATTCACCAACTCAGGTCTGTCAGCAGTTGTGAAGAAGTGGCTAAGACTCAGTTTCCCAATATACTGAGATGGCTCCCAACAGGTCCCCCTTTTCTTTTAATTAATAGAATGCAGGGATCATGAGTGCTATACCCTTAGGGAACTGCGCCTGTCTTAGTTTGGAGTATCCTTCCCCAAGTGCTTACCCGTCACTGGATAAGGCAGTAACATCAGACTACCCTCCTGTCTTAGGTTGCAACAAGGGGGGATTCTCACATACCCGTCCTTGACTGTCCAGTTCATCTCACAAGGGGGATGGCTGGCTGTATGCTGACCATGCCATCTAGCTACACGTCCCAATTAACTCCTGATCCATGAGATCAAGGCAATGGTAATGGACGTGTATTGGATGAGCCACAAGAAGAACCTCCATCTGCTGCTTAACAAAAACCAACAGCCTTTTAACTAATAACGGCCCTAGTGTAAGTAGGAGTAGGAAAAGAATAAAGGTTGGAATTATAGAGGGAATCCAAGAGAGGAAAGGAGAATCCAGCCATCTGGAAGGGCCTTGATAAGAATTATGTAGATTATAACTGATGGTCTGCAGATTCTGTATATTTTGTTCCACCAATCCAGATTCATTGGCATATAAACAGCATTCCTCCTGTAAAAAAAGACAAGTACCCCCCTTTTCTGCAGTAATGAGATCAAGGGCTCTACGATTTTGAAGAGCAACTTGTGCCAAGGAAGTTAATTGGCGCTGCAAAGATGCCAAGCTACTGGCC
>NW_008345592.1:22030-24739 GCF_000622305.1 Nannospalax galili
ATGGAATTGATGACATAGGAGGAGAAAGTACAGTGCCAGGGGCACTAATGTTAAACACAAAAGGGTTGTTAACAGGAACAGTGGCCAGTAATGGCTGAACTAAGGAAGCACACAACAAACGCGAAGAAGCATTGATATTAGAAAGATTCATCAACTTTAAAGCAAAGTTTAGGTAATTTGGCCAAAGAGCGAGATTAAAGGTAGAATTTGACTGTATGGTCGATTGAAGCTTAGTCTCACTCATAATGATAACCTGTTTTACTTGTTTTTCAATGGTAGCAGGGAGCAGCTGGTGGGAAATAAATATAGACCCCACTGGACGTGAGGCGTATCCATCATTAAAAATTTTTCCCTTGACTCCATTTTGCCACTTAATGTCCCAGGGGTCATTTATACTAATTGTGAATCGACCATCATCATAACTCAATATGCCATTTTTGTTATAGACATCATGAAGGTGGCAATTCCAATATCTACATCCGCCATATATAGCACTATCTGTGAGACAACTGCCTCTATTATCATAAGTGAAACATACATAAGGTCTCTTTTTGGAGGATAAAATAGACGGAGTGATTGAAATTACAATGGTTGTTTGACAGCCTTTCACTGGACAGCGGGCAGTGCCAATGGTTTGAATGTTGTCATCAGAGCGTCCCCCTTTAATCTGGAATTCCCACTGCATCACCGTCTGTGACCAAATAGGAAAAATCAGGAGAAACAGGATGTAGCAAGCAGAAGCCATTGCAGTCTGAAAGAAAACAGAAAAAAGAGAAAAACATTTCTCAGGGAGCCTCATCTTCCCTGGAACATTGATTAGTATCTATTTGCTTTACTAAGCGTTCAGGCAACCAACGGGCTGCGTGAATGACGATGGTTGTTTGACAACCCTCCACTGGACAGCGGGCAGTGCCAATGGTTTTCATGTTTTCATCAGAGTGTGTGTCTCCTTCTTTAACCTGGAATTCCCACTGCATCACCATCTGCGACCAAACTGAGCCAATCAGAAGGAGCAGGATATAACAAGCAAAGGCCATTGCAGTCTGAAAGAGAACAGAGAAAAGAAAAACATTTCTCAGGGAGTCTCATTTTCCCTGGAACATTGATTAGTATCTATTTGTTTTACTAAGCATTCAGGCAACCAACGGGCTGCGTCATGTTGCTGTGAATAAACGCAGACAGATCCTCTGCCCCATATTAACACTGGATCTGGGCCATGCCACGAATTATCCAAGGGGTCTTTCCATTTGACCATGGCATAATGTCTTTTGGATTCTGGGTGCCAAAAGCAATCTTCAGCTGATTTACCATAAGCATCTACATTTAGAAAATTTAAAATAAAAAGTACATGATTTAATAAATTCCTGGGGGATCCCCTACTGGGATACCACTCTCCCTTTTTTATTTTATTTAATGTAGTCTTTATAAGCAAGTGAGCTCTTTCAATTATACCTTGGCCCTGTGGATTATAAGGAATTCCTGTAGTATGTATTATCTGTAAGGTGTTGCAGAATTTTAGGAAAGCTTGAGAAGCATATCCAGGACCATTATCTGTTTTAATAGTTTTTGGGGTACCCAGTATAGAAAAACAATGGAGCAAATGAGCAATAACATGTTTAGTAGCTTCCCCTGTTTGTAAGGAAGTGCAGAGAAATCCATTGAAAGTATCAATACAAACATGAATATATTTAAATTTGTCAAAATCCTTATAATGAGACACATCCATTTGCCAAAGCATATTAGGGACCAATCCCCTAGGATTAACTCCTAGATGAGGAACAGGAAGGAAAGTGACACAAGTCTTACATCCTTTAACTATTTGCCTAGCCTGTTCTCTAGTGAGTTTAAACATTAATCTTAGGGAAGCTGCATTGAGATGATGTAATTCATGAGCCTGTTGAGCTTGAGCAATATTAGAAGAAGCAGCAATAGTAACAATTTTGGTGGCTGCATTGGCCACTTGATTACCGGCTGTCAAAGGCCCTGGAAGATTAAAATGTGCTCGAATATGGCCTACAAAAAATGGAACTGTCCTTTGACGAATAAGATGCTGGCACTGATGAAAAAGTTCTGCAGCTTCAGAAATGTGCCCAATTATAGGAACAGTTTCTAGAAGAGGCACAGCATGAGCTATATATGCACTGTCAGTGTATATGTTAAGAGGTGTATCAGGAAATATAGAGAAAACTGATATAATAGCAGATAATTCCACCAGTTGTGCAGAGGTTTTATTAGTTTGAAATCACACAACCTGATCATCCCAAGTATAGGCTGCTATGCCATTAGAGGAACCATCCGTAAGAACCAATAAAGCAGTGGACAAAGGATGATGGCTAGTAACACATGGAAAAATGAAAGTATGCAAATTACAGAACTGAATGAATTTATCAGGTGGATAATGGTTATCTATAACCCCTGAAAAAGCAGCACAAGCTATCAGCCAAATTTCCGAATTCTGAAGCAACCAATTAACCTGATCCTTAGTATAAGTGTGTACAATATGAAGAGGGTCCACACCAAAATATTTACGACTGTGGTCCTTGCCACTAATCATTAAATCAGCTACTGCATCACAGTATGGAAGCAACACCCATTTAGGAGAAGCAGATAAATGTACCCACATAAGAGGATGGACAGGCTCCTGCCAAAGAAGACCCGTGGGTGATATTTGAGTATTAAAAATCACGAGCCATAAGGGCTTATGATAAT
>NW_008345592.1:26388-27680 GCF_000622305.1 Nannospalax galili
CGTCTTGGGGTTGCTCTGTAGAGGCTAGAAACGGATTGCTGCTGCTGGTGACTGCCTGTGCAGGGATAAAGCTGCTGACTGCCCCAAATGCTTGTTTCGGGGCCTGGGGCTGGCCCCTCCACCAGTTTCCCTGACAAGGAGGTAAAGGTCTCCCATCGATATCAGTTTTAGACCTGCAATTATTAACCCAATGCCTTCCCCTTCTACACCTGGGACACAATCCAGGAACTTTTCCATCATCCATCTTATGCTGAGCATTATCAGCTTTGCAGTCCCGGGCAAAGTGCCCACTTTTACCACACTTGAAACACCCCTTGCTCTTAGCCTTTTGCCTTTCAGCCAGAAAATCTTTTACAGTTTTTCCAGTAAAAGCAGCTGCCATAGCAAGCCCCTGTTGATATGATGGACCTATGTCTGCACACAGACGAATATAGCCAGTCAAATCCGTCTTTTTCCTGTAAGGCCTGATGGCTGCCTGGCAGGCGGGATTAGCATTTTTATATGCCAACTGTTTCTCATACTCGAGCCCTGCATCAACATTTCCAAATATTCTCCCTGCTGTGGTCATTAACCGATGAACAAAATCTGCAAAAGGCTCATCGGATCCCTGCTTAACTGAAATGAGAGAAGCTCCCAGGTCCCCTTTGACCGGAAGTTTTCTCCATGCTTTCATGGCAGCAACTCGAATTTGTGCAAAAAGACCTGCATCATACTGCATCTGTTTTCCATTAGTCTCATACTCACCTCCACCTATCAACATATCAAAACCCCATGCATTTCCAGATTGTTGATTCCTCCTAGCTGTCTCCTTACAATTGTCATAATATTCTGATTTCCATAACAAATAATCCCCTCCATTAAGGACTGCCTTCACCAGTTGATTCCAATCATTAGGAGTTAGCCAAATTTCAGATTCACCTTCTATAATAGCTACAGTAAACAGAGCTGTAGCTCCATACTGAGACACAGCAAGCTTTAGGCTTGGAATTCATGTCCTCTATGATGTCTCCATGTCTGCCTCTTGTCATCAACTGTTTCTGTTATGGGAAAAGCCTCCATGTGGGAGGAAAATCTATCAGGGTCATTAAAGTCTCCTTTGTATAAATGGAGGCTGGGCCTTCGAGGATTGTGGCAAACTTTTTTCCTATCCACAACAGTTTTTTTACCTATTTTAAGTTTTTGTCATCCTCTTGAGTCCCCTTCCTTTTAACTGACCTGGAGGACTCCCTTTTTATATTTTGAGAAGAATCCTCATCTTCACTATCAAGAGAAATCAAGTCAGGCGTTTCCTT
>NW_008345592.1:27845-29863 GCF_000622305.1 Nannospalax galili
CTCCCTTTTGCAAATCAACCCCTCTCTCACAGACTCTGCACCATCCATTTTTAAGATTGGATAGGCAGCTTCTGGCAAAAGAGGATAAACACGAATATGTTTCTTTTTAGACTTTTGAGCATCCTCTTGATTTTTCTTTTCTTTAACTGACTTTGAAGACTCCTTCTTTAAATTTTTTGGAGAGCCCTCGTCTTCACTATCAAGAGATATTAAGTCAGGCACGTCCTTGGGAGTGTCCAGAATTTCCCTCAGCTCTGACTTAGAACTATTTCTAAAAATCTCTTCAGCCCGGGCAATCGCTGCCACTACTGGCTCATGTTCATCTCTCCTATCTATTAATACTTTTATTAGATTCCAATAAGAAAAAGCAGTAACTGGGACCTTTCCCAGTCCAAACGCTGTATAAAAATCTTGTAATGCATCTCCCACTCTGTTCCATCTCTTTACATCTAAAACCCCCTCTTGGGGAAGCCATGGGCAGATGTCTTTTATGAAATCAAAAAAATGAAATAAATCCTCAGTTGTAACCTTTACTCCTCTTGCCTGTAACGCTTCTCTTAACTGCATCACATACTTTTGATGCTGACTTAATTCTTGCCCCATGATTGACGACCAGCATACCTGTCGGCTCGGTCACAGCAGGCTACAGCGACGTCTCCGAACTATTGTTTAATCGGGTGCGCACCCCTTCTTCTTTCGTCGTGTCCCTCACGTTATCCCCAGTATCCAGGCCACGTTGGGTGCCACTCTGTCCTGCCCTGCTGGAACTGCAACGGGGTACCTGGATTGGGGAGTGGGGATGTGGATGAGGCAAGGGGCAAGAGAAATGGAGACAAGACAGTGCTCTGATCAAGTCTCGTTTATTGAAGCACAAGCATATAATTAAATAAGGAGTACAGACTGGACTGAATCATAACAGCCAGATAGCAAAGGCCCAGGTGCACTCCAAGGGAGGAATCCACTGAGAGCAAAGCAGTTACTGGAAGAGAAAACAAGACCTCAAGCGAAGGCCGTGGGCTCCATCCCGTGCCTGTGAGAGTCTACTGATCAACAGAAAACAGGGCTATTTACAGTAACTAGAGCAAGGCCATGGGCTACCAGCCCCGGCTATGAGCCAAGGTTGTGGGCACTTTCCCATGCCCGTGGGAGGAGGGTGGACAGAATGGAAATTCACCAACTCAGGTCTGTCAGCAGTTGCGAAGAAGTGGCTAAGACTCAGTTTCCCAATATACTGAGATGGCTCCCAACATATGTGTGGGTCTTCATATATGTGTGCATGTACAGTTGCCCCCAAAGGCCTGAAGGGACAGATCAGTCTGCCTACTACCCTGACAAGTATACTGTACACCACTTATCATAGAAGCTTCTTTTTGCAACAGATGGAGGCTATTTCCAGAATTGGTCATGCACAGAGTATATATGTCTGAGAGATGCCCAGCCATAAGTGACACATCTAGAGCAGAATTTCTACAACTAAGGTTCATGGAATATAGTGGGACAGGGAGTGGAGAGAATAGTAATCATCCTTCAACACTCACCAGTGAAACTTCCTCATAGAAGAGTGCAATGCAGACAGAGGCCACAACTGGCCAACTTTTAGAGAAAAGAGAAAAAGAGAATGCAGAGTCTGTGTCCCTGGATAGGACTCCTATACAAAATCTCATGCACCACAGCTCAGGGATCACTGTGGAAGAGGGGGTGGAAAGAATGTAAGAGTGAGGGCTGGTGCATGAACATAAGGAAACAGACTTTCAGGTCTCTGGGAACCTGCAAGAGGGGGTGGATAGAATGTAAGAGTCAGGGCTGGTACATGAACATAAGGAAACAGAATTTCAGGTCTCTGGGAACCTGCATGCACAAGACTCATGCAAACTGAATAAAACAAAAATCCAGCATAAAACAAGGAAAATGGGTAGCAGGCTGCCCGTTAAAGTGACAAATGTTCAACCTGTATAAGAAATGCACATGTAAATTATGTGGTACTTATCAGTTTATAATATATTATAAATTATAAAAAT
>NW_008345593.1:0-371 GCF_000622305.1 Nannospalax galili
AGTCGCCATGCCCCTGTCTTTTTCTTTATTACAAAGACTGGGGTGTTCCATTTGCTCCTGGAGGGCCTAATGTGACCCAGTTGCAACTGTTCTTCTACAAGTTGTTGTAAAATGAGTAATTTCCCCCTGGGTAATGGCCACTCTTCCACCCAGACTGGTTCCTTGGTGAGGGAGTCTTAGAATTGGGGGTTCTTTTGTTTTAGGAACCTCATATGAACATCTATTTTAAGGCATTTCTCTTCAGACCCACTAGCAAGAACTACATTGAGGTCTTCCAAGATATCTCGTCCTACAAGGTTTGCGGCTATATCTGCAATCACGGGTCTTATTGTGCCAACCTATCCATCAGGATCCTCCCATTTATAGAAGTT
>NW_008345594.1:0-498 GCF_000622305.1 Nannospalax galili
TTCAATTTCTTTTTGTGTTATGGGTCTGTTTAAGCTGTTAATCTCTTCTTCTTGGTTTAGTGTTGGTGGTCCCCATGCCTTTAGATATCCGCCCATTTCTTTTAGGTTTTCGAATTTGGTATTAGAGTGATGCTGGCTTCATAGAAGGACTTTGGAAGTTCTCCCTCCCTTTCTATATTTTTGAATGAATTAAGTAGTATTGGATGTAGATCCTCTTTAAATGTCTAGTAGAGTTCTTCTGTCAATTCATCTGGTCCTGGGCTTTTTTTAGTCACGAGGTTTTGCATTATTGTTTCAATTTCTTTTTGTTTTATGGGTCTGTTTAGGCTGTTAATCTCTTAGTTTAGTGCCCTAATTATTGTTTTCTCTTCTTGTCTGCTGGGTTTGGGTTTCATTTGCTGTTGCTTTTCAAGTGTGTTCATTTGCCATGTTAAGTCTTGTATTTGGGTTCTTTCTGATTTTTTGATGTAGGCACTTAGAGCTATAAACGTCCCTCTA
>NW_008345595.1:0-215 GCF_000622305.1 Nannospalax galili
ACAATGCTGCGTGGTGCCATCACACTGTTACAATATGAATTCACAATGTTATATTGTGACCTCACAATGCTCCAATGTGACATCACAATGCTTCAATGTGCCAACACTATCACTCCATGTGAAATCAAAATGCTCTATGGTGCCATCACAACGTTACAATTATAACTTCACAATGTTCCATTGTGAGATCACAATACTCCAATATGACTTCACAA
>NW_008345596.1:0-348 GCF_000622305.1 Nannospalax galili
CACCATCTGCATGTCAGAGCGGGCAGGTGACAAGACCATCTGCATGTGTGTTTAGGGGCAGGATACACGACCATCTGCATGTCACAGTTGACAGGTGACACGACCATCTTTACGGCAGAGGGTCAGGTGACACAACCATCTGCAAGTCAGAGACAGCAGGTGACACCACCAACTGCAAGTCAGAGGGGGAGGTGACACGACAATCTGCACGTCAGAGGTGGCTGAAGACACTACCATCTGCACGTCAGAGGGGACATGGAGGGCAAATGACACGACCATATGCAGGACAATGAGGGTAGGTGACACGGCCATGTGCATGTCAGAGAGGGCAGGTGACATGATCATGTT
>NW_008345597.1:0-473 GCF_000622305.1 Nannospalax galili
AGCTGGCTATAGTAAGAGACAGGAACCTCCTCCATCCTCACAAGTCTCTGAGTGAGGTGTGCAGGTGCTCACAAGGAAGCACTCAGACAACAGCCTATCCTGGGCCTCACGAGCAGCAAGGCACACAGCCAGGCTGGACCCGGGTTGTTTTCTTTTTGCCACACCATTTGCCCATGCTCAAGCTGTGCCAACTTGGCCACCCCAACAAAAACATGTGAAGGTCCCATCTTGAACAGCACCTAACATAAGTGCTGCTTTCAACTTTCACCTTCCCTCAGCTGACGGGCACCAAGACCAGGAGGAGAATTGGGGAATCAGTTCCTTCCCTCAGCTGATGGGCACCAAGACCGGGAGGAGAATTGGGGAATCGGTTCCTTCCCTCAGCTGACAGGCACCACGACCAGGAGGAGAATTGGGGAATTGGTTCCTTCCCTCAGCTGACGGGCACCAAGACCGGGAGGAGAACTGGGGAA
>NW_008345598.1:0-620 GCF_000622305.1 Nannospalax galili
GCAAGTTCCAGGACAGCTGGGGCTACAGGGAGACCCTGCCTCAAAAAGACAGACAGACAGACGAAAGAAAGAAAGAAAGAAAGAAAGAAAGAAAGAAAGAAAGAAAGAAAGAAAGAAAGAAAGAAAGAAAGAATAAAAAAGAAAACTACTTTTGAGTAATGTAGGGGCTCTTGATAAGCAAATATTCATAACAACAACAACAACAACAACAAAAAAACATGATTCCAGGGTAAGGGAAAGGCTAAAGAACCTAAAAGGGGGATAGTGGGGAACAGATGTTACCAGGGGGAAAGTGGGGAAAGTGGAATATTCAGCTTGGAGGAGGGAGGAACATTCAAGGGGCCATGTGTAGGGGAGGGAGGGAAGTTGGGAGAGGGAGGATGTGGGAGGTGGGTGGTATTGGACAGAAGGTGGGGATAATGGGGTGCTGTGACTAGGGAAGGAAGAGGGAGGCTGGATGGGAGAAAACAGAGTAGAGATGGATGAATCTTGAGGGGTTAAGATACCCAGAGGGAAAAGTGATGCCCTCAAAACCCCATGAGAAATGCACATACATGTCTGAACATTAGTGCATATATATACCTGGGAGCTGCTTGGCAAGGAACACAGTGCCAGACAGA
>NW_008345599.1:0-245 GCF_000622305.1 Nannospalax galili
ACAGAGAGACATCTGAATTAAACAAAACCATATATCAAATGGACTTAAACACCGAAGAACATGCTTTCTACTCAGCACCCCATGGAACTTTCTCCAAAATCGACCATATACTGGGGCACAAAACAAAGCTCAGCAAATACAAAAAGACTGGAATAATTCCATGTGTTCTATCTGATCACAATGCAATAAAGCTCACAATCAACACCCGAAGAAGCCAAAATAACCACACGAACACATGGAGATTA
>NW_008345600.1:0-346 GCF_000622305.1 Nannospalax galili
TTCCATAAATCCTTTTCTGAATCCTGATGTCCACATCACAAATATTGAACATCGGAGACTCTGGGAGTCTTTTTGTACCTATACTCAAAGATTCATGTCTTACGAGGCAACAAAAACATTGGAAATGGTGAAAAGAGAATTGTCTGGTCTAATATCCATGAAATACCATCTGAAATGTCCCATACCTCAGGATTTGGTTTTAGGACTAGATGCCTAGAATTCAAGGCCGTTATATTGATTCTGCACAGAACCTAAAATGTCACATATCTCAGTGTTTCTGAATCCTCCTATGCAATTCTTATGTGTTTTGCTTACATATTATACATGTGAGAAATAGGAAATATTT
>NW_008345601.1:0-577 GCF_000622305.1 Nannospalax galili
TAAAAGGGCTCTAGTGGGGGGGGCTATGGGAAGGTGCCATCTGGGAAGTGGGTATATAGACGAATAAGATTGTTTGGAATGTTCTGTGTGATATACACACAAATAAAAATTTTTAAAAATGAGTTGTATTTGAGGAGGAAGCATAAAAATTTACATCATATGAAGTAGTAGAGGTGATAAACATTGCCACTGAAATCTACCGAGTGACTTTAGATCCATACACTGGTGCCAAGGATCTGAGTGCAACTAACCATGACTAGTAATAATCAGATACATACAGATTAGAGGTGTGTGTGCCAACATCTAAGTGTTATTAGCAAATACAATGAGTCTTTCTGTAAGAAACAGTATATTTTAAAATGAAATGGAGATCTTTTTTAAAGGTTAAAAAACTCATTCAATTTTATGTTTTACAGGGCTTATACTGAGTTCAATATTGTATAGCTGTAATATGAACTTTTTATAAATTCTCAGTGGACTATTATGGTATCAAAATTAACTATGCCTTAAAGTGTCATTAGTATGCTTCCTTCCTCTAAATGTTCATTAAAATAAGGCATGAAAACTCTGAACATGA
>NW_008345601.1:1611-3142 GCF_000622305.1 Nannospalax galili
GCATTCTAACTGTTCTTCTCAAATACTTTTTCCCAAGCATCTATGAAAATATTCATAATAAAATACCAAAATATTTTTGCAAACTGGCTTTTCAACAGAAAGGAATCATTTTTTAGGATATTACTGAAGAAATGGGCCAACCCCAGTGTCCCTACTATAAGACCATATTTTCCTTTAAAATTACAATAAAGAAAGATCACATGGGAAAATCTAGAACGAACTGAACAACTGGCAAGTTGATGTGGGAAAGAAATATCATTCCAGTGTCATCTCTAGACTCTGAGTATCCGAGCTCTGGGGTATCGTCCTCTCTTCCATGAAACAGGGATGGGGAAGGGAAGGAAAGACCATGCCTCTGTATCTTCACACCCATGATGCCACGGACCTTGTAGTCTAAACAATCTCAGCGTGAATTATTTCCTCTCTAGTCCTAAATATTAATTACTTGTGAGTCTTAATTTTCTTTCATCTGTAAAGTGAGAATAATAAGCCTTACTACTTACGGGAGCGCAATAAGACAGCATACACTGCATTTTGCACAATGCCCGAACACAATAAATAAAGAGCTAGGATTATTAATTTTTTTGCCCTTGAACATCAGCTTTAGTAACACACACACACACACACAGAGAGAGAGAGAGAGAGAGAGAGCTTAATAGGTCTAGCATCATTAGCATGCATCTAGAGCTGAGTTAGTATACTATGTGTTGAGTGTACCTTATTCAAAATGCTTATGAATAGAAGTGTTTCAGATTTCTCAGATTTTAACATAACCATTATAAAATATCTGGGTTTTGGACTCATGTCTAAACATGAAACACATTTATTTTTCACACATACTTTATACATAGCCATTTAAAATTATTTTATGTGTTTGAGTGTTATGCCTATGCTTTCATATGTATGAGTGCACCCTGTCATGCAGTGCCCACAAAGGACAGAAGTGGGCATTGGATTCCCTGAAACTGGAGTTACAGACGGTTCCTAGCTGCCATGTGGTGCTGGAATTCAAACTTGGGTCTTCTGTAAAGACAGCCAGTGCTCTTAACTGCTGAGCCACCTCTCTAGCATCAGTCATTTTTATTAACCAGTCAGTACAAACATTTTTTTGGGGGGGGGTCTGGAACTTGCTATGTAGACCAGGCTGGCCTTGAACTCATAGAGATCTGCCTGCTTCTGCCTCCCGAGTGCTAGGATTAAAGGCGTGTGCCACCATGCTTAGCATGCATACCTTAAGGATCAACTATTTCAAAAAAATAATAATTTTTTTGCACGAAACAAGGTTTCAAGGACTCTATTTTTCTACTGGTTTCATTAACATGGTACTTGAAAAGTTTTGATTTTCACAGCATTGCATATTTTGGATTTCAAATATTGGGTGCCAGGTCTGCCTATCACAATTGCTTGTTTATATGTCTGTAAAGGCTATCTTGAGAAGAGAGATCATGCCTTGTAGTCCCAATGCTTAACACACTTGGTGCATGTGTATTTCTGAAGTAAGGGAGGGAGGGAGGGAGGGGAGGAGAGGGAA
>NW_008345602.1:0-1237 GCF_000622305.1 Nannospalax galili
CACTAACCCATTCATCTGCTCAGGACCATCTAGGCTGACTCCACTTACTAGGTATTGTGAATCATGCAGCAAGAACCATGGATGTGCAAGAATCTCTTTGGTATTTTGACTTAGAATCCACTGAATGTATATAGGAGTGACAGAGCTGGATCTGTTTTTGGTTTTCTTGAGAAACTGCCATGCTGACTTCCACAGTGGCTACACCAGTTTATATTCCCACTAATAAAGTTCCTGTTTCTGCATATCCTTTCCAGCATCTGTTGTCATTTGCTGCCCTTTGTAAAAACAAAATTTTATTGATTCTTTGAGAACTTCATACAATGTATTTTGATCATATTCAGACCCCCTCCCTATCTTCACTTCCATCTTAATCTCCCCAACTTCACGTCCTCCTTAAACAATACTATTGCCATTGCTCTTGGCTACCCAGCAGAACGGCACAGTAAGGCCCTATTGTTGGAGGGTGAATCACAGAAGAAATAGAGAAATCAAGCTGGTACAGACCTCAAATCTCTACTGGCTTTCATAGTATTAAGAGGTACTATACACAGTATCAGAAGAGAAAGGTAATCATCAATCCTATCCAACTGTGAACCCTAGGAGCTACAATAATGATTGGCCTGGCAATTCATGCCTGCTGATACAAAATTGGCAGGTATGTTATGGGAGTAACCAACCACCTTTTACTTGAATTTGGTTCACAACACAGAGTCCATACCTGACACTGTTATCAGAGCCAGGAACCTGTATCTAAACAGGTTACAGACCACAGGGAAGAACCCAATACTCTTGTGCTGCTGAACAGACATAATATTAAACTGACTCATAATGACTTGTTAAACCCACAAATTAGTCAGCTCTCACTAGAGAAGCATTTTCAATAGCAGTCGTGATTAACAGAGTCCCACAACTGTTCGTTGTACAGAGAGCAAGAAACTGTAGAGTGCTTAGCCTAAATAGGGACACCTATATCACACCTTCTCCTCCCAAGGCTCAGGGATCACTGCAGAAGAAGAGTGGAAAGACTGTAAGAGCCAGAGGTGGTAGATGAATACAAGAAAACCACAGAGTAGTTGCACATATTTTTTTTTTAACGAGCCTACTAAAATTGAGAGTGGAAGTTCTAGTCCCTTAAGTTTTAAAAAATTGCAAGATAAAATAATTTACTAATTTGCTTTTGAATGTACGTTTGAGAAATAGATTTTCCTTTGAAAATTTCCTAGCTTGAATTTTTTTA
>NW_008345602.1:3235-6841 GCF_000622305.1 Nannospalax galili
GTAAATTGATTTCTATAGCCTGACTCCTAGTGTTTGTGTGTCTTTGCCAGTCAGATGTGTTTCTTGGAGACAACATGTAGTGGGGTCTTATTTTTCAATGCAGTTCATCTGCATCTTTTAATTGGTGAGTTGTGACATTTTTGCATTTAATATTATTTTCAGAGGGGTTGCTAATTCTTATGCTTTGTTATTGTTCTGGTTGGTTACATTAATGCTAATTCTTTTCTCCCTTCTCTGTTAGTGTTGGGAATTTGCTGCTTGCTGTGTTGGAGATGACAATTTTCTCCCAACTCTCCTGTTTATCTCTTTTATGAAGTGTATTCTCTGCTATGTTCTCATAGATGAGACTTTCTTTCTCCTGTTTGTGTAGTATTTAAGTATTTTCTGCAGTGCTGGCTTGGCTATCATGAATTGCCTTAAATTTGTACCTTGAAATGTTCTTATTTCTACATCAATTTTAAGAGACAGATACAATAGGTATAAAAATCTTGGTTGATGCTTATTTACTTTCAGGAGTAGAAGTATGTCATTGCCTGCTTTCCTGGCTTTTACAGTTGCTATGATGCTGTCTAAGGGTACAAGAATGGGTTTATTTTCTCAGTTAAAAAATTAAAATGTGGGACTGGAGAGATGGTTCAGTGGTTAGGAGCACTGGCTGCTCTTGCAGAGGACCTGGGTTCCATTCCCAACACCTACATGGCAGCTAACAACCATCCATAACTCCAATTCCACAGGATCCTACCTTCGAGGGCATTGCACGACACAGGTGCACTTACATACATGCAGACAATACACTTGTACACATAAAATTATAATAATAATTAATAAAACATTTTTAAAAAATTGAAATATAGGAAAAAGTGTTACCAGAAACCTTGGGGAGCCCCAGCAGAACCATCATATGATGCCAGGGAAATTGGGGTCCCCCGTTAGCTCTTTTAGTCTTGTTAATAAAATAATTTAAGAACCAACACAAACAGAAGCTTGAGGACAGTTTATTCAAGTTTAAAAGGAAAGTCCCAAGGCAAAAAAACTGTAAATCTTGCCGCTTCCTGGAAGGTAGAAGGAGCATGGAGAAGAGAAGGAGCAAAAGCCATGCTAGAGATAGGGCAACCAGGAGATCAGCCACCTGAGGGCAGGCAGCTGACACAGTGGGGGAGGGAACTTTAGAAAAAAGAACCAGGAGGCACACCACCTTAGTTAGGGAGTTTCCAAGCATATTTAGGCTCTGGCTAGCAAACAAAAGAGACTGAGCAGAAGATAAAAGAAATAGTTATAACCTTTCTGGGGAAAGGCAGGCAGACCCAGGGGAACCTCATGGTGGCTCTGGTCTTAGGGACTGCACTAGGGGGTGGGAATTCTGGGAAGGAAAAGTACATTTTCTTAAGGCGAACCCACCTTCCTAAGGGTGATCCCTAGCCAGATGCCTGGCCTGGCCCACTGGATTAAGCCTTAAGGGAGGAGACAAGGGCATGTCTCGACCTGGATGTAGATTCTGTTCTTCACAGCTGACAAGAGATCTAATGTTTTTCTGATGTTGCTGCTTTTGGGAGTTTGTGTTTTTCCTTACAGATTTCAGTATTATTTCTTTATATCTTTCACATCTTGACTATGACATGTTGTAGAGAATTTCTTTTCTGTTCATGTCTATTTGGTATTCAAAATACCTCTTGTATTTGGATGTCCATTTCTTTCTCTGGGTTTGGGAAATTTGCTAGTATAATTTCATTGAGCAAATTGTCCATGCCTGTAAACTGTATCTGAACTTCTAACCCATGGATTGTAAGGTTTAGTCTCCTGAATGTATCCAAGAATTCTTGGAAGTTTGGGTCATGTTTGCTAATGTTCGCTCATACACATGTCTGCATGCATTCGTTCCATGTTTTCTATTTCTGTAATTTGACAGTTTGGTCTTGTCTATGGATGATGCTTTCCACTGTGTTTTTTATTTCATTGATTGATTCCTTTATTTACAGAAATTCTGTTTGGTTCTTTTTCATTGTCTCTATTTCCTTGTTTAACTTTTCCTCCTTTTTGGCTTTCTGCTTTGAATTACTGGCCATTTTGCCCACTTGGTAATTTTCCTGTTTTCCTCCTGTCCTGAATTGATTTCTTTACTTTGTTCATTTGCTTGTATATGGACATCAATACTTTTTAAAATTAAGTGTCTGAGAGCTGGGCATGGTGGTGCCCGCCTTTATTCTCAGCACTTGGGAGGCAGAGGCAGGTGGATCTCTGTGAGATCAAGGCCAGCCTGGTCTCCATAGCAAGTTCCATAGTGAGGTTAGCTGGGGCTACAGGGAGACCCTGCCTCAAAAACAGTCAAAACAAAACAACAACAATAAAATTTAGGACTCTGAAATTATTTCTGGCATCTCAGCTATCTTGATGTCTTTGGTTCCTGTCTTGAGTTGTGAGCTTGTGGAATGTGATGGTTTGTTGTCTCTCCTTTTCTTTTTGTTGCTGTGTTTTGTACATCTGCTGGGATGGATGTTTCTTCCAGGTTTTAACCCCCACTTAGAAGGAAGGCATATGGATTATGAGAAGCAATAGAGAAACTATTGTAGATGTAGAAAAAATTGTAGGTATAGAAAAGGAAAGGAGAATCATAAAGGTCTTTTCCCGGTAGCTACAATTAAAATATAAAACCCGGCTGGGATATGGCTCAGTGGTTAAAATGTTTGTTGCATAAGCAAGAGGAACAGAGATTAGATCCTCAGAACCCACATGTATGCTGTGTGGGTGTGGAGCCTGTCTGTACTGCCTGTCTCAAATGTTGGAGATGGGATCACCAGAGCAAGCTGACTAGGGAGACTAGCTATACCAGCAAACTTTGAAATTGAGGGACCTGCCTCAAATAATACAGTGGAAGGGCAATTGAAGATTCCTGTCATCAACCTCAGGCCTTCACATGCATAGGCACACATGTGAGCACACATACACACATGCACACACACCACAGGCATGCACATAAGAAGAAGGGAAAAAAAGCAGGAGGTGGGGGTGAGCCCCACCCCTAGCTGAGGAACTACTGGCAATTGATAGCTGCTGGAGAGGAAGAGGCTGTTTTCTTTAAGTGTGTGATGCCAGGTAGATTGACCAGACTCCAAGGGTATTTGGGGAGCACAAATTGGACTTGATAGGTCTTTAAATATATGTATGTATGTATGTGTGTATATATATATATATATGTACGTGTGTATATACACATATATCCACTTATATAAGAGCATTAAACAACCTCCCCCTAATATGCAAATACAACCTAAAAAGAGGGCTGAAGAGAAGAGGACAGCTGTTAAGAGTGCTTGCTGATCTTCTGAGGACTCTAGTTCCAGCCTTCCCAATATCTTTATCCAGCAACTCACAACTGCCTGTAACTCCAGCTCCAGGGAATCGGATGCCTTCTTGTATCCTTCATGGGCACTGTACTCACATGGGCACACACACACACACACACACACACACACACACACACACACAAATAAAAGTAAATCTTAATAAAGAAAGCTGAAGCCAAAAGATAGTAAATACCTCACCCGGAGCCACACAAATTTAATATTTCTTTCAGAGTGACCTCAGTAAAGAGCATTTTTTCACTATTGA
>NW_008345602.1:8373-27620 GCF_000622305.1 Nannospalax galili
TATAAACTTTCTTCTTTCTTCTACCTGCTGCTTCTTTCTTTTCCTTTCTCAGTCCCCCAACATTTAAAAAAATATTTTATTTTTATTTTATGTATATGACTGTTTTGTCTCCGTGTATGTAAGTGTACCACATGCATGCAATGCCCTGTACAGGCTAGAAAGGGGTATCAGATCCCCCTGGAACTGGAGTTATAGACGGTTGTTACCATGTAGGTGCTGTGAATCAAACCTGGGTCCAAGTGTTCTTGACCCCTGAGTCACTCTCCAGCCCCTTTGTTTTTAATAATATCTGGACGTCACTAATGTTTAAATTTCCAGTTTCTCCTAAAAGTGTTCTAGTGCCTTTCTTTTTCTGCCCCTATTGGGAGTATATTTGTTGAAAGTTTTAGGGTTTTGGACTAAAGGGGGACAGCGGGTTGTCCTTTGGGTTAAGACATTTATTAAAGGAATTACTAATGCTAGAGACAGACAGGAATACAGAAACATGGGGTGGAGGAGACTCTAGGAGACATCAGGCCCACCCTGAAGAGTGTGGATCCCTTTATAGGTTTCAGAGGAATGGGTGTGGGGTGTAGATTGAGTTTCCTTTTTTGGTCTGTTAGTTGTTGCTAGGGGTAACCAGTGAATAGTAAGTTAAAGAATGTCCAGTGATGGATAAATATCTACCCTGTCTGACCATTCCTGGGATAGGACAGGGAGCATAAGACAACAGAGAAACAAATTACTTTTGTCCTGGAAACCAAATTGCTTTAGTTCCTGGAATTATTACAGTTTAACCAAAAAGGAAGAGGCTTCTAAAATGGCATGGCCCCAGCTAACAGTTATTTCTAACCTAAAGAAAAAACTTAGTGTTTTTCAAGTGTTGTTAGGTCTGTGAGGTTTGCATGTGAAATGTTCCCCATAGCCCTATCATGTGTTTGAACACTTGGTACCCAGTTGGTGGTGATATCTGGAAAGTTTCGAGAGCCTTTCGGAGGTGGAGTCTTCCTGGAGGAAGTGAATCTCGGGGGGTGCACCTTGAGGTTTTAAAACTGGACTCCACTTCCTGTTTCTTCTTTGCTTCCTAATTGCAGATGCAAAGTGACCAGCTGGCCTCCAGCTCTTGCTACTATGTCTTCCCTGCTGTAACTGCTCCTTAAACTGTAAACCAGAATAAATCCTTGTTTTGTCATAGAAATTAAGAGTAACTAACATAGTGGTAGTGGGGATTGAGAGTTCAAGAGACAGCTGCGCACTAAGAAGATTGCCATATGAAACTGGAAGACGCATCTATCTCTACAGATGCACAAATTACAAAGAAACATGAACAACTGAAGCAGCACGGCTCCTTGAAAAGCTTATAATTCTTCAGTAATTTAATTGAAGATACTTAAATGTTGAAATGACAAAAAATTCAAAAGTAGTTTAAAAAATGATCACTGACTTCAAAGAGGAGTCAAATAAGCAGATGAAGGAAGTAAGGCAATCAATTCAGAGCCTGGACAAGGGAGCCATCGGCACAGATGGGAAAGGCAGTGACGAGACAGAGACTTGGGGACTAACAAACACATACAATGGGAATCTATGAAAACACAATGATCAAAAACTTAAAACTCAGTGAAAATAACCATATACTACATCAAACAGAAGAAAAATATGAAAGACTGAAGATGAAGCTAAGGAATAATTACATTCAGATTGCAATAGAGAAAAAAAATCCATTATGACCGAAACATCCAAGAATTCTTACTAAAGAACTGATATAGACACTAAAGGCATGGGGATGGGTTACTCCCTGTTGCTGGGAAATCAGGGTTCCCTTTTGTGGGTTCTTAGTCTTGCTACTAAAAGAATTTAACCACAGACTCAGAATGAAACTTGAGGGGCATTTTATTAAATTTTGAGAGAAAAATAATAGGGCAGACAAGTTGTAAATCTAAGCAGCTCCAGAAGAGAGACAGCAATGCCTTTTGAGTTAGGGTCCAAGAAAGCAAACAGGTTCAGCAATGGTCAGTGGTCAGTAGGCAGCTGTGTATGTGTTGGGGGGGGGTGTCAGAGAAAACAGCGAGAAAGCCCAGAGTGTTAGTGCAAACATGCTTAGGATTTTGGTTGGTATCCCCCCCCAAAAATATAGCAGGACAAGTAAAAATTGCACTTTTGAATTAGAGCCTAGACAAGCAGGCAGGCTTAGCAGTGAATATCTTTAAGCAACTACATCAAGGGAGGGGTTTCTGTCTCTTAATCTTTAATTAATTTCCGAACTCATCAATAGATTAAACCATGCATTAAGCAAGAATCCTTTTGGTTTACTCATGTCTGGAAAAACCTCAGTTAAACCAGGATGTATGCCTTATAAATTGTCATAGGGTTTGTTTTTGGTTTGGTATTTTTGTCATCTTGATATGAACCTAGACATAGCTGGAAAGAGGGAAGCTCAACCATGGAATTTTCTCCATCAGCTTGGCCCGTGGGCTTATCTGTGGGGCATTTTCTTGATTGCTAATAGATGATGTAGGGTCCAGTCCAATGTAGGCAGTGCCACTCAGCAGGTGGGCCTGGGCTATATAACAAAGCTAGCTGAGCAAGCTAGTAAGCAACATTCCTTCCTGGTTTCTGCTTCAATCTCTTACCTTGAGTTCCTGCCTTCACTTCCCTTGATGGCAGACTGTAACCTATAAACCAAATAAACCCTTTCTCCCCCAAAGTTGCTTTTGGTCAGTTTTATCATAGCAACAGAAAAGCAAACT
Source organism: Nannospalax galili (assembly GCF_000622305.1). Lineage (NCBI taxonomy): Eukaryota > Metazoa > Chordata > Mammalia > Rodentia > Spalacidae > Nannospalax > Nannospalax galili. The sequence goes on from NW_008345602.1 coordinate 11,100, forward strand.
AAAACACACATCTAGGAGTTTCTTAATTCAAGTTGACAGTCAATTTTAATCATCACACATACCTCTCAACAACCTGAAATGCAAATTGTTTGAACTCTCTATTAAAAGATGTAGAGACTGACTGACTGGATTGAAAACCAACATCCAATTATTTCCTATGTGTAAGAAACATACCTCATGGCCAAACAAGCATTCACACTGTGCTGGATAGCTTTATTGTCAACTTGACACACCTGGGTTGAGGGAGCCTCAGTGGGGGAATTGCCTCTATTGGACTGGCCTGTGGCCATGTCTGAGGGACATCTTCTTGATGACTGATGTGGGAGGGCCCAGCCCACTGTGGGTGGTGCCACCCCTGGGCAGGTGGGCCTGTGTTGCATAAGAAAGCAGGCTGAGCAGGGGCCAGGAGAGCAGGTCAGTAAGCAGCATTCCCCTATGGCCTGTGCTCCAGCTCCTGCTTCCAGGTTCCTGCCCTGAGTTCCTACATTGGGTGCCCTGATGAACTGCAACCTGGGACATGTAAGCTGAATAAACCCTTTCCTCCCCAAGTTGGTAGTAGTCAGAGTGTTTTGTCACAGCAATGAAGAAACAAACTAAGACAGAAATTGGTACCGAGAGTGGGGTATTGCTGTGACAGACCTGACCTTGGTGTTTTGGGGAGGACTGTGGAAGTGTTTGAGACTTTGGGCTGGAAAAGGTGTTTTTGGGAGGACTGTGGAAGTGTTTGGAACTTGGGCTGGAAAAGCCATTGCGTGCTCAGAGTTTGTTGCAGTGGAGCTTGGAACAGTTATGCTGAAACAGTTGTAGACGGTGGAGGCCTGGTTTGTGAAGCTTCAAAGGGAAGCGGAGACCATCAGGGCTATTTGCGTGAGATTTTAGATTGAGAATCTGTGGGTTCTGGTCGGCTGGGGCTGAAGAATCAGCTGTGATTAAGAAGAGACCAGAACCTGAAGCAAAACCTTTGCTTTACTGGGACAATTGATGCTGGTTAGCTGAGGCTGAAAAATCAGCTGTAAATAGCAAGAGACCAGCATCACTGTGGTGGAGTCTTCTGCGAGGTATTTCCTCAGGGTCAGCACACAGAGGGGACCTGCACCTCTATTTCAAGCTGGAAGCAGGACTTGGTAATGTGTAAGAGTCTCCTGCATGGTTCTGGTGTTGAAAGCATGAAGGGGTCACACACAGCAGCTGAGGGTTGGCACGCAGAGGCCAGGAAAGGCCATAGGTGAAAGTGCAGCTTCAGTTGCAGCGAAGACCCCAGGATTGAAGGGGTCATGGAGAGAATCTGAGGCTTTGCACCCCAAGAGGTAAGAACAGGCCATTGGTGAAGGTGTAGCCTCAGTTTCAGTGGAGACCCCAGCTTTTTTGGAGATGCGAAAACCATGAAATGACCACCAAGGACAGCAGTAAGTGTGGAATGGAGCTGGCCTGGGTCTGCGAGACGAGATGAGTGTGCTGTGGACTGCAGAGTCAGAGCAGTGGAGCTGCCAGTACCCTTTGGCGCCCAGAAGATTGTGCGTGAATCCCAGATGTCCAGCCTCGAGCTACTTTGCTGGACTTTGGTTTTGCTTAGGTGTGCCCGATTCTTCCCTTTGAAATAAGACAGTACTTGTTTTGGATTTTACAGAACCCCACCCACAGTTGAGACTTTTAAAAGAGACTATGAACTTTTAAGTGTTTGGATTTTTTAAGGACTGTGGGGGTTTTTAAGGTTATACTGTCTTATATTGTGATATTAACATCATTATCTTGGAGAAAGAAATTGGAAAGTTATGGTTTAAAAGTGATGTTTGTGTGTCAAGTTGACAAGTGGTCAATTGTACTAAATAGCTTTAGTGTCAACTTGACACACCTGGGTTGAGGGAGCCTCATTTGGGGAATTTCCTCTATTGGACTGTCCTGTGGCCATGTCTGAGGGGCATCTTCTTGATGACTGATGTGGGAGGGCCCAGCCCACTGTGGGTGGTGCCACCCCTGGGCAGGTGGGCCTGTGTTGCATAAGAAAGCAGGCTGAGCTGGGGCCAGGGGAGCAAGCCAGTAAGCAGCGTTCCTCCACGGCCTGTGCTCCAGCTCCTGCTTCCAGGTTCCTGCCCTGATTTCCTACATTGGGCTCCCTGATGAAATGCAACCTGGGAGATGTAAGCTGAATAAACCCTTTCCTCCCCAAGTTGGCAGTGGTGTTTTGTCACAGCAATGAAGAAACAAAGACACACACTGAAAATAAAAGGATAGCAAATGATGCTTTAAGCACACAAAGTAGACTTCAAGGTAAAATTCTTCATTTGATGTGGTTGCGGAGATGGGTCTGTAGATAAAGCACTTGTCTAGCAAGTGTGAGGACTGGAACTCAAACATTTGCACACTTGTAAAAAAAACAAAAACAAAAAACCAGGCAGTGAGCATAGTCAGTAAGACCCCGCTTCAGTAAATAAAGAAGACAGCAGTCAAATAAGACACCTGATGTCACCCTCTGGCCTCCATATGCATGTACACATGTGCACTAACATACATGCAAAGCCACAGGATGCAAACATACCACACATGTAAACAATAAGATAAAAGTTGTCATTTACTAGGCTAGGTGAGGTGTTGCACTTCTTTAATCCCAGCACTTAGGAGGCAGAGGCAGGCAGATCTCTGTGAGTTTAAGGCAGCCTGGTCTACACAGTGAGTTCCTGGCAAGCTGGGACTACAGGGAAACCCTGTCTCAAAAAAGACCAAAAAGAAAAAGAAAAAAGGTTGGCATATACTAGCTGGAAAAATCCATCAAGAAATGATTGTAAATATATATGCACCTAACGTTGGTGCACCCAATTTCATAAAACAAATACTATTGAGCATAAAGAGATAGAAGGAGTAGTTGGAAATTAAAATGCTCAATTTCTTGCTGGCTGGCTACATCAGAGCCTGTGAAGAGAAAGCAACCCTGGTGAAGCTGTGTAGTGAGGCTTCTGCCAGGCCCGTGTTGAAGGCCTAGCTACTCAACGGTGGGGGTGCTAGGGATGAGGGAATGACAGGGAGATGGAACAGCTTTTCTTGGGTAGGTGGTTGCTTGGCCTCAGCTTAGGCTCATCCAGGGTTGACCAGAATAAGAACAAGGACTTTCTGGTTTAGAGCAAACTGGCCTGCAGTAAGCAGACTGTGGACTTGGTCAGGCTGTTAGAGATGGGAGGGATGGATCTGTACTTTCTGTAAACACACACTTCCCACAGTCAACATTTCACAAGGTTTTAGGAGATTTGCTTTTAAGGAGACTGTTACAATTTTTCTTTCAACTGAGGTACTGCCCAACTTCTCATGTAAGATTCCCAGCACCCACATGGCAGCTAACAAGTGTCTGTAACTCCAGTTCCAGGGGATCCAACAGCCTCTTCTGTCCTCCACAAGCATTGCATACCATGGATGCACTTAACTACATGCAGGCAATACAAGCATATACAGAGAATAAAAAAGTTTATAAAAAGGTTAGCGATCCCAGAGAACTGTATGAAGAGGCTCACAATAGTTGGCAGGGCCTTGTGCTAGACAATCATACTTGCACTTAGACTGGGAGTCCCAGCTAATTCTTGATTCTCTCTGTTATAATGACTCTGCCCAAGTTTTCATGAGCTGTGCTTAATGGAAGATAACGACTTGGCACTGTCTAGGCCAGTGGAAATGATAAACAAGATTCTCCTATTAACTTCACCCCCTGGGTCTAAGAATGTAGAATTGGAGGGCAAGTCTCACTTGCTGACATGGGCAGGGAGCCTTAGAAGACACTGGCAGAATTGGTAGAAGTATGCCAGAATTCCCGGTGCTCTCTCTCTCTCTCTCTCTCTCTCTCTCTCTCTCTCTCTCTCTCCCCCTCTCTCTCCCTCCTCTCTCTCAATGTAAAAAAAATTAAAGAGAAATATCACATAAATAACCTATTAGTGCATCTCAAAATGTCAGAAAAGCAAGAAAATGACAAACTCAAGAGATGAAAATAGGTCAGATTAGAGCTGATATTAATGACTAGAAACCTAAAATGAAAATAAAAAGGAATTAAAGAGCCAGTTCTTTAAAAAGATAAATAAGATTTACAAACCCATGAACAATTAAACAAAGGAGAGACCAAAATAAAAAACACTAAAGATAAAGAGTGTATCCTGAAATCCAAAGGATCATTAGGGAATATTTTGAAAATATATTCTAATAAATTGGAAAATCTAGAAGACATGTTCCAATTTCTAAGCAAATATTACCTACCTACCAAAATAATTTCTAAGCACATATGACCTACATACCAAAATAATTTCTAAGCATGTATGACCCACCTACCAAAATTTAACCAAGAGGATGTAAACAACCTAAACAGACTATAGCAAGCAACAAAATAGAAGAAGTAACAAAGTATTTCACCAAAGGAGAGCCTGGGACTGGACAGATTCACTGCTGAATTCTAACAGACCTTCAAAAAAGAATACTAATGCTCTCCAAACCATTTCATAAAATAGGAAGGGAAGGGCTGGTGAGCTGACTCAGTGGTAAAGGCATATGCTGCTAAGCCAGAGTTTGATGCCTGGGATTCACATGGTGAGAACCAATTCCTGCACACAATCCTCTGACCTCCATGCGCCATGCCATGTACCCCCACAAAATGTTTTTAGAAAGCAAGAAAATGCTGTCTTTCCTCCATAGGATTCTTGGCACCTTTGTCAAGTATCAGGTGGCTTAAATTGCATGCAATCATGTTTAGGTCAATTATGTTCCATTGATCCATGGGTCTATTTTTTTGCCAGTACCATGCTGCTTTTATGACTATAGCTCTATAATACAGTTTGAAATCTGGTATAGTAATCTTCCCAGCATTGCTCTTTGTGCTCAGGGTTGCTTTGGCTATCTGAGGTCTTTTGTGCTTCCATATGAATTTTAGGATTTTTTTTTCAATTCTGTGAAAAAGTCATGGAGATTTTGATTGGCATTGCATTGAATCTATAAATGGCTTTTGGCAGGATGCTCATTTTCACAATATTAATTCTTCCAAACCATGAGCATGGGAATGGGAGGTCCTTCCATCTTCTGGTGTCTTCCTCAATCTCTTTAAGATTTAAAAATTTCATTGTGGAGGTCTTTAATGTCTTTGGTCAGGTTTATACCAAGAGTTTTTTGTTGTTGTTTTTTTTTAGGCTACTGTGAATGGGAGGGTTTCCATGGGCTCTTTCTCTAATTGCCTGCTATTGGTATATAGAAAGGCTACTGATTTTTGTAGATTAATTTTAGAGCCTGCCACTTTATTGAAAGTGTTAATCATTTCTAGGAGTTTTCTGGTGGAACTTTTTGGAACTCTTAGGTATCGTATCATATCATCTGCCAAAAGGGATAATTTGACCTCTTCTTTTCCAATTAGTACTTCTTTAATTTCCTTCTGTTGTCTTATTGCTCTAGCAAGAGTTTCAAGCACTATACTAAAAAGGAGTGGAGATAGTGCTGGATCGCCATCTATAGAAGAATGAAACTAGACCTTTATGTTTCACCTTGTACAAAGTCAACTCCAAATGGATCAAAGACCTCAATGTGAAACCTGAAACTCTGAAACTGCTAGAAGAAAACATTGGCAGTAACCTCTAAGATGTAGGTATAGGAAAGGACTTTCTAAATCAGACATCAATTGCTCAGGAATTAAGGTCAAGAATCAACAAGAGGGACTTCATTAAACTAAAAAGTTTCTGTACAGCAAAAGAAACAACCAAGGAAGTGAGGAGAAAACCCACAGAGTGGGAGAAATCCACCAGAGACACACCTGAGAGAGGTTTAACATCCAGAATATATAAAGAACTCAAAAAAAAGAATGAAAACAAATGATATAATAAAAAAAAAAGGGCTAAGGAGAGTTCTCAAAAGAACAAAGATGGCTAAGAAACATCTTATTAAAAAGTGTTCAACATTGTCAGTAATTAGGGAAATGCAAATTAAGACCACTTTAAGATTTCAACTTACCCCAGTCATACCAGCTAAGATCAAGAGAACAAATCAACCAGATATGGCAGCACACACCTTTAGTCCCAGCAATCAGGAGGCAGATGCAGGCGGATCTCTGTAAGTTCAAGGCCAGCTTGGCCTGCCTACACAGTGAGTTCCAGGCTAGCTGGGGCTGCAGGGAGACAGTGTCTCAAAAAGACTGAGCGAGCGAGCGAGAGAACAAGAACACAAATGATACCAAATTCTAGAGAGGATGTGAAAGGGGTATGCTCATTCATTGCTGGTGGGCTTACAAATTTGTGCAACCCCTATAGAAAGAGGTGTAGAGAACTCTTACAAAACAAAAAATGAACCTACCATTTGATCCGGTTATACTACTTCTTGGCATATAACTAAAGGACTCATTCTATTGCAGAGATACTTGTACATCCACATTTGTTGTTCTTTTTCATAACAGTTAAGAGATGGAAGCAACCTAAGTGTCCTTCAACTGATGAGTGGATAATGAAAATGCGGTACATTTACACAATGGAATTCTACTCAGAGGTAAAGAAAGATGGAAATCATGAAATTTGCAGGTAAATGATAGAACTAGAAACTGTTATACTAAGAGAAGTAACAGACTCAGAAAAACAAATGACATATGTTCTCTCTCATATGTGGATCCTAGCCCCAAATCCTTATATGTATGTATCCTGATGTAACTGCAGGAACCAGGATAATGGAAAGGAACCACAAAGGTAAAGGGAAAGAAGGAACCTGAGAGAAGAACATCTGTAGGAGACAGGTGTTACAAAGGGAGAAACAGATAAAATGGGGGTATTTAAATGGGAGGAGGGAGGGAGGGTTATACAAGGAATCTTGGGGATAAAGGGAAAGAAGCAGGTCAAGAAAGATGGGCCCATAGGAGGCTGGTATTATCAAGGGAGAAATGGGGAAAATGGGAGGACGTTAAATGGGGAAACCATGGCAGAAGGGTTAGGCAGGGAGAGAGGAAAGATAATGCCTAGTCAGTGTAAAAAAAAAGACAGAGGAAATCTTATTAGTCTAACAACATAATGACAAAATACACATACACTATCTCCACATGAGTCCATGTATATAGTTGAAGGCTATATAACAAGAAACAGTACCAGACAGGCGAAACCTTTGAGTCACTGGCCAGGGTAGTCTAAGAGACTCACAAAATTACACAGGCTATTGCCATAGTCCTTGCTTGCCTCCCAGAACTTGAAGGTAAGAGACCCTATTGCTAAAGACAAAACATACTTCGGACACAGGATTTGGAGGAATGGAGTTGGAACTGACGTAGAAGCCACTTCCCCTGAAGGCTAGCTCTCATATCTTTGGAGAGCACAACACAACCTACTAAGGAAGAACATCAATTGATGATTCAACACCAGCTTCAAGACCAAATAACCTCATCAATGACTGGCACAGCATATGACATTGGTGCAGTAGTGGCACTTTTATCTTGGGGGCAATCAACAGCTACTTAATTGGACTAAAAGTCAATTAAGGTGTAAAGATGATTAAGATCAGCTGAGTTGTTCTGTATGGAATACACAAAAATTCATTTAAAAATAGCACAGGAAAAACAAAAAAAGAACAGAATTTGCTTCAAATAAGTGTAGTACAATCTTGTCAGCCAAAAAATACAATGTTTTTCTTCTATTAAAGAAATATTCCATTAAAAAACAGGAAAGGATGAAATGCTTCCAAGTTCACTCTAAGAATCTAATATTACACTGATGCCAAAACCAAATAAAGGTAGATAGGTAGGCAAGAAGACAGACAGGCAGACACACACCAAAATCCCGTATCATATCAAGTTAGATTAAAAATCACAAGAGAGAGCCCAAGTGGCACTCTAGGATGCAACCTCTACACCTAAGACTCATGGAACATAGAACAAGGGATGAAGAGAACAGTAATGCATCTTTCAGTTCTCATCAATGAAGCTCCCTCATGCAACAGACGGCCAGGAACACAAAAGGCCACAAATGGCCAAAATGCAGAGAGTAAGGGTCAGCAGAGTGTGGGTCCTTCGACAGGTCTCCTATATTGAGGTCCACCCACCCAGGGCTCAGGGACCATTGCAGAAGAGGGAGCAGAAAGATTGTAAGAGTTGGGGAGGAGGTGCAGAACCATATGGAAATAGTCCTACAGGCACCTGGGACTCTTCTCATACAAACCTACAGCAATGGTGTCTACATGCACAAGACCTATGCAAATTTAGACAAAAAACAAGCATAGAACTGTAGAAATGAACAGCAAACCCCAATCTTAGTTGAAGAACTATTGGCAGCTGATTACTCCTGGGTAAGGAAGAGCTGATCTTCTTGAAAGGAGAGACTCTAGACAGGATGACTAAACCCTGGTGGATGAACTTGCACTGAGGGATATCTCAGGACACTAACTTTATATAATGGGCCTTAATACAAATGACAGACTGTATGAACCCCAGTGTGTGTAAGGGGGTGCAGCTATGGGAGGGTGCCAAAGGGAAAGGGAGTAAAAAGATGATTTAATGTATGAAATATAAAAAAATTCAATATAAAGTTTAAAAAACTAAAAATAAAAATTACAAGAGAGGCTACAGAGATGGTTCAATTGTTAAAAACACCGAGGACCTAGGTTTGGTTCCCAGCACCCACATGGCAGCTCACAACTGTAACTCCAATTCCAGAGGATCTGATGCTTTCTTCTGGTCTCTGGGAGCACCAGGCACACTTGGTACACAGACACACTTGCAGGCATAATGCTCATAGACAGAAAAGTAAATCTTTTTTTTTTTAAACCATAGTAAGTAGAGAAAAAGCTTTTGACAACATTCAATATCCTTTCATGATGAAAACCCCAAGGAAACCAGAAGCAGAACAATCACATCTGAATATAAAAAAGGTAATCCATTTACAGGCCACATTATACTGAACAGGAAAATAATGACAGCATTTCCTACACAATCAGAAATAAGACAATGGTGTCCACTCCCATTGCCTTTATATAGTGCTTGACTGCTTAGCTAGAGCAACAAGGCAAGAAAGAAAATGGACAAGAATAGAAATAAAATATCCCTGTATACAGATAATATGATCCAATACTTAAGAGATTCCACAAGATGACCCTTAGCTGTGAGAACCAATTTCAGCAAAGAAGCAAAATGCAAAGTTAACAGAAACCATTAGCCTTTCTATACACCAGTAACAATTTATGCAAAAATAATTCAGCAACCAATCCCCTTTGTAATAGCCTCAAAAATACCTACACATAAACTTAACCAAAGATGTTAAAGACCTCTACAGTTAAAACTATAAAGCATTGATGAAACTGTAGAAAGTGGAAGATGGTGAGACCACCCAAGTTATTGATGAGAAGAATTATTGTGAAAATGGCCAAGTTTCCAAAAGTGATCTACAAATTCAATGTAGTCCTCATCAAATTTCCCATGGCAATCTTCACAGAAAGAGAGAACAACCAGCATGAGCACTGCTTGGAAGCATCACGATACCCTATTTCAAATTATACTACCAGAGGAAAGCAGAGAGGAAACACTTAAGATCTAGGCAGAAGCATGGACTTTTGGCATCCTCTCCCAATAGCTCAGGAAATAATAGTCTGAATTGAGAAGCAGGACTGCATTAAATTAAAAAGCCTCTGCCCAGCAAAAGCAACTGTCAACAGGATGGAGGCAATCTCCAGAATTGGAGAAAAATCTTTGCCAGCTAATTTTATGACATGGAATAGTTATCCCAAATATCCTAAGAACTAAAAAACTAAACACCTACCCAACCCCCAAAAGCAACAAATGGGCAAATGAACCCAACAGACAGTTCTTAAAACATAAGTACAAATAGCCAATATAGACATGGCAAACAAGAGCAATACTTTTGGTCATAAGGGCAGTGCAAATCCAAACTACATCGAGATTCCATTTCATCTGAGAAAAATCAGCAAATCTCGACAAGGAAGAAGAGGGAAAGGCAGCGCATATATATTATTTCTCCAAATTTAAATTTGGCCACTATGGAAATCAGTATGGAGACTCCTTAAATAAAAAAAGAAACCCACCGAAACCCAAACAAACAGGACTTCCTTATGCTCCAGCTATGTCACTTCTGGGTATGAGTCAAAGTCATCTTCTATACCTTCTATACCTTGCCTGCATACCCAAGTTTCTTATAGCACTACTGACAACAGCTAACAAGGAATCAGCTCAGGTGCCCACCAACAGATGTGCAGCTAATGAAACTGTTGCATGGACACACCGTGAAGTTTTATTCAGCCATAATAAAAAATGAAATGTCACTTGCAAGAAAAGGAACCAGGACTCATCATGTGGTAAGTGAAATAAGCCAATCTGACAAAGACAGGTATCACATTTTCTCTCATAAGTGGAATTTATGAGCCTAAAAATAAGAAGGGTTGGCAATGCAAAAAGGAAAACAGGGAGAGCACAGAGGAAAAAGTCAATAGAAGGGTGGGCGAGATCAAAGGACACTGCATGCATGGATGAAAATGTCAAAATGAGGGCTGGAGAGATGGCTCAGCAGTTAAGAGCACTGGCTGTTCTTACAAAAGACCTGGGTTCGAATCGCAGCACCCACATGGTGGCTAATAACCATCTATAACTCCATTTCCAAGGGATCCAACACCCTCTTCTGTCCTCCACAGGCACTGCATGACACAGGTGCACTTACACACATGCAGGCATAACACTCATACACATAAAAAGAAAAAGAAAAAAAGAAAATATCAAAATGAAACAGTACTTTGTATAATTAATATACACTAATAATTTTTAATCTTTTCTTGTGGTGCTGGAGATTGAACTCAGGACCTTGCACATTCTAGGCAAGTGTTCTACCACTGAGCTACATTGACAGCCGAGTAAAAAGTTAAATTAAAAAAATAAAAATACTATTCACTTGACTTTTTTTTTTAGTGAAAAACATTTTCATCTATATGTACAACTGTGACTGATTGTGACAATACAGAAGAAAGTAACTTATATCACAGCAAGCTTCCAACTTTGTAGAACATGCTAAAGGGACAATGAAGACATTAATATGCCAATACAGCAAGCACATCGGCTACCCCAGGAGAATGGCTCTCCAGATATAGAAATGTAGATATTTTTCCATCTCTATTATATAATGAAACTATTTATATAAGACAAATATCATAAGTTACAATTGTAAAAATTTTCATTTAACCTTAAAGCAGAAATCGTGAACTCTTAAGAAGGCACTCTTCCATTGTAAATTATATGGTGCTACTGGCAGCATATATAAATAGCATGAAAAAATAAATACTTCTTAAAGCAATACCCACGGTAGTGGGATATTATTTATGGGATTATTTATATCATGGTTATATAACAACATACTCAAATATTTACATAATCATAGAATTCTGAGAAAGCTTTTTCTTCATTTCTAAAGAGTATTAACTTGAAGAGATATTTGATCCTAACCAATACCTGTTTTTTGTGCAGAACCAAATAAATAGTTATGGGAGTAATTGCTTTATATGTGTAATCAGAATCAAAATTTAAAACATTCAATGAATGTCAATAAAAAAGAAATCTCTTAAAAAATGGAATTTTACAGTAAGATTGTCCTCTCTATAACTGTAAGGATATGGATGTGGGATTCTTTAAAACTAAAAATTAAAACATGTTTATAAGTTTAAAGAAATGTAGTTCACACCTTTATTTTTTAAAATAAACAAAAATCTTTTAAAAATATGAATATGAAAAATGTACTTTTAAGTTACTAAGCTTTAGTATAAAAATCTGAAAGCAATCATATGGTATGGTATGCTACTTTGAGCTATTGTAGAATTAAAGATCTCTGAACTATATTATATATACACACCCTTGAGAAGACTTTACAAATTACATAAAAATATATTTAACATTCATTAAAATATTGAATAGAAGTCTTAAAAATCTACTAGTCTCACTGTAGGTGATTTCTATATCTGGTATCTACTAAAATGCCTTAAAAATTGTTTGAAACATTTCTTGCCTTTCCTTCCCCAACAAAACCAAAAGTCTTAAGTTAAAAAATAGCACACACCAGTGAAAATAAATTCTTTTTTAAAAAACAAATTATCAAATATTTTAAAGTTTGTATAAATAACACACACAAAAATCATATTTTATTTTTGGCATGACATTGTCTAAAATGGAGCAGCACAAAAATGGATGACAACCACTATTTATACTTTGAAAATACGTATGCTCTCTCTCCTTTTTAAAGACGTACATTATGAGTCTTCTACTAGGATTCTTAGATAAAATGAGCAAGCATACTTTTCCATAACTTACTCATTTCCCATTTGCATAGGAGACTCTAATAAAGAATTTTTTTTACAACTCAAATAGGAAGCTTGGAAACCCCTTAAACAGAGAGTCCATGTCCTAACCCACTCTGCATCTTAAAGAGCATGCACAGCTTAGAAATTATTTTATGGCTTATGCTTAAATTTAATGTACGCCCATAGGTCTCAGGGACTGAAAAGTCTTTTTGACAGTTAGCAATTCAAGGGATGAAGATATTCCTGGCATTCTTAATCTCAAAAATGTAAAAGAATACTATTTATTATAGTCTTAAAAAATTTGGAGATACTTCTATTTAAAAAACGTATTCACCATAAACAGACACAAAGAAAACAAATAAGAAAATAGATTGTGCTATATCTTTGTAAGATTGTTCCATTTCAAAATTATTTAGGGCTGGGGGAATTTCCTATACAAATAAAACTAGACTTGTTCCCTTTGCTTTGAAAAATATTTACAGTACATGGAGCAATAAGCCCTGACAGATAGAGACATAGGAGTAAGAAAAGAAAGGTGCTTACTCAATGTTTGAGCATTTTAATTTGCTTGTATAATGAAGTCATTGTAGATCAACTATGGAAAAATTAGAAAACATTATTAATAAACATCAGCCCTTGTGTAAATCACACAAGATGCCAAAGTATTATACACTCAATGTAGTAAAAACTGTACATATATATTCTGTGTATCTCTAACACTGCAAAATTTACAATGTAATTTTTTCATCTCTCAAAAAGCTGAATTGAAAAGTGTCTATTTTCTTCTTTTGCCAGAGAAAGAGATGTAAATGACTGACTGATAAGTTCCATGAAACCTCTTACAAATTTCTTGCAAGACTTTTCATCAGTGTCTTTTACAGATGCTGCACGAAAAAAGGAAAAAAAAAACTCATTAAACTTGGGAAGTTCTGAGCAGACATTGTCACACCTTTTCTGGTCAACATTATGACTTAGGTGATAATGATATGTCAACAGTAGTCCACAGCAACGTGAACTACAAAGCTGTTGTGGAAGTCCATGTTGGTTGGAGAGTAAAGGCTATTTCTTTCACGCAGCCATACTGTCCCGTATTTGATCCACTCGAAGTGCCAGGTCCCTGAAGGAGGGACGCTGATTTACATTGTTGTTCCAGCATTCTGTCATGATAATATATATCTGTAAAGGAAAAAGAAAAAAATTCAAAATTACAACGAACTAACGTTAATTAGCAAAAGATATAAATTTGGAAATCTGATGACTCAAGGTAAAAGCACTAGGCATGCACACCTGAAGATCCAAGTTCAATTCATGGAACCCATGTAAAAAGCCAAATGCAGAGGCACTAACTGTAATTCCAGCACCCCTAGGACAAGATGACAAGACAGAGGCAGATACAGGAGAGTTGTCTGGAGGCTCGGGGGCCAGAGAGCCTGGTGTGTACAATACAACAGTAGAAACAAGAATGCCCCAACAAGATAGAGGGCAAGAGCCAACTCCTGGAAGTTGTCCTCTGATCTCCATATGTATGCTATAGTATGTGCATGCCTGTACTCATGCACACATTGTACATACATTAATTCATGAGTCAGTTAATTTAAAAATTGTCACCTCATCTGGGCACCCTTCAGGCCTTGGCAATCTCCCATTATTCTTCAGGAGCTCTATCAGATGGAACACAATCATCTGTCCTTGCTTGTCATTGCCAATCATTCGCATAAATTCCTGAAATACAATCAATTTTCAATGACTTGCTAAATAATCACACTAATAAGAGAAATGTAAGTGGAGATAAAATAGATATAACTACTTTCATATTAAATTGGTAAAATTTCATTTAAAATGATGCAGCCTATGAGGTACAACCTGATATAGCTTTTTCTGAAAACATTTAAAAATTATCGAAAGCATTTACTAACTCATAACCTCACCAGTAATTACACTGTTCTTTTAACATGATAGCCAGAGATAAACATACATGTTTATTTATAAAATAGTAAATGATTATCCAGAAATATTCAACTTTAAGAGAGAATACTATCAGGCAATTAAAAATGGTATTTGCAGTAAAACTCAATAAAATGAAATACACATAATATACTAGTTAAACAACAGGATAATAAACTACACAGGATGCTTTCAAACATAACTTTCTAAATCAACATATATTTCTTTATAAAACTTCACTTTTATATATAAGTCTGGAAGAAAATGCATCACAATATTAAAGTGGTTATTGCTGAGAAATTGAATGAAAATACTTTTATCCTTTCATACTGTCTTATTTTGAAAGAAATCTATAATGAACAGTAAAAACTACTTTCAAAAGTTTCTTTCATGTAATAAATGGATAAACAGGCTTACTGAATTTACTTATAATGCAATTAAGAGATGTCATGGTTTTCCTCTAAAGGTTTGCATGCTAGAAGCTTGGTCCCAGAGTGGCAGTGCTGAAGTGGTGGACTCTTAAGGGGTGCGGCCTAGTGGAAGCTTACTAGGTCACTGAAGGTGCAGACCTTAGAACAGACCTAATTCTCAAAGGGAACAATGCTAGTCTCACTTAGTATCTTAATTCTTATGAGATCAAGCTGCTTTATGATAAGAGAAATTACTCTCCCCGACTCACTCTCTGCTTCAAGTTTTGTCAGGTGAATGGTTTTGAATGCAGTTAGTTCTCTTTCTATGTGCCATGTCATAATGCACTCAAGGGGTCCTTGGCATGTTATTAGACTTTCAGCCCCACGAACTGTGAGCTAAATAAATCTCTTTTCTTTATTAAGTACTCAGTGCCAGATATTTTGCCACAGTCACAGAAAATGGACAAAAGTATACTGAATTACTCTCTAACATTCCCCTCTAAAAATTTTAATGAGGTACTCAGGAGCCAGAGGCAGGGGGATATCTGTGAGTTTGAGGCTAGCCTGGTCTACAAAGCAAGTTCCAGGTCAGCCAGGGCTATATAATGAGACCCTGTCTCAAAAGATTAAAAAAAAACACTCACAAAAAATACCCCCCCAAAAAACCCTCAGCTTAATGAATAAGTTTATTTTGTTGGATATTGTCTCCAGATAAGTAGTAAGAGGCTCTAAAATCAGTCCTATGCATATTTTTTATATTTGGATAATCAATGCCTTTCCTGTGCTTAAAAAGAAACTAAATAAAAAGTACACTGACCACTGGTGGACTTTTACTCTTCTCAATATATGTGAAAAGTTCATACAGAACCACACCAAAACTCCAAACATCTGAGGCCACAGAAAACTTGCTCTCGGTCAGTGATTCTGGAGCATACCTGTAATACATGGGAGGCATATTTAAGTTATGAGTTTTATGGTCACAGGAAATTTTATAATTATCTTCAATTTAGGTACTTTGGTTGAATGCCAGGTGATTAGAATTTTTCCAAGTACCAAATACAATATTTCATGCAAAATTCTGGTGAAAAGGGAAGTAGACATAAAAGTTTAAGGAAGAAAAAGAATGATATTAAAGTTCTATGAAATATGAAGTATGTTTCTGAATCTTTAAAGTATGTAACAATGGTGTTAAATTTGGATACATTTAAAATATTGACTGTTACTTAAATGTCAATATTTGCATCACTCTAGAAAATACATTATTATTACTTAAGTGTAACAGAAAAATTTAGCTCTTAATTTTAAAATGTAAAGGAATTTTTTAAATTTATTTTTATTTTATATGTATGAGTGTATTGCCTGCATATATATAAGCGTACCCATGTTGTACGGTGCCAGTGGAGGACAGAAGTCAGATCCCCTAGAACTGGAGTTATGGGCAGTTGTTAGTCGCCATGTGGGTACTGGGATTTGAACCAGGGTCCTCTGCAAGAACAGCCAGTGCTCTTAACTGCTGCGTCATCTCTCCAGTCCAAGAAAATTTTAAATGTAAAGAAAATACAGTTTTTCAAAATTATCTTAGTGGGATATCTACATACAAGGTTTAAAAGTAATGATCTAGAGTTCTGTAAACTGTGCTTGTTGAGCTGCCTCTCTGCTGGAAGGCCTTGCACTCCTTTGATCCCAGCCCTCGGGAGGCAGACTCAGGCGGATCTCTGTGAGTTTGAGGCCAGCTCGGTCTCAATAGCGAGTTCTAGGCCAGCTGGGGTTACAGGGAGACTCTGTCTCAAAAAGACAAAAAAAAAAAAATCTATATATCATTACTGTGGAAATTTCACTGATGTAGTTTCCTAAACTTGTCCATAATGCATTAGCTTGTACCAGGTATCTTGTCCCTCTG
>NW_008345602.1:27813-30999 GCF_000622305.1 Nannospalax galili
TCAAAATATTTTTAATAATTTAAAATAAAAACTAAATCCAATAAATGTTAACATAAATAATTATGTCAGAAAAACATGTAGTACATTTTTCAAGTCTCTTTAATGATTAAATAGAAAAATGTCTTGCAGCTTTTGGAAAATTCTACTGTATACTCATGGAAAAGTAAGAGCAAAAAGATAAGTAACATCTAAATATCACTATGAAATATTTTGTCCCCAATAAAGACTACCAGGGGTCTTCACACGAGAACTGCTCTTCTATATTAGAAGTAGAGCTACTGTCTAAAATCAGAACTCACCATGTTATTTTCCTGAATAAAGCCTCCAATTTCCCACCTTATGCACTGTCTACTGAATAATGGCTAACTTACTGACATGATGCACAGGACTTCTCAGTCCATTTTCTCTGCTCTAACAGAACACCAGACTCCTGAGTATTTTATGAGCGTCTTTTATTTTTATGTTACGTGTACGAGTGTATTGTCTGCATGTAAGTACACCCATGCTGTGTAATGCCCACGGAGTCAGAAGAGGGTATTGGATTCCCCTGGAACTGGAGTTATGGATGGTTGTTAGTTGCCACGTGGAAGCTAGGAATTGAACCAGGGTCCTCTGCAAGAGCAGTCAGTGCTCTTAACTGCTGAGCCATCTCTCCAGCCCAAGCTTCTTTTTTAAAAAATATTTTATTATTTTTATTTTTTATGTATATGAGTGTATTGCTTGTATGTAAGTGCACCCATGTCATGAAATGCCTGTGGAGGTCAGAAGAGGGCATCGTAACTTCTCTGGAGCTGGAGTTACAGACAGTTGTTAGTCACCATGTGGGTGCTGGAAAGCAAACCCAGGTCCTCTGTAAGAGCAGCCAGTAAACTGCTGAGCCATCTCTCCAGCCTCTATAAGCTTCTTTTATAAAGGCCTTAATCCCATTCCCAAGGGAGGCGTGCTCATGGGCTAAGCATTTGTTAACACTCCTGCACCCCAAAACACATTTAAGTCATGGCAGGGCTCAATCTCTTTCTAGTCCACTCACTCCATCTATTCTGAGTTATGCTGTTCACTTGCTAGCCCTTGTAAGGTCTATTTAAAGATTGGATTGTTCATTTTCTTGATGTTTAGTTTTCTGATTTCTTTGTATATTTGTTATTGTTTTGACAAATGGACATAATGTACCCATCAAATTGCCTTCTAAATAACTAAAATTTATGACTATAGAATAGTATTGCTAGGCTGGCCACAGTGACACATGCCTTTAATCCCAGTACTCGGGATGCAGAAGCAGGTGGATCTCTGTGAGTTCAAAGCCAGCCTGGTCTACATGGCGAGTTCTAGGCCAGCTGGGGCTACAGGGAGACCCTGTCTCAAAAAAAGACCACCCTCCCAAAAAAATAGTACTGCTGTCAGCTATGGTCAGACAATCTTTTTGCAGTTGTCAACAATGACCACAGAGACTGATAAATGTTCAAAGCACTGAGAACAAGTGACTACTGGAATGCTCAGCCATAAATGGGTTATCTATATCACTCCCTCAAAGGCTCAGGGAAATTGCAGAAGGGGCAGAAAGAATAAAAGAGTTGGCGGAAGTGGGCAAGAGTGGGTGGAACACTGGCTTCTGCACATGATATGTTATACTCTTGAAAGCACAACAGCTGTGATTACACGATGCACAAGATTGGGCCAGGCAACATCCTATCATGAAGCTGGTAGAGGAATCCCTGAAGATTTATATGCAGTTAATGATTGATGGGGGAGGGAAACACTGTCTTCAGTGGTGAAGGCCCTGGTAAGGTGTTGATGCTTCCGTAAACAAACCCTCACCCACCCTCTGGTAAGCGACCATAATTAAACTCACTGAGTCACCACAAAGACATACAAACAAACCCTATGAAAGCAGAATGGGAGCTAGTTGGGAAGATGAACGGGATCAGTGGGAGAAAGACAAAAGAGGGTAATGGGGAGTATGATCAAACACAAAGTATGAAAATGGTATAATGAAACCCATTATTATATACAATTAATGTAAACTAATAAAGCATTTATTAAAATCATTTAATACAATGAAGTGTGAATGTTCTTAACTATTCATAATTTTAAAACCTTTATTTTTTTATTTTTATGCGTATGAGTGTTATGCCTACATATATGTTAAGTGCACCTGTGTTGTGCAATGCCCACAGAAGCCAAAAAAGGGCAATGGATCCCCTGGAACTGGAGTTACAGACAGTTGTTAGCTGCCATGTGCCTGCTGGGATTTGAACCCAGGTCCTCTCCAAGAGCAGCTAGTGCTCTTAATGACTGAGTCATCTCTCTATCCTCCACAATTTTAATTAAGGACCAAAAACTACCTGTAACTTCAAACTGCTGCCATCTAGCATTTAATTAATGCCAGATTACAACATTATCATTGTTTAGAAAGCTTGACAAGCATAAACATGGGCCAGTAAAATGGCTCAACAGGTAAGGGCACTTGCTACCAAGCCTGAGTTCAGTCCCCGGGACCCACATGGAGAGAACAGACTCCCATAAGTTGTCCTGACCTCTACATGCATATACACACATACACACATGTAATTAATAAAAGTTCTGCCAGTGAATCTTCCTCATGTAACAGAAGGGTGACTAACCCAGAAAGCCACAACTGGCCAAAGTGCTCGTCCCTGGGTAGGACAATTACATCAAACTTCTGCCACCCGAGTCTCAGGGACAACTGTGGAAAAGGGAGCAGAAAGGCTTTAAGAGTCAGGGGTGGTGGATGACCACAAGGAAAGAGAGTTTTCCAGGAGGCTCATATAAACTTACAGCAATGGTGACAGCATGCACAAAATCTGTACAAGCACAAACCAAACTAATAACCCATGATGGAAAGGGGAAATTGGGTAAGTCCCAACCTTAGCTAAAAAACTACTGGCAACTGATGACTACTAGGAGAGGGAGAGCTGCTTTTCTTTAAGGGAGTGACATTAAATAGATTGACTCGGCTCCAGTGGATGGACTCTAAGGATACAAATGTGGCTCAAAAGGCCTTAACATATATGAGAGACTGCATGAAATCTGGTGGTTCAGGGATGGTTCAATATATGTAAGTCAATAAACGTCATAAATCACATAAATGGGCTCAACGACAAGAACCACATGGTCATTTCAATAGATGCAGAGAAGGCCTTTGACAAAATTCAACATGCTTTTATG
>NW_008345602.1:34102-35851 GCF_000622305.1 Nannospalax galili
TGCTCAGATGCCAATGGAGCTCAGAAATTAACCAACTGTCACTAGTAATAATCAGATATATAGAGATTAGAAATGCATGTGAAAACGTCTCAATGTCAATTGCCTTAAAATGAATTTTTCTGTATGAAACTGTGTATTTTAACAACGAAGTGGAGATCTTTTTTAAACGTTAAAAGCTCATTTAATTTTATTTCTTATAGAGTTTATAATGAGTAAAAGATTATATAAGTGTAATAATTCATCTGTAAACCTAGAAATGTACAGCCAATTTTGAAAGAGATGTACCCTAGCTCAGAAAAATGTTATTGAATAGGTTAATGCTGTTGTAATGAAATGCTTCTTTTAATTAAAAAAATAAAAAAACAATGAATACATAGAAATCAAAAAAAAAAATCAGAGCACAAATAAATACACTTAACATTGCAACTCAAGAAATGAATACATAGAAATCAAAAAAAAAATCAGAGCACAAATAAATACACTTAACATTGCAACTCAAGACTCTTGAATGCCAACAATGAACGAAACCCAGAACCAGCAGCAGACAAGAAATACCAAAAATCAGAGCATAAATTAATGAAATAGAAACAAAGAAAACAATAAAAAGAATCAATGAATCTAAGAGCTGGTTCTTTGAAAAGCTAAGCAAAATAGACAGATCCCTAGCCAAATTAACCAAAACAAAGAAAGCTCAAATCTAAATAAAAAAAATTAAAGACGAAGGGGGAAATATCATAACAGATACCCAAAAGATCTAGACTATTGTAAGGAAATATTTTAAAAACCTATACTCTACTAAATTTGAAAACCTAAAAGAAATGGACGGGTATCTAAAATCATGGGAACCACCAAAGTTAAACCAAGAACAGATCAACAGTTTAAACAGACCCATAACATATAATTAAATCCAAACAGTAATACAAAGCCTCCCAACTAAAAAAGCCCAGGCCCAGATGGATTTACAGCAGAATTCTACCAGATATTTCAAGAAGACCTCCAATCAATACCACTTAAATTATTCCAAAATGATAGAAACAGAGGGAGAACTCCCAAATTCCTTCTATGAAGTCAGCATCACTGTACTACCCAAACCAGGTAATGACACAACCAAAAAGGAAAACTATAGACCCATATCCTTAATGAACATAGATACAAAAATTCTCAACAAAATACGTGCAAACCACATACAGACACATATGAAAAACATCATTCACCATGATCAAGTAGGCTTTATCCCAGAGATGCAGGTATGGTTCAATATATACAAGTCAATAAACACAATCATACAAACGGACTCAAAGACAAAAACCACATTGTCATCTCAATAGATGGAGAAAAGGCTTTGACAAAATTCAGCATGTCCTAGAGGGAATTGGACTGGCGGGAACGTACCGCAACATAATTAAAGCTATATACTGCAAACCCACAGCCAACATCATTCTAATACAGTATTTTAAGAGTTCATATGCATAGTTAAAGGCTATATAACAAGCAACAATGCCAGATAGAAGATACCTTCTTTTGAGTTGTTGGCCTGGGTGGCCAAAGTAACTCCCAGATAGTAACCCAGCATAGAACTGGGAAAATGAACAGCAGACCCCAATCTTATCTAAAGGAATATTGACAACTGATTGTTGCTAGATGAGGAACAGCTGACCTTCCTAAAACAAAGACCTCTAGATAGGCTGACCAGATTCACCAGATGGACAAATAGTGGGGAATGGCTGGGGGTGCCGACAACACAGCAGA
>NW_008345602.1:36321-77055 GCF_000622305.1 Nannospalax galili
ATTTGCAGGGCTTATACTGAGTTCAATATTGTATAACTGTATTAATTCAACTGTGAACCTAGAAACTTATAGCCACTTGTGAAAGAGGTGTATTCTTGCTCTGGAGTGTATTACTGAATATGTTAAAACTGTAATGAAATGCTTCTTCTAATCATGTAGTTATTTAAAAATTTTAAAAAACGCTTTTAAAAAAAGCAACAAAATCAAACTTAAAAAAAAAAACAAAAAACAACCTAACAATGAACCTGCCATATGACCTGGTATACCACTCCTTGGCATATACCCAAAGGACTCATCCTATTGTAGACACACTTGTACAACCATTATTTGTTGGTGCTCTTTTCACAATAGCTAAGAGATGGAAGCAAACTAAGTGCCCCTCAACTGATGAGTGATTAATGAAAATGTGGCACATTTACACAATGGTGTTTTACTCAGCAGTAAAGAAAGATGAAATAATGAAATTTGCAGGTAAATGGATGGATCTAGAAACTGTTATACTAAGTGAAGTAACACAGACTCAGAAAATAAAAACATACGCTCTCCCTTATTTGTGGCTCCTAGCACCAAATCCTTTTAAATTCCATGTCCCTTTAACAAGATGATACTGTACAGCAGTCTCTTCTGCAAGAAGTAACTACCATCATCATGACTGCAGCAGTGCCTGACTGTTAAACACTGTCACAATTGGGCTTGATGTCAGTCGTGCTCCTTCATTAAAGGAGAGGCAAGCAGGGTCACTGCACCCTCACCGGAGCATCCAGCCACTCTTCCCAGCCAACTGTGTGTAATCTGGCCCTAATCGCACATGGTCTCCTGGATTTGGGGAGGGCTAAAGTATAAAATGTGGGGAAAGCTAATAAGAGAAGGCTTGACCCGTGCTGGGTAAAGGCTTTCCAGTGTGTATACCCTCAGGTTTTTCATACACTTCAGCAACCCCTCAGTCATCTTTGTAAGTAACCTCAGTAAATTCATTGGCTCCCCAGGAAAACTTTAATTTAAACATTGGTTTGACACTAGAACCTTAAAAGGGAATAATCATTGCTCAGTATCCCCAGGAAAAGAATTCTTACAACAGATGGAAAATTTGTTAATGTTATTATGTCTCATAATTATTAAAAAAGAAAACGAGAATGTAAAACATGTTAAAAGGATATGGGAATGGAGATATTTTCCAAAATAGAAAAATTGAGAAAGCCTAAGCAAGTGATGAAGGTCTGTGTTGGTCTGTTATTATATATAAAGAGTGAGACAAAAACAATAAACTAGTTTAGTCAACTAGTTTAAGGAACAAAATATATGTCTAGTTAAGGTTTATCTGAGAACATTTCATTTTTTACCCAAGATTTATCTACATAGCACATGGTAATTAAAAGTACCAGACTGGTGGAACTAACCATATTGGATGTTTAACAGCCATACTTTGAGGCCTATACTAATGTGGTCAGAGGGACTTGAAGGACAATTTTTCCCCTTGCCCTCCAAGGTCGACTAAGTTCCAGGGGACTATGGAACATCTCTCAAAATGTCCTGTAACTGTGGTGAGACACCTGTTGTTCTCTTGTTCAGGGAGGCCATGAAGACCCCACCAGATGGACTTGAACCAGTGTCCAGTCCCATGCTTCCAAGTGAAGCCAGACATGGTTGAGCAGGACCTTTGACTTATCTTCTACATAGATGGAAGTGGTAAAAGAAAGGAGCCAGGGGCTCCTCCCAAGCCCATGTGAACCCTGAGGAACAGATTCTGAAATGACCTTAAGTGTAAATATAAATTGATTTATTCGGGCCAACTGTATAGTCTTAAACAACCAAAAAGAAAGTATAACCAAAGTGTAAAGTGATCAGTATATTTCTTTAAGAGTTCAAGGGATTATGCTTCTCCGACATTAGGCTTAAGTCCATATAAAAAGTTATTTAGACAATTATTTCTCATTGATGATTTTATTCTGAATCAGAAAGTGCTGCTCAGATATAAGATTTTAAATCTTGGTCTCCAATACCGTAGTGCTCACCTATAGCTAAGGGAGACAACCTGCTACTATTCTAAAACAATGGCCAAATTTGTTTTCTCTCCCTATCTAGAACCCTTTGAGAGGGAACTAACACTGATTCTAACCATTCCAACAGCTATCAAAATGCCTGAAAGCAAATCCCGAATCCATCACTCTTGAGTTTAGCCTCGGAAGACAAAAGAAAAATGAGGAGGAACCCAATAGAGGAATGCTGTTGGAAGCCCTTGTCAAGAAATTCCAATGGACTCTCACATGAACATTTGAAATTGGTCCTGTTCTGACCTTTTTTCTAGTTCCCTGACTAGAACTTGTAATGCCAATTACTCTTGCCTTTACTTCTCCTTTACATCTCCTATTCACCAGTCAAGGACTTTTTTTTCCCCTTACAGATAAGAGTTATGCAATTTGGGAGTCTTTTAGATAGACCCACTGAAGGGGTACCCAAGTTGACTCACCCTGCGTCCCTTTTCAGCATGGAAGAAGCCAGAACAGTCTGCATCCCAATTCCCTATCTGCAAGTTCGGTAACCTCTTCAGAGGATGGTATGCTAAGAATAGGAGGTAGGAATTTGCTAGGCAGTTAGTGTAAAAAGACCCCAAAGATTTCAATGGTAATACTTAACACCTCTACTAATTAACATGAAGTAAATTTTTATGCTTCCTCCTCAAATATGTCATTTTTTTATTTGTTGATTTTTTTGTGTATATATCATATAGAACATCCCAAACAATCTTATTCATCTATATATCCACTTCTCAAATGGCACCCTCCCATACCCCCCCCACTGGAGCCCATATACTCTGTCATCCCTGTTACTGACCACTGTGTTGTCAGCACCCCCAGCCATTCCCGAGTGCTTGTCCATCCACTGAATCTATTCAGCCTATCTAGAGATCCTTGTTTGTGTAACCGAATGTGACTAGTAATAATCAGATACACAGAGATTAGAGACACATGTGCAAACATCTAAGCGTTAGTAGCATTAAAAATGAGACTTTCTGTAGGAAACAGCATTATTTTAAAATGAAATGGAGATCTTTTTTAAAGATTAAAAATTCATTCAATTCTATGTCTTACAAGTTAATACTGAGTTCAATATGGTATAACTGTATTAATTAAACTGTGAACTTAAAAATTTACAGCCACTTTTGAAAGAGATGTATCCCTGCTCTGGAAATTGTTATTGAATATGTTAAAGCTGTAATGAAGTGCTTCTTCTAATCATGTGGTTATTTAAAAAAAAAGACCCCAAAGAAAAGTAGCCAGTTTCTTAGCTAAAAGTCACAATGTCCTTGGGCCTCTTGGCAACATACTCCATTCCAAAGGCCAAAATTGTCGAAAGTATTTCGGAGCTCTTATCTAAAGATTTTAGGGTTACCTTTTCAGAGAGGGGAATGTTAGAGTAGCAAAAAGAAGAAAGAGTACATGAAGTTATCAGAAAAAAGTGATGGGGTGATGTGGGAGGAGTTGGAGGGGAGGGAGTGGGCATGGATTTGATCAAAACACCTTATATGTTTATATGCCTGTATGAAATTCTCAATAAATTATTTTATACATATATATAAATAATCATTTCAGTAGCCTTCAACTTTTTTTCATAAAGTATCTTTTGATAACATGAAAAAGTTAACTTAGAGATGAGTCACAAAAAATTTTTCTGTAACAAATGCCTGTTACCAACTGTCTTTTAAAGGAACTCAGAATCAATGTACTAAATAAAAAATTAAAATTAAAAACATTGAAACAGAAGCAGTATAGCTGCCAATCTCTATAGGTGATATGATAGTTTACTGATAAAATCCAAGGCAATGAACTTGGTTAACCATGATTAAACCTACTATGAAAATTCAATACAGTGAAATACACAAAAATTCAATAAAAAATTTAAAAAAGGAAAATTCAAAAAAGTTACCAGACAGAGGTAAAACACACGAAAATCAATTGCCTTTCACAAAGACTGGCAAAATACAATGAAAAACAACTTATTTAAAAAGAAAAATAATAATAAACTCATGGAGAAATATCAAGTGTAAACTATGGAAACTTTGTTCAAGGGGAAAGAAGTATGAATAACTGAGAAGATAAGCCATAGCAGGAAAACCCAAGACCTTCACCCATCAATTCTCCCCAGCAAGCTGGAGACTCCACTCAACCCCTTTTAAAGTCACAGTGAAGCTTTTGTATTTTTCTAATGGGACATGGACAAGCATTTTCTTTAAGACATATAGGGAAATGAACACACATGAATATTCAAAAGAATGCACTTTTTTTTTTTTGTTATTTTAGACAGGGTTTCCCTGCAGCCACAGCTGGCTTGGAACTCACTATGTAGATCAGACTGGCCTTTATCTCACAGAGATCCACCTTCCTCTGCCTCTTAAGTACTGGGATTAAAGCCTGCACAACCACATTTGGCTAGGAACTCATATTCATATAAGAGGGGCGGATAAGAGAGTTCCATTTCCAGACACGAAAATGTATTTAGAGCTCCAATTTAAAAACAGCATGTAAAGATATAAAGGTACATAGTAAGATATGTGTGTGTGTGTGTGTGTGTGTGTGTGTGTGTGTACTTAGTCTTGTTCCTTATTTTTAGCCTTTTAGCCCAAAGTAGTTTCCAGATTCATTTTTAAAACAGTTCTTTTTATTATTACTATATTTTATCTTTTTTTTTTAATGTGTATGAGTGTATTGCCCACTTGTATACAAGTGCACCCATGTCATTCAATACCCATGGAGATCTGAAGGGTGTCAGATCCCTTGGAACTTGAGTCAGGATAGTTGTTAAGCTGCCATGTGGGTGCTGGGAACTGAACTTGGGTCTTCTGCAATAGCATCCAGTGCTCTTAATTGCTGAGTCATCTCTACAGCCCCAAAGCCTAAAAGCTAGGATCGAACTGATGGTCAATCCAAGTTCTATCATTTATCAGTCATGTGAGCTTGGGTGGGGTACTCAACTTATATCTACAATTCAGTTCCTTTATGCTTAAAATAGAGATATAGGTAGAATAAACCTTGATGGAAATGCTTGAGACTAAAAGTGCTACAGATTTTGGAGCTTTTCATATTTGCAACATTCATACAGTCTACCAATAAGGTATCCCTATTCTGAAAACCCCAAATCTGGAACTCTCTTAAGTGTTACTCAAGTACTCAAAGTGTTTCATATACTACAGTGCTTCTTGAATTTGGGGTATTCAGTTAAGAATGCTTGATCTGTAATCATTATTAACATATATTCTTCATGAGTTGTTAAAAGGTGACATGAGATAAGCCATAAATCTATTTGATCCAGTATAAAGCATATGATAATGATTTATTATAAGCAAGACTAATATTGAACATTATTAAATATTATATATTAAATAAGAGTAAAAATTAAGTTTGAAGCCTTTCAACTCTAAAATTTTACTTTATTATATTGAAAAACATTGTACTCACCAGAATATGGGGCTTTCACCTGGTTCTTTTACTTTGTAGTATTCTTTGTCTTGTGGCAAGACTTTGGTTAATCCAAAATCTCCAATTTTAACTCGGTTCTCATTTTCCACCAATATATTTCTTGTTGCTAGGTCTCTGTGGATATACCTTTTTGTACCAAGATACTCCATACCCTATGGATAAAATAGCATTTCTTTCAGTTAGCTGTATAAACATAACATGTGGCTGTGTTCCTATGAATTCCCTTTATTAGCTACAGAAAAGTCTGTAACTTTAAATTATTTTACCATGCTTACTTCTTCCACAACAAATAGCTAGGATAATTGGTACCTTGCATATCTGAGATGTGTACTGCAGAAGTTTTTTGTGATCGATCCGTTCTTTATGTTTTTGGAGATAGTCCCGTAAACTTCCATATGGCAAATATTCCATAATTAATCTTAGGTTACGCCGACCTTTTAACATATGAATGGAACATAATGTTTTACTTTGCTCTATTTTACTGGTTAAATACTAGGAGATTTAAGTATAAGCAAAATCTGGGTCTAAGGTGATAAAACCCTATTACAAAGTAAAGGTGATACTGTAGTTAGGAACACAGGCTTTTCAATCCAAAAGTTTTTAAAAAGATGCTTTAGTCATTAACTCTCTATTCAAGTTCAAATAATCTGATAATAAAACTTTTTCTCTCATTTATAACAAAAGTATCTAATAGAAAATTTTTGACAGACTGTACAAGAAAATAATTTGTTTAAAAATAACACTTTTGTTAAGCTTAAGGAAGAGGTGAGGAAAATGATTAATCAACCTGCCAAAATCTTCATGTAGTTATAGCCCACAAACTCCTCGCACACTCTCCAGGCAAAGAATGCATGTCTCTGGGCACTGGCTAATCTTGGGCATTGTATATTTCAACTACTCAGGATGTCAAAGACATACCTTGAAATTAAAATAGGTTTCAACAGGCAACTTACCAGCACTGTAGCATACTCCCTTGTACTTTACAATGTTGTCATGCTGCAAGGATTTCAGGATTTCAATTTCCCTTTCAAAATCCCTGAGGTGCTCTTCCGTGCTGTGCTGTAGCTTTTTAACAGCCACCACCTCT
The DNA here is from genome assembly GCF_000622305.1 of Nannospalax galili. Classification (NCBI taxonomy): domain Eukaryota; kingdom Metazoa; phylum Chordata; class Mammalia; order Rodentia; family Spalacidae; genus Nannospalax; species Nannospalax galili. The sequence goes on from NW_008345602.1 coordinate 42,883, forward strand.
CCAGTGTTGTCTTGTAGGGGGTCATAGCGGCACATCTCCACACTCCCAAAGTTACCCTAAACATGTTACATTAGGATGGAAGTCAAAAGGTTTTCAAAGAAAATTACTAGTAAATTCTAATTCTATGAGAAATACTGATAGTGAGAATTAGGAGACAACATTCTAAGTCTATCCTAGGCAACTTTCAGATCAGAACAGAAAAGGAAATATTTAAACAGCTAGGTAGTATACCTATATATTTTTCAAAACTTCTTTAAAAGGAATTACAGACTGAAGTACATAGTATACTTTAAAAACATTATTTTAGGGGTTGGGGGTTTATTGCAGTGGTAGACCACTTGCTTAGCAAGCACAAGGCCCTGGGTTCGGTCCTCAGCTCTGGAAAAGAAAAAACAAAACCAAGATTAAGTTGGGCGGGTTGGTGCACTCCTTTAATCCCAGTACTCAGGAGGCAGAGGCAGGTAGATCTCTATGAGATCCAGGCCAGCTTGCTCTACATAGCAAGTTCTAGGCCATCTGGAGCCACAGGGCGAATCTATCTCAAACACCAAAAAGAGTTAAAAAAAATCTTTAAACAAATGATGAAAATCAATTATTAAGAAAGACTAAGACATGCTATAAGATTCCTGAATTCCTATAACTAACTTCCAAGAAGAATGTCACTCTATCACAATGCATCCTTTGACATTCAGTAAATAAAGGATGCTATGAACTGACTATGTGTGCCCCTGAAATATATTCAATGAAGCCCTAATCTCTAATGTGACTGTATATGAACAGTACCCCCTATACAGTGACAAAGATTCAAGGGTCCTAAGGGTGGCACTCTAATGCAATATGGCTGATACCCTTATAAGAACAATAAACACCAGAACTTTCTCTTCAAAAGGAAGTCATCTGAAACCATGAAAAGGTCTTCACTAGAAAGCAAACCCTGCTAGAACACCGATCCTAGACTTTTCAGTGCCCAAAACTATGAAAATAAATATTATGTAAGCCAGCCAGACTATGGTATCTTGTTATATAGAAAAATACACACTAGCTGGGCATGGTGGCGCACGCCTTTAATCCCAGCACTCGGGAGGCAGAGGCAGGCGGCTCTCTGAGTTCAAGGCCAGCCTGGTCTACATAGTGAGTTCCAGGACAGCTGGGGCTACAGGGAGACCCTGTCTCAAAAAGACCAAAAAAGAAAAAAAAAATACCATACAAACTAATATTCTACTTTACTTAAGAAGGTCTATGGGGAATATTCCTATGTTTGTTTGTTTGGTTGTTTTTTTTCTCTCTATTTTTGAGACAGGGTTTCCCTGTGGCCACAGCTGGCCTGGAACTCATTATGTAGACCAAACTGGTCTCAATATCATAGAGATCTGAGCTTGCCTCTGGGATTAAAGGCATGTGCCACCACATCTGGCTACACTCAGGATTTTGACAAGGGTTCTGGGGACTGAACTCTTGTCCTCTCACTTTATTGAGTCAGCTCAAAACTGGGACTCTTGAGTCAGACATACTAGAGCCAGAATCTTGGTCCACTGCTTACTGTGACCATAAGCAATGCAATTCCCTCTCTGAACACCAAAGCTCTGCCTTCTTCTCAACAAAATGTCATCTTATATTGCTGTTTCAGCTATTATTCCAAAGCATACCTTAAAAAACAAAAGTGGGAATTCAGAGTTTTATTCTTTTCCAATAATTTAAAGATTTATTTTTAATTATGTGTGCCTGTGAGACCAGGTGCAGCAGAGGCCAGAGACATCAGATACCCATGGAGCTGGAGTTACAGGTGGTTGTGAGCCACCCAGTGTGGGTGCTGGAAACCAAAATCTGGTCCTCTGTAAGAGAAGTATGTGTTCCTAATTGTTGAGCCATTTCTCCATTTTCCACTGTCACAGTCTTTGAAAATATAACTTTAAAATTTTTTTTTAATTTTTTGATTTATTTTTACGTGTATGAGTGTATTGCCTGCATGTATGTAAGTGCACCCATATCATACAATGCCCACAGAGGACAGAAGAGGGCATCAGAGCCCCTGGAATTGGAGTTACAGATGGTTGTTAGCTGCCATGTGGGTGCTGGGATACGAACCTGAGTCTTCTTGTGTATGGGGGGAGATGCATTTATGCTAGTGTGCTTGTGGAGGTCAGAGGACAACTTCTAAGAATCAGTTCTTTCCTTCCACCACGGGAGTTCTGAGGACTGAACCCAGGTCATCAGGCTTGGTGGCAAGCACCATATGCTAAGCCATCTCACCAGCTGGCCAGATGCTTTTTTAAATATTATTTTTTAGAAGACTTAATTTTTATTCATGTGTCTAAGTATGCACACGTGTGCAGGTACCCACAGAGGCCAAAAGAGGGCACTGGATCTCATGGAGTTGGAGGCAGCTGTAAGCTACCTGAAATGGGTACTAGGAACCAAATTCTAGTCCTCTGCAACAGCAGCAAGCACTCTTAACTGCTGAGCTGTCTCTCCAGCCCTGATTTTTAATTCTTATATATTGTCACACGAATGCACTAACTGCTTGAACTGGAAACAACATACTAAGAATATACTCATGTCATTGCAATCATATTCATAAATATTGGTGTACATCTCAATTAATGATATCTTAAGAATTTCCTTTTCAAAAGATATGGATATTTCAAAGGTTCTTGATACCGACTGCATCAGAATTCTTTAGAAAGGGTTACCAATTTATAGTCTAATAAAAAAATGAGAAAGTGTTTTTTTTGTTTGTTTTTTTTTTTTTTTTTTTTTTTTTTTTTTTTTTTTTTTTGTGTGTGTGTGTGTGTGTGTGTGTGTGTTTGAGATAGGGTCTCCTGTAGCTACGGCTGGCCTGCAACTATGTAGACCAGGCTGGCCTTGAAGTGACAGAGATCTGCCTGCCTCTGCCTCCAGGTGCCACCATGCCTGGCTTTTTTTTTTTTGTTGTTGTTGTTGTTTTTTGAGGCAGGATTTCATGTAGCTCAAGCTGGCCTCAAATGGGCTATGCAGCTGAGGCTGACTTTGAATGTCTGATCCTCCTGCCTCTACCTCCTAAGTTCTGGGGTTACAGGCAAACACCATCATGGCCAGCTGAAAGTGTCAATTTTATGACATCTATGTCAACAGTGGCCATTATGATTTTTCTATAACTTGTCAAATTGAGTGGTAAATATTAAGTGTATTGTTTTAATTTAGAGTACCTAAAATTTCAACCAGAAAACTATGTAGGACAATGCTGAGAGCAAAGAGAAAGAATTGGGGATAGGAAACCAAAGAGGAATAGAATGAGATCAAACAAGAAAGTGTAAGAGAAAATAAAAGAATTATTGGCAAAAAGGGATCCTAATACCTACCCAGTATTAGAAGTTAGTTTGCAATGGAGATTAGAGATAATAAACATTTTTAAAATTTTTCTGTGTAGTAGATGCAAGTGCACACACTAATGTATGCACATGTGGAGACCAGAGGTCAGGGATGGGTGTCTTCCTCTAATTTTCTCCATGTTATTTTCTGAAACATGGTCTTTTACTGAAACCGGAACTTACTGATTGGCTAGACTGGCTGGCTGGCCAGCAAGCCCCCAGAATCTTCCTGTCACTGCCTCCCAGCTCTGGGATTACAGGCATGTATAATCACCCTAATTTTTCACATTAGTGCTGGGATTTTAACTCAGGCTCTTCATGCTCATGCAGCAAGCACTCCACCCACTGAACCATCTTCCCAACCCCAAGCATTTTTCTTCTCATAGCAATTGGAGAACTCATTTTTTTTTCTTATAGCAATTGGAGAGATGGAAGCACAAACAAACAAAGATGCAGAACTGAACTGTTTCTATTCTAGAAATGAAAGGTAAAGTGAAGCAGGTAACAGAGGGAAAGGAAGGCGATATCATTGTGTCTAATGATGAGAGCAGGGTTTAAACAGCCTTCCAGGGATACACCACTCTAAGGCAGGAGAGAGCTGAATCTAGGAGTTAGATAATAGGCTTTGAGAAGAAAGTATCAAATTCACAAGGCAGAGGTGGTGGATGACGACAAGGAAACAGTTTTCCAGACAGCTGGTCAGTTACTCATATGAACTCACAACGATGACAGCATGCACAAGGCCCACATAAGCTCAAGCCAAACAAAATCCCAGGATAGACATGGGGAAGTGAGGAAGTATTATAAAATAGAGTACACAAAATTGGGCAGGGGTAGTAAGAAGGGTGCAGATAGGGGCACGGACTCTAAGATCAAAATATATTGTATGAAATCTGCAAAAACTCAACTAAAAAAATAGGCCTATGATGGGAAGAGTTAAAAGACAAAAAGTTTTAAAATAGAAAGCAGGATTTCAGGGTCTAAAATGTTGTAATTAAAGTTATTTTAGGGATTACAGACTTCAGAGTGAAGTCACTTAATAGAGATATAGGTTTGGGATAGAGAAAGCAAAGAATTTTAAAAAGCATTGACATTTCTTATGTCTTAATGCCCTAATATATGATATGCAAAAACAAAAAGTTTTTAGACAATGATGGTGTGATGGAAGCACACTCACACGAAATCAATTACACATGTAGGATAGTGGAAGGGGCCCAGAAGGAGTAGGAGGCAATGGCACTTACCTCATACCTGCTTCTATTTTGCTGTGTGACTAGAGACAAGGTGTTTCACTTCCCTTTATTTTTATTTTTGTCATTGTAAAACGAAAAAATTACTTTCACATCTAAAGTATAATTTCCAAAACTGTTGCAAAGAACACTTTCTATGAGATGTCAATAGATAAAAGAGGAGACATTGAAAAGATTTCTATGATCTGAAAAATTCTGAATATACTGTATATTGTCAAGAAATGATCAATATGGCAAGAATGGTAAGGTGTCATATGTGATTACATTATAAACCCTATGGTTTCTGCCTTGGGTGTCTGCTCTAAGCTGCCATGTTGTGAGGCAGCCCAGTGGAGAGGCCCACATAAGCCTGAAAGTACATGAACGAGCTTAGATGCAGATCTTCCAGTCAAGCTTTTAGACTGAACTGTGATCCAAAGCAACCTAGGTAAATAGTTTCCAGATTTCAACTCAAGGAAACTGGGGATAAAAGATTTGTTTTTTGTTGTTTTAGGGTAATTTGTACACAGCAACAGATAATGAATATTCCTATTATCTGGACTCTTTTTTTCATTGGTTATCCTTCAAATGTTCCTAAGAGTATTAAAAAAAAAGAATAACAGCAAAGTATTAATATAGTTAGGCCAATGTTTTAAGGTTTAGCGCTAGGAATGCTCAATGGAATATTTAATTTAGTTTCAAAGCCTAAGTGAGGCCTTAATATTATATCTATGCCAAAATTCAGTTCATAATGAGATATGGTAAGAATCCTACATAAGCAAACATAAGGAGAGGGAGCTTCCCACTATGATTAAGTCTGCCAAGCACTGAGTCTTTTCTCATCTTTACATTATTAAGGCCATACATGTCATGTGACCTTTTAATGAGACTTGTTCATGAACATGGTGCATTCAATGCCCTAATAATGAGATTATTTCCCCAAGACAAATAAAGTCAGAAAGGCAGATAAAACATTTAATGTTCCCTTCTCTATTTTACTAACTTACTATAAACCACAAACTCCCCCTTCCAAATTAGGAGACCCACGGTCAAATCAATTTGAACACTGACTAATTTATCCTCTATCCCTTTGAAGATGTTGAATGCATATTACATGTTAAAAGATCTGAAGTAGTCTTCAGTAAAGAGTTATTACTTAACACATTCCTCTAATATCTGACAACTAAGCATTTTTTTAATCTACAAATACCCCCTTAGAATTTTTGTGGAAACTAGATTTTAGAGACTATAGTCAACAGTCTTTTTTGTCTCAGATAAAATGACATATAATACTCTACTTGAAAAACTTATGACAGTTTACCTTGCCGAGTTGCTGTAGAAATTTCAAATGTCTCTCCTCAAACTGTGTAGGGTCTCTGTCTTCAAAAGCACCAGAAAATCCTAGGGCACCTATTCTCATGTTTGGTAGCATGTCATTTTCTGTTAATAGTTCATAATCTATACAAATAAAGAATAACACTATCTTAAATTGGCAAACACATTCTCTGGGTACAACTGATAAAAATTCAAGCTGATAAACAAAATGAGATAGAAATACCACACAGGGAAACTCAAAATTATTTAGATTATGTCAATGGGAGCCTTTAATTATTACCCATAATCTGATAGGCTATCAAGAAAGATTCTGCAAAGGATAAATTATTTTCCAAACAGGGAGTTTTAGTATTCACAAAGTAGGTTAGATTCTGAATTCCCTTGGGAGTAATACTGCCTTTGATTGACCCATTGATTTAGTTCAGTGTTGGAAAGGAGTTCAGTGTTAGAAAGAAAAATAAATCTAGTTCATGTTTGGAAAAATCAATCAATTACAAAATAAATGAGAACTAGGAAAAACAAAAAGGATTGCTGTTAAGAACTCAATTAGCCAAGTAAACATGCTTTTCATTAACTGGCAAACTAAACTAGGATTGTTCTAATACTCTTGGAAATAAACATGCAATAAATTTTGTGTTTAATTTTTACTGTTCAAACAATTAAACAAACAAGTAAAATCAGATTCCTGGAGGAAAAAGCCCTTAAAACATAAAAGTCGATTCAATCAAGGAGAGTAGAATGTGTAAAAAGCACAGAGTCATATGAATATAAGAAATTAAGAGGGGCCCTATGACATCAAAGAATTTATTAGATTGAATTACAAAATTAGAAAATGTTAAAAAAAATACAGCAAAGGTAGAAAGACAGTCATCAATGAGATGACTTCATCAATACCTACCCGGAGTAAACAAACTGTTAAGATCTCGTATGATGGCTCTGAAAGAAGGCCTGAAATCTGGTTCATAATCCATGCAATTATTTATAAGGTTTGCTAATTCTGTCCACTTTGGTGCAGGAAGCTGATGCTTATCTTCATAAAACTGTAGCTTCTATAATTAAAAAAATCAAATGCTAAGAATAAATTTTATAATGCTATATCAACTTTCTTTTTACAATTAGATTGGCTAAGAAACATTAAATCATGTAAAAGAAATTTGAAAGCTCACAGACAGCAACTCTAAGTTCAGAGTCTGTATGAACTTACTCTTTGAGAATCCAGAGCACTTAGAGGCTTATCTCCTCCACTGCAAATTTCCCACAGAGTGGTACCAAAACTCCATTTGTCTGTTGCCAGATTTAGATTTTTGGGATTTTCAATACATTCAGGTGGTACCCAAGGTATTCTCTCCTGAAGAACTTTTAAATGATAGGAACAAAGTATAGTTAAATAATCTCCACAAAACCATTATTTTATATGCAAATAGTTTTCCTCATTTGAATAATCATCTTTTTTGTAGTTATAGGGGACCAATCTGCCTCATGTTTGCATACACAGTTAGAAATGATCCTTGTGATCACCTAATTTAGTAGCTCAGCTTTAACCATAACAATATTAAGATCCACAAAGATGGAGTAATTAGCCCAAAATTACACAGTTTGTTAACAGTATGGTCAGAATTAGTATCCTGTGTAATGAATTTTAAATCAACTAAACTTCTTTCCTGCCCCTCCCATTAGTTCTGTCTCTCTCCCACAAAAACAACAAAACAAAAATAAAACACTTCCAACATCTGTCCTAAAACTGCCTCTCAATATTTAAGAAAAAATTTACAATATGTAAGTAGTACAAGTAATGTTGCATCATTGGTAGGTATTAGTAGCAGTGGGCACTGTGACTTGCAGTTAAAAAAGGTCCAACAGGCATTATCATTGCAGACAAATGATTAAACTGCTCCAACATATTCTAGGTATGGAATTGACATATTTGGTAATGTTCTGATAATGGAATTTCCCAAGTGAAGTTTCTGTGGTTCATGACTCTACCACAAAGATAGTATTTAGGAAGGAAGAAGTATAAATCCACCTTCTAAGATTTTGACACGGAGAAATAGGTAAGAAAATACAGGATAATCTGTTCCATTTTTTGGGTACATTTTCACAGAGCAATACAGGTATTTTTTATATATAACAAAGAGATTAAGAAGGACATTGGGGTTCCTCTCTCCTTTATCATATAGATTTTTTCCTTATTTTTACTTCTCATTTCAAAAGGTAAAATTTCTCAAATACCATATTTAAGGGCCTGCAGGATTTTCTGTTCTATACTACTGTCCTATTATTGTTATCGTCACTGTGGAGTAAGCCACCATGGTGGGAACCATTGGTTCAAACAGGATATTGTACATCAATGCACAAAACCCCACTTTCTAAATTTAGAGCAGTCAATTAGAAAATTAGCTAAGACACAGCTAGCAAAATGGCTTAATGCATAAAGGCGCTTGTTGCCAAGTCTGAGGACCTGAGTTCAATGCCAGGACTCACATGGTAGAAAGAGACAACCAACTCCTTACCAGTGACCTTTTGACTTCCACACGTGCACTATAGCACACATGCCCATGCACATACACAAAATAAATAAATTTAATAAAAAAACCAAAAAACAAGAAAAAATAGTCAAGATAGTAATAATTATAACATCATTTGGAACAAAGCATTTATTAGACTGCAATTTTTACTTTTAGCATACTGTGTTATTAATAAAAGACACATAAGAAGTGGTTTTTTTCAAGTTTTTAAAAAGGTTTCTATTTATTTATTTGTTTTTTATTTTGTGTGTATGTTTATGTCTGTGTGTGAGCATGTGCACATTGGTACAAGTGCCCATGGAGGCCAGAGAGGGTGGTAGAGCCCCTGGAACTGGAGTTAGAGGCTGTTGTGCGCCCCCTCCCCTATGTGGGTGCTGGGAATTAAACTTGGGTCTTCTTCAAGAACAGTACAAACTCAATCCATGAGACATCTCTCCAGCCCCTTTTCTTAAATGTTAAAACATCAGATTTTGCTAAATAAGATCCTGAGCTAGATCTTTCAAATAATTTAGTAGTGAGAGTAAAGGAAAAAATTTAAATTTAATGTGACTCAAAGGATATTAGAAAGTTCTACATAAAAAAAAATAAAATTGGGTTGAGTAGATAGCTCAGTTGGTAAAGTATTTGCCTTGCCAGCACAAAGACCTGGGTTTGATTACCAGAACCAACATTATAAAAAGTCAGGTGTGGTCATGCACACTTGTAAGCCCAGTGCTGAGGATGCAGGTACAGATTCCTGGGGATCTGACCAGCTGGCCAGCCCAGCACACTTGGTGAGCTCTAGATCATGAGAAACTTTGTCTTAAAAGACAAGGTGGGGGCTAGACATGGTGGCACATGCCTTTAACCTCAGCACTTGGGAGACAGAGGCAGGAGGTCTGTGAGATCAAGGTCAGCCTGGTCTACATAGGGAATTCCAAGACAGCTGGGGCTACTGGAAGACCCTGCCTCAGACCAAACCAAACCAAACAAAAAACCCCAAAAGGCTAAGAAATGTCACTCAAGGCTGTTCCTCTGGTCTCTACACGTGTATGTATACATGTGGACCTATATGCACATGAAGACATGCATACACATAGAAAAGTGAATCACATCTGAGGTTGTCCTCTGGCCTCATACATAGGTGTAAACACACCTGTACATACATGAACACATATTTAAAAAATTAATAGAATCCTATGTTCCACACATGAATAAGAATTGAAATTACTTAAAAAATAATTTTTGAATCCATGCAGACATGCTTATACAAAAGTAAAAGTGGAGCAAAGTCAAGATTTAACTGTAACATAATTTAGATTGCTACAAGTGTTAGCACCCAAGTAAAACTTAGCAAAGTTAAATACAATCACCATAGAACTTACTGTCCTTTGGTAAAACTGTAATGCTGATGCCAGGGTCACTAAGTTTGATGAAAGGAGGATTTCCTGTTTTCCTATCTTCTTCTCTGATAAGTAGAATATTTTTGGCACATACATTTCCGTGAATAAGGGATTTCTCTTCCTATTAAAGTTAAATGCACATACAATAAAATATCAATCTACACATATTTGAGCATTTAATAAGATCAAGGCCACAAAGTAGATTTAGAGATATAAAATAGCATAGTAAATATTAATTTGGAGACATACTTTGAGACAATAAAAGTTAGTCCCTAGATTTACTCTTTAAATGATGCAATAATCTATACCATAATGAAGTGAGCACATGTTACTCCCCCGCCCCCAAAGGTGAGATTCTAAATGGCATGTATTTCTAGATGGTAACTGACATTAGGAAAAATTATTTTCAGTTCAATACAGGTACACTCTGAGGGGTCTAATAATTAACTGGTGGGTATTTGGTATTCTATGTCTCTGCCACCACTGCTTTCTCACTGAACATAGTATCCAATTGTCCAAACACCATAAGGTATTTTTTTTTACTATCTACAGCAGCACAACATGTACATGTTTTGGGTAAATTCTGGGTAAATTTTCTAAACCCAAGTGGTATAAAATATAGATATCTACAATAGTTCTAGGAAATTGATGGAAGGGCTGGAGAGATGGCACAGCAGTTAAGAGCAGTGGCTTCTCTTGCAGAGGACCTGGGTTTTGTTCTCAGCACCCACACGGCAGCTAACTGTCCATAACTCTAGTTCTAGGGCATATGACGTCTTCTTCTAGCCTCCTTGGGTGTTACACGCACATAGTGCATTCACATGCATGCAGAAAAACCACTCACATACATAGAATAAAATAAATAAAAAGGAGATTGATAGAATGACACTTTCTTCAAAACTGATTTTACCTCTACATATGCCTAAAACAACACCTTTCAACGCCTGATGTGTATCATTTTGAGTGACTCTGTATCCAAGATTTATTTCTTGTTGTTAGATTAAAATAATTACATTGCTTCATAAGATAAACAGTAAGTTTTGGTTAAAATAATAATAATAATAATAACAACATAGTAATTACTCACTAGAAAATGCATTGCCCATGCCAACTGTTTAGCCACTCCGAGTTTCCATAATATGTTTATGGAATTTTTATTTTTTTTCAGATACGTATCTAGTGATCCAAATTTAACAAACTCTTGAACCAGAATATCTGCATTAAAATGTAAGTATTAATACAGCTCAAGTATTACACAATGAAAAATGTATACACATTTATGTACAATCTAAATTATCACAAATATATTTATGTTATTTGTGGATACTCTAGGTAAAGATATTATACTAAGTAAAATTTACTAATTTAAAGAAAACTTATTGGATATACATCATTATATTATTAGTTTTTAGTTTATAATAGTAAGAGAAGTCTTAGCAATTTAAATCTAATATATAATTATAAATAGCATTAATATATACAATATAATGTATATAATTACTTCAGCACATATGTAGAATATATCTAGTGTCAGTATTTAATTACTTTGATCAGTTCCATTAATAATTCAGTCTATCATGTGCTTTGTTTTCATAATTCTAAACAAATTTGTACTGAAAGGGTTAGTTGCTTCAGTGTTACATGAACCACCCATAATCTGTACTGCTATGGTGAGCACACAAAGTTGTATTGTTTCCATCATTTGGCTTATAGAATGACATGTTTACTGTCTTCTACATTTTAACTTTTTTTGGGGGGGGGTTCTTTTTGAGCTAGGGTCTCCCCCATTAGCCTCAGGTGGCCTGGAACTCACTATGTAGACCAATCTACGTATGAACTCACAGAGATCTGCCTGCCTCCGTCTCCCGAGTGCTGGGATTTTTTTTTTTTTTCAAAGGAAAGGTCTCCCTGTAGCCCTAGCTGGCTTGGAACTCATTATGTAGACCAAGCTTGCCTTAAACTCATAGAGATACACCTGCTTCTGCCTCCCAAGTGCTGGGATTAAAGGTGTGCGCCACCATGCCCGGTCACTTTCAAGTTTTCAATCCCATGGTTTATACTGATACCCACAGTGATCCTAAAACTGAAGAATTCCCTGAGAGATACAGGACAGTAAGAGAGGAAAGTCAGTGGTTTTACTTACTCTCCTCTCCACAGACACATACTCCGTAATTCAAAACCAAATGCTTGTGAGAAAGCTGACTCATCATGCTTGCTGCTTCAAAGAAAGACTAAGGGGGGGGGGAAGAAACGTAAAGGAATTATTGTCCTGTGTTGTTCTTAAGTATGCATAACTCAGAAGGACAATGACTTAGAGAAATGGTTTTTCTTCTACTCTCAGCAAGACTAGAGGCACAGAATACTTGTTCCTTTATACGGACTTGAAACATCCACCTTAATATTAGTTTGGGTTCATTCTGAGGAACCCCTAAATCTGGAATGTTGAGAAAACAATGAGAGAAAGTAACCATGGCAGAAGGCTTAGACCTGTAATATCAAGAACAGAACAGAGCTACAACTAGTGGCACACCCTAGATACTGCGATATGGAACTGAGGTAAAAGGATGTAAGCTTTGAATAATGGTTCCTAAATATTCAGAATGACACTGCACAGATAATATACAACACCTTTATCAGGATACCAGCATGGCATTAACATGAATGTAATTCTACTAATCTCTAACTGAAACTTCTGGTTGTGGGTTGTTCAGGGATCATGATCACTAACAGTATGGAGTTCTGGATTAGAACTCCTCAGTTTGTTCATTTCACACTATCTTCCACTAGCAACCTTTAAGGCATTTTAAGGATCACAAATGCATGTTTTGTCAAGTCTGGTGATGTCATGCTATGCACAGAGCTCTGGGAACTGCTGCTAGGAGTCTGCCAACTAACATCTGGATGATTCCCAGAGGCATCCATGTGTTACCCAGTGTGTTTTAGTATAGTGATTTTCAAACCTATTTTTAAGTAACTGTGGAGGAATCTCCATGGAACCCCAAAGTTCTGAATACCTAAGGCAAAAAGTAGGTACCTCATTATGTGCAAATATTTAAAAATATCAACAACACAACTGTAAGAGTAATTAGTATAGTAATAAATCATTATTTTTAAAATTCTAATTTTCTATAGTCCCATTACCATGTAGCCTTTGAAAGGTTACAAATATACTTTTAAAAATTGTAATTTGGGGAGAAAGGATTCCAGGAGCCATGGGAAAGAAGGCCAGAGAGTCCAGAGGAATCCAACAACCAGGCCAGTGAGTTTTCCTGTCATGTATCTTCACCCTGCTTCCTTGCACCCAACTTTATTGAACACCACCTGTACCTACTATGTTCTCCCTCTATATTGCTTTTCTTTCTTTTTTACTCTTCTTTTACTTTTTCTTCTCTCAAAGAACCCAGTCTGGCTTGGTTTGCAGGATCTGTACCTCAACCTCCTGAGAGAGGGGACTGTTGTACATTATTTGGTAGTATATGTTACCTCTTTTTTCAGTCTACCTTTCGCAAGGATTCCCTCATGCCTCTCCCACTTTTCACCTCTCTACTTTTCTTTTCACCTAAGGTTTCTCTCCTCTTCTTTCCTTCTACATCTTAACACTGTCCACTAGTCTTACTGTTTTCTTCTTCTTTTCCACTCATGCTCACAATAACTATGTTGGTATACACTGCACTAACCCTTCACTTGGTGCTTACAGGAGGCTGTTTTGTAGTTGACTACTGCTCTATTTTCATAGTATGTCTACTCCTGGATAGTAAATTTTCAAAATAATATTCTACACACAGGGGAAAACAAGGGATAGAGCCTGGTGCCCTGACCACCAGTCCAACAAAGTACACTATACATGTATAAAATTGTGAAAGAATAAATAAATTTTAACACAAGAAAGGTGGAGAGCAAAAGATTAAGACACCCTGTTTTGACCTCTGGTACACACACACACACACACACACACACACACACACACACACACACACACCCCTAAAAGTATAACTTCTATATGATCTGTCTCTACTGCTCCGGGGCAGATACTCAAATGACTTTATGTCCTACCACAGAGATACTTGTACATCCATGTTTACTGCTGCTCTATTCACAACAGCAAGGAAGTAGAATCAGATGTCCATCAGCTGACTTCTATGACTGATATATACAATAAAATTTTATTCAGCAATGAAGAAAAACAAAATTATGAAATTTGAAGAAAAATGAAATATTTAGTGAGGTAACTAACTCAAGCTTAAAAGACAAATATCTCATGTTCTCTTTCACATATAGGTCCTAGCTTATAATTTTTGTATATGTGAATTTACCTGGGAGTGAGTGTGTATAGAGTCCAGGATACTAGAAAAATGCCTGTGTGAATGAAAGAAGATTCTTTAAGGGGTTGAGGCAATATCCATATGGTACAACAGGAGGAGAAAGATGAAAAGATTTAAGAACTGAGGAGGAGGCGGGGAAGAGGGAGGTAGGGGAGGGGAGATAATGGTCAATCATAACTAACAATGTGTGAAAAGACATAAGGAAATCTGAAAAGTAATAAGCTAGTCAAAAAATAAAATAAAAAGGGCTGCAGAGACAACTCAGTGGTTAAGAACACGTTTTGCTCTTGCAGAGGACCTGGGTTCAATTCTCAGCACCCACATGGCAGTTATGAACCATTTGTAAATCCAGTTCCAGGGGAATCTATACCCTCTTCTGATCTCTGAGGGCATTGCATGACAAAGGTGCATTTACACACACGCAGACTCATACACATAAAATAAAAATAACAAAATATCTAATAGTAAATTAAATTAAAAACCCAAAGAGTTTGAACAGAGGTATGATGCATGGGTGTACAAAGCTGTTCCCAGAAGCCAGAGGCTGTTGTTAATAATCCCTGTGACAAAGGAGTGGGCTACCTTTCTACACACATGGTTAAGTCAGTGAGGCCCATGAGGCCCTAAAAGTAATACAGCCAATTGCCTCTGTTACTGGTTGCATACCAGAACTAGACGGCAAGACTCTGTTGCTGAAGATGTCACATGCCTTAGTCACAGGATATCAGAAATCATGCTGGAACTGAGCTGGAAGCTTCCTCTCTGCAGGCTAGCAATCGTAGAGACAGTTACTAGGGGAGAATTGTCATCAACAGTCTTACTCAACTGTGGACCCTATGTGCAACACCACCAACAATGGTGCAAAGTGATAAGTCTGTTATGAGGATAAGCAGCTGCTTTTTTATTGGATCTAAGACCTGCTACACAGAAAGAATTTATGTCTAGTACTGTAAACACAGTCAAAAGTTTGTGGGTGGAGAGGTCATTTGCCTAAGGGGAAGATACTGATGTTGTTTTGCTAAATGAACATAATGTACCCATCAAACTGTCCTGAAAACAACTATGTTTATGCTCATAGACTACTGTTGGTGCCAGCTTTGGTTAGAGAAGCTTCTTTTTGCAGTGGTCAGCAGTGATCACAGATACTGATAACTAGTCAAGAACTGAGAATGCTCAGTCATAAGTGAACAACTATCTCACTGCCTCCAAGGCTCAGGGAACACTACAGAAGAAGGGACAGAAGAATTTAAGAGCAGGAGGAAGTGGTCTAGAGCACTGACTTCTGGGCATGACATGGTTTTTTCACTCTTGAACTTAGTTCAGCTGTGTTTACCTGCACAAATCTTCACAAGATTCGGCCCCTTAACACCCTGTCATAGATGGGGGAGGGCCTTGTGGGGCTCCACCACTCCCTGAAGATTTTGAGAATTTATACAATTAATGGCAATTAATGGCTCAAGGGGAACAAAGACACATGTTCTTAGTGGTAGACTGGTAAGGTGCCCTTGCTTCTGTAAACAAATCTTCATCCATGCTCATGTAAGCAACCCCAATGAAACTTAATGGGTCACACACACTAAAAAGACATGACAGAATGGGGGTTATTTGGGAAGAGAAAGAGGATTTGCAGGAGTGGAAGGGGGCACTGGAGGGCAGTGGGTGAATGTGTTCAAAATACATTCTATATCATGTACATTTACAGATGAAAGCAGTCTATACCTAAGACCCTATGGAATCGACTAGAAAACTCCTGGATCTAACAAATACAGTAAAGCTGCAGGATACAAAATCAATATAGAAACAAAACAAACCAGTAAGTTTCTTATATACCAACAATATGCTCTCTGAGAAAGAAACTAGGAAAAATATTCCACTCAAAATAGTATAAAAAATTAAGCACCTAGGAATATACCAAACTAAAGAAGACAAAGACCTCTACAATGAAAAAGTTAAGACAATGAAAAAGGAAATCAGAAAATACTAGATGATGTAAAGAACTTCCATGACTCTGGATTGGCAGAATCAATACTGTGAAAATGGCTATACTACCAAAATTAATCTACAGATTTAATGCAATACTTGTCAAAATTCCAATGTCATATTTCATAGAACTAGAAAAAAACCCAAGAATTCATATGGTACCACAAAAGACCACAAATAGCCAAAGAAATCCTAAGGGGTAGGAACATAGCCAGAGGTATCACAATACTCAACCTCAGACTATACTACAGAGCTATAGTGATAAAGACAGCATGGTACTAGAATAAAACCAGACAGGTAGACCAATGGAACAGAATAGAGGACCTGGGAATAAAGTGACAAAGCTGTCCTCATCTCATTCTTCATAAAGGAGGCAAAAACATACATTAGAAAAAAGTCTATTCAATAAATGATGTTGGTAAAAATGGATTTCCACCTGTAGAAGAATGAGATTAGAGTCACAACTTTCACCTTGTACAAAAATCAATTCAAAACGCATCAAAGATCTTAATTTAAAACCTGAAACTCTGAAACTCCTAGATGAAAATATAGGGACTACTCTTCAGGACATCAGGGTGGGCAAAAACATTAGGAACAGAACATCGATAGTATAGGAATTAGCACTAAGTATCAACAGATGGGACTATGTGAAATTAAAAAGTTTCTGCATAGCAAAGGAAACTATCAGCAGAGCACACAGTCCACAGAATGGGAGAAAATCTTTACCAGCTAAACATCAAACAAAGGGACAATTAAACAAAGAACTACAAAAATTAAATGACAAGGAAATAAAATTATGGGCCACGAAATTGAATAGACATTTTTCAGAAAAAGAAATACAAATGGCCAATAACTATTTTAAAAACTGGCCAACACTCCTAGTCATCTGGTAAATGCAAATTAAAACTACTTTGAGATGCCACCTCTCTTCAGTCAGAATGGCTACTGTGAAGAAATCTGACAACAAATGTTGTAGTTCAGCTGGAGAAGAGGACCCCTTATTCACTTCTGGTAAGAGTACACATTAGTATAGCCATTATGGAAATCAGCTTGGAAGTTTCTCAAAAAATTAAAAATTGAGATACTATATGACCCAATTATCTTACTCCTGGACTTAAAAGCAGACTAGCTCCATACCTTACTGTACAGATATTAGCACCCTATATTTATTGCTGCTTTATTCACTACAGCAAGGAAATGGAACCAATCTAGTTGTTCACCAACAAATAAGTGGATAACCAAAATCTAGTACATATAAAAAATGGAATATTATTCAACTCAAAAGAAAAATCACAGGATTTACAGTAAAATGGATGGATCTAGAATGTGAGGTCACCCAAACTCAGAAAATAAAGGATTGCTTTCCCTCACATGTGGATCCTAGCCTATAGTGTATACATGTACATATGTAAACAAACACTTGTATGTATAAATTATAATATTTGGAATCAAGAACAAAAAAAGAGTAATTTGAAAAGGAGTAGTAAGTGGTGCCCCTTTCAGGCAGCGACTGTGAGTTTGGCTTCCTGTTTGATTCACTGACCACAGTGCAGTGGGAACTGGATATTACTGGACATTGAACATGTTTTTCATTGACTCCCTTGGGAAAAGTGATTATTTTGCTGTTGTTCTGTGTCCTGTGCTTGGATGCTTTTTTATAAGACTTCTTACTGTTGGAAATTAATTTTTAATATTTTATTTATTATTTTTTTATTTTATGTGTATGAGTATACTGCCTGTATGTATATAAGTGAACCCATTTCCTGCACTGCCCACAGAGGTCAGAAGAGGGTTGGATCCCCTAGAACTGGAGTTACAGACAGTTGTGAGCCACCATGTGGATGCTGGAAATTGAACCTGGGTCCTCTGCAAGAGCAGCCAGTGTTCTCAACCACTGAGCCACCCTCCAGCCCCACTGTTGGAAATTCTTAAGTAAAACTTACATAAATAAAAAAATACACTCTGTACATGCATGAAAATTTCATAATGAAACTCATTATTATGTATAATATATGCTAATAAAAAGCACCAAAATTATATACTTTTGAGGGCATCTACATGAATTTTATGATTATGAATGTGCATCTTTACATAGTATAAGGTATATGAAGCGTTCAGCAGGCATACACACCTCTGAATAGTTTCTATGTGCTTTATCCAGAACTTTCAAAAGAACTTCTGTTTCATGCAGCTGACCATAATCTCCTACTTCTCTTCTTATACCTTTAAAAATTTTGGTAAAAGTACCTTGGCCAAGGCTTTCATTCTTTAAGAGAAAAAAAAGTTAAGGAGAAAAATGAATAAAAATAGAGAAATTAGAAAACACATTCAACGACAAAGACTTTTAAAATAACCAAGTAAATATTTCCCTTACAAACTAATCCTAGATTTAAGCTTTCATTTTAATTCTCTGTTCTTCCTTAAGTAGTAATTTTAAAAAAGAAAAAAATAAATTATATGAATTAATGAATTATAGGAATTAATGAATAGAGTGTATTTTGGCTCTACCTCATTTTCAAATCTGCAATGGCTATAATTATTGCAGTTTTTTAAAAAGTTTCTTTTTATTGAATTTTTGTGTATTTCACACAGAACAACTCAATCAATCTTAATCATCTTTATACTCCCGTCCCCACCAGCACCCTCCTATAGTGCCCCTTACTGGAGCCAATTACTGCAGCTTTTTAAAAGTCAGTGTTTACCTAAATTTGTTTACAGATGAGACTTTTTCTTTAACTTTCCTAACTAGTGCAGACAGTTTCTTGGCTAAAACTCAAAATGTCCTTGGGCCTCTTAGCAACATACTCTGTTCCAAAGGCCAAAAATGTCAAAAGTACTTGAGAGCTTTTATCTAATCCTTGAAAGATTTTAGGGT
Organism: Nannospalax galili; assembly: GCF_000622305.1. Lineage (NCBI taxonomy): Eukaryota > Metazoa > Chordata > Mammalia > Rodentia > Spalacidae > Nannospalax > Nannospalax galili. The sequence continues at coordinate 61,878 of NW_008345602.1, forward strand.
TACCTCTTCAGAGGGGGAACTGTTAGAGTTGCAAAAAGCCCCATTTAAAAAAAAAAAGAAGAAGAAGAAAGAGTACATGAAGTTATCAGAAAAAAGTGATGGGGAGATATGGGAGGAGTTGGAGGGGCGGGAGTGGGCATGGATTTGATCAAAGCACCTTATATGCAAGTATGAAATTCTCAATAAATTATTTTTTTAAGGCAGGTGGTATATGGAGGCAGAACATTGAACTTGTTCCTTACTTACTGGCTGTTCGACCTGGCTACTTAATCTCTTGTGCTACAGCTTTCTTAGATACTCCTGCCGTCTCCCTCTCCATTACTCTCTCCCCACTTTCTGTCCCTCTGTCCCTCCTTTATCAGCCTCTCTCTTTCTCTCCCTTTCTCTCACCAGGGACTCTCAGTGTTTCTGAGTCTGGCCTGGAATTCACTGCTGTACCCTAAGCTGGCTTCAGGTTCATGATAATCCTGCTTTAGCCCCCACAGTACTAAGATGACAGGTATATGTCAATATACTTGATAAAATAAACCTGAGCTTTGTTGGTGGCATTAAATTTGACGTGTTGGGGATTGATTTCAGGACCTTTAGCATGTAAACAAGCATCCTACCTCTGAGCTACATCAGATCTATCTTTTTTAAAGCTTATTTTATTTTTTATGTGAATGAATATTTTGCTTGCTTTAAGTAGATCAGACTAGCCTCAAACTTAGAGAGATCCATCTTCCTCTGCCTCCTGAGTGCTGTGCCACCATGCCCAGCTTAACAGCTTAAAATTTAAGCTTAACAGAGGAGAAAGAAGGCTGAGTCTGATGAAGCAAGACTTTGTGGATACACTTCTCCTAGAAAAAAGAGGTACAGAGAGCAGCCCGTACTAGAGAAAAATCACAGGGCTGACTGTTCTGACATTTTCCAGAAAATAAATATTAAAAATTATTTATTTTATGTGTTATCAGTGCATTGCCTGCATGTATCTAAGTGCACCCATGTCATGCAATGCCAACGGAGGTCAGAAGAAAATTTCAGATTTCCTGGAACTGGAATTATGGACAGTTTTTAGCCATCATATGGGTATTGGTAACCGAACCTGGGTCCTCTGCAAGGGCAGCCAGTACTCTTAACCATCTCTCCAGCCTCACCAAGCACCTTTCATTACTGCCTTTAACTTATTGGCTTAGTGTTTCTCAATATAGGTTAATATAAAAAAATCTCAACTCAAAAGCTTATAAATTCCTGTGAGAGACTTTCTCCTCACTAAGAACCCAATTAAAACAGACAATATTCCTTTCTTCTCTTTCTAGTGGGTAAACTCTTAACATTGCATATATGATCTTACTGAAGATGCATACTCTTGTAGGTCCTGGCTTTATTCAAAGATGCTCTCATTTTTTGTTCCTGCCTTCACAAACCTAAGACTGGCCTTCTTTCTTTGTAATGTTTTTATTCTTAACCCATGTGATTAAGGATTCTAAAATCTAGCCCCATCATATATCACATAACAGTCAAATCATCAACTCTTATGTACTATTTGGTTTTCAGTCCCTTAAAAATAAACCACTGAATTTCCCTTAGATGAAAGTTAAGCTAGAGGTCTTTTGTGTATCTTTACCTTTTAAGATTTGCAAAGAGGTATTTAAATTTTCTGATAAAAGAATATAACTATTATTTGGCTAATTTTTGATATGAGGTTAATATATTTTCATAAGATTTATGGCTCATAAATTATACACATTTTAAATCCAAGCAAAATTTTAAAATAGAGGCTATAATTCAAGTATCACGTGAATGTAATATCAAGAAATAAAAAAGACATTGATTTAAAAGGATGAAAAAAAAAGATCATGCTTTAATATCAATTCGACTTACAAATATCAAATCTTCATTTCTGATTTTGTGGAACACCATTTGGTTCACATTATTATGCCTCTGTAACGTTGGTGAGATGTGAACATCAGAAACACCATTTGTTCTGAAGACTAGAAGGTTTGACTTATCTGAAAAAAATACACACACACATATATACATATGTGGGTGAATCTGTATATAACATCTAAACAGACTGAAAATACGAATTGCTCCAGAGGTAAGTAAATGAGTATGTTTTATATGTAAGAAGCACTCTGTAGTTGCATACTGTTCATCATTTTGTAGAAGATTATTTTAGGGGTTTTATTCTTCAACTTTGATATACATTTACCAGTTGTATCATGCGTTCAAAATTACAATCACTTCTTTAATATTTTTCTGATGTTAAGAAGAGATTATTTTAAGAGATTTCCCATCTATTTTATTTTAATAGCAAGAAATCTAAAAATAATATAAAAGTGTTTACTGAAAACACATGAAAATTTGGTAGTGAGATTGGTTCAGTTCCATAAGTAAATGACTGACTTATACCAAGCAATTACTATCTTTAAAATATCATCTCAGATGAACAGAACTTCAAATCACTTATAGACAATTCAAACCAATGTATACAATTCTATTTGATGACACTTTATAAAAGGATGAGACAAAATGTGCTTTTGTAAAAAATTACTTCTTACATATTTCTTTTGAAATCAATATACTGAAGACACCATCCACGAAAAACAAAGTCCACGACTAGTATTTTTAAAATAACTAGAAAGTTATTTTACCTTTTGGCTTTGGGGGACAGCATTTAGTAAACTGGAAAATTATATTGTCTGAGCGAACAGTTTCCATCCGGTAGCAGTTCAGAAGGTCTTTAAGACTGCTGAAGTTCCTCTTAGTCCCACTGAGGTTGTACTCTCTGTTCTCATTCTTTGTAATCAAACAATGCTTATATTCAATGATATTATCTCGCTATATGAATTTGATTATAAAAAGAGGGAAAATCACAATAGTGGTCATATTGATTATTCTGCCAAAAGGAGTATCATAAAAACAACCAAGAGAATATATTTAGACATTTGAACTGTAAACCCTAAAGCAGCACTTCAAAAAGTTGTCTAATTGTAATGCTATAGCCTACAGAAGTGGCTTGATAACTGACTTTGTTGAAAAGTTCTATTAGCAACACTGTCCTTAACAGCATTCTATTGTTTCTAAGGTAAATTCTAAAGCTGGTGTAGTGTACTAGGCCCTCCTGAGCTCATTTCTTCCTCCATTTCCAACCTCCAGCCCCAACATACAATCTAGTTTTATTTTAATCTCCTTAACTCAGTTCAAGTAATACCTACACTGGTGAGGTCCTCTCTAACTCCATTCTGTAATAAAAGAGAATACACATTCCATTGTATGCTATTCTACTTGTATAACCATCTCCCATATGGCATCTAAATATAATATGAAGTATTTTTCACTTTAAAATATTTTCTTTGTGCATTAAGAAATCAGCTTCTTCACTCATCTTAACATTTTTGGCTTGTTTTTTTATTAGCATACTATTCATACTTAGAATAATTTCTAAAGCACCTATTAACTTCTCAAAGTAATCTCATGTCTCTCCTACTCTAAAGGATATGTCTTAACAAATGTGTGGGGGTTTTTTTGTTTTTGTTTTTGTTTTTTAAAGACAGGGTCTCTCTGTTAGCCCCAGCTGGCCTGGAACTCACTATGCAGACCAGGCTGGCCTTGATCTCAGAGTTCTGCCTGCCTCTGCCTCCTGAGTGCTGGAACTAAAGGTATGCGTGACCACACTGGACTTATTTCTAACACTATTTTTCTTAAACCAATCACAACGTACAATTTAGTGTTCTTAGTATACTTTAAAATTTTTGTTTCCCAAATAGTGAGTTTCTGTGTAGGATTATATCATATGTTTCCTAATTCATATCACTCATGGTAGGCTGGTACATATAAGTACAAAATATATGCAGTTTAAATTGACAATTTAACACAACAGACAGTCATATGTTATGGTAAGAAAATATTCTGACACTAGGATAACCAGTTTTATACTGGTAAAATGATGGAGTAATTTACCTTCTACACTTACAGACAACTCACTCTTGCATGTGCTAAATACAAGAGCTAAATGCAACATGGTTACTTTTATGAAAAGAACTGAGTAACAGAATGTTTACTTTCTCTATTTTTAAAAAATATTTTAATTATCATTTTTATTTTACGTGTATGAGTGTGCTGTTTGTATGTGTGTAAGTGTACCCATGTCCAATGCCTGCAAGGGTCAGAAGAAAGTGTCAGATCCCCTCCAACTGGAGTTACAGATGGTTGTCAGCCCCCATGTGGGTGCTGGGAATTGAACCTGGGTCCTCTGCCTGAGCAGTCAGTGCTCTTAACCACTGAGCCATCTCTCCAGCCCCTACTTTCTCTATTTTTAAAAAGTAAAATAAATTTGTTGCTACAAATTTTCTCAAGATTTGGACTATGTAACTGCCTTACATATATTTTTAAAGATAAGTTTAGATAGTAAATATCCTTAGGTGAGACAAGATTATATGCATTCAACAGTGAGGATTCATTGCACTTTTACATTTAAATCAGACATTATAAACCATTACTCCTAATACTGGGAAACTACTAGTTAAGAGCACTACCATGTTTCTGTTGCCCTATTTTGCTCCAATCAGTAACCATTGCTAGTAATAAGAAAATGTATTTTTCCATTTATTTTGTTCTACCTGACTTGGTAAACATTTTAATGTATGTGAACAAATACTGACACACTGGTAATATTCAAACATCAAAAAATAAAATAAACAACAATTAAAAGACAGAAAGATATTATGTACTATTTTATATTTTTATATAAACCCTAGGAATATTTGTGCAGATCCCTGGAATATAGTAAGCATTATTATGACAGTTGCCATATTAAGAACTGTAATTCTAAGTATTAAAAATGAAATACTTCATGGTAGAAAAAAACAGATTACACAACATGTTACATAATAAATGTGACACACTAACCTCAACAGCAAAGGTCAGAAAATATTTATCAAAGTCCTTAGGACTACATCGAAGTACATATAATCCAGTCTGATTACCCGCTTTCTTCAGTTTACTAATTGCAAAATCCATTCTAAAAGTTAAGAAGAAATAATTTGAACAACAGCAAGTACCATGACACTATTGAGAAAATGTTACAACTATGAAATAAAAGAGGCAGAATTTTCAGAACTGTTCTACTTTATGTTTATAAATAATTTTTCAAGGAAAAGAAATGTTATAAAGTTATTCTGCAATAGATTCAAACCAATTTAAGGAGCAAATTTTTTTTTGGTCTTTTTGAGACAGGGTCTCCCTGTAGCCCCAGCTGTCCTGGAACTCACTATGTAGACCAGGCTGGCCTCGAATTCACAAGGATCCGCCTGCCTCTGCCTCCCAAGTGCTGGGATTAAAGGCATGCACCACCACGCCTGGCTGGGGGCAATTATTTTTAAAACACAAGAGCAGGGTATGGTAGCATATGCCTTTAATCCCAGCACTCAGGAGGCAGAAGTAAACAGCTCTCTGTCAGATTGAGGCTAGCCTGGTCTACATAGTGAGCTCCAGGCCAAACTAGGCTACAGTTTTGAGACCCTGTCTCAAAAAGACCAAAAAACACCCTCAAAGCCAAAACCCACATATAAGACACTAAAGACATATAAGACAGTAAAATGGAGGCAGAGAGGTGGTTCAGCAGTTAAGAGCACTGGCTACTTTTGTAGAGGACCGGGGTTTGGTTCCCAGCCCCCACATGGCAGCTAACAACTAACTGTCTGTAACTCTAGTTCCAGGGGATCCAATGTCCTTTGCGGGCATTGCATGAGACAGGTCCACTTGCATACATGCTGGCAAAACACTCATACACATAAAATAACAGATAAAATATTTTTAAAAGGCAGTAAAATAACAAAGCATTCATTTGAATTTTCTTTCTGATTACAAATTTAGTCATTTAAAAACCACCCTACTATAAACTTCATTTAACAATGAAGACAATACACTATAAAGCACTTCTCATGTCTCTTCTGTCACAAAAGTACTAACATGAATGTATGTGCATTATTTTTAAATTTGGTCTACCATCAAAGTCTACAGAAGACCTATGATAACTGAAAAAGACTAGTCTTAAAAATATGCTGAGAGGGAATCTAAATACCATCAAATTATATTATATGAAAATCACAAAAATCCAATAAAAATGGTAGTTTTGAAGGTGCAGTACTTAAAAAGAAGATGCAATTTATGCAAAAGCAGAAAACAATTCTGTTTCACTTATCACTGTATTTCTCATATCTGAAACACTGCCTGCATTCTCTATGTACTCAGGAAATATCCTACAAATGAGGACTAGCTGAATGAGTAGTTGGCTAAGTGAATAATGCAAGGAGTTCTTTTTGTTGTTGTTGTTTTGTTTTTAGACAGGGTCTTCCTCGTCCCAGCAGACCTGGAAGTCACTATGTGAACCAGGCTGGCCTCAGTCTCACTGAGATCTGCCTGCCTCTGCCTCGGGAGGGCTGGGATTAAAGGCATGTGCCACCATGTCTGGCATAGGAGTTCTTTTAAAAGTGTAAATCACAAATACAATGCTCAAGCAGTACAAATTTTTCACAACAAATATAACTAGACAGACATTAAACATAGACTAAAGCAAGTCTTAAATATTATTTAAGATATTTCCAAGACATATTCTCAAACATTTACAGGCATATTAAAATCAAGTAACATGTTCACAATCCCAGATTTTTCTCCTGCTCAGACTCTGCAAATGTGGTCAATCATAAAACACACCCTAGGTAAATAATAACCAGGGTTTGGACTGAACAGAGGTTTTGACATTTGTTGACTTTCCTGAGTATTAAAGCAAAAGTCTACAACCATGTGGGTCATATGGCAGTTTTTAGGCATGTGTAGGTATTTAATAAAATTGAATTAAACATAAAATTCTAACGACATTTCAGTTAGAAAGCCCAAATAGTGAACATTTTCATCACTGTGGAAAGTTCCACTACACAGTACTTGTCTAGAAATACAGGTAAATACAGGTAACTTAAAACACATTTTATGTTTTAAGTTTCAGTTAAAGACTATTCAAAAATAATGTCAAATTTCAAACTTTGCATTATGGTTTCTTCATAGTATTTCAAAATTAATGAAATATACATGGGAGGGCTTCGTGTTTGCTTCCTTCCAATGTTGGGGAATGATTGAACCCAGCCCACAGAAATCTCTTTTTTAAAGTAACATCTAAGAGTTAATTCTGCATGCATTAGAAACTAAATGTTGAATTTGTGTGTTATAAGCATGACAGATTGGGATATAAAAAAACCATGTCCTAAATAACCCTAATTGTCATGTAATCTGATTAATGTAAATAGAATTTTGCAAGTATTATAATTTTACCAAAAGTCCTAAACCTGTATCTATTATATGAAATCTTGTCCCTTGGTATCTGCAGGGGCTTAGTTTCAAAGGCAAAATCTGACAATGCTCAAATTCCTTATTTAAAATAGCATAATTTGCATATAAAGTCCTCCCCTATATAGTAAATAATCTCCACAGTATTTCACCTAGTATAATGTAAATGCGATATAAACTGTTAAACTGTATTGTTTAGGAGATAACAAGAAAAAAGTTGATGAAAGTATATTACAGACACAAATTCTTATTTTATATTTGTTGTTCTGTCATCATCTTTATTTTGTACTGGGATTGAACCCAAAGTCTCACACATGCTAGACATGTACTCTACCACTGAGCTACATTCCCCCAACCAGACACAATTTTCAAAACACTATTTTGGATCTGTGGCTGATCACATCCATGAATGAAGAAACTGTGATCAGGAAGACAGACTGTACAGCACCTACCTTTTAAAAGTGTGTGTGTGTGTGTGTGTGTGTGTGTGCACGCGCGCGTGCACGCACGCGCTTTTATGCAGAGGTCACTCTCAGCCTTACTACTTTTAGACAAGGTCTCTCACTGAACCAGAAGCTTTCAGCTATGCTGGTGGCCAGAGAGCTCTCAGGGTCTGCCTGTTTCCACAGCACAAAACTAGGGTTACAGTTACATGCAGCAAGCTCGTTTTTTTACATGGGTGCTTGGGATCCAAACTTAAGTCCTCATGCTTGCAAAGCAAGCATTCTTACCCACTGGGCCATTTCCCCAGAACCCAAAGATGTACTTTTAAATTTTGCATTACTCACGAAATTGGGCCATGACAGTTGCTCTGTATATTCTCAAGCACTGCTGGTGGTGCTACTTCTTTACAGAGGTAATGGTGTGCATCTGCAGTTAGTCTATAATATCCATCAATTAATGATACAAATGACAAAGCTTCTCTTAATGAGCTAAGTTCAATTTCCTGAGAGAAAAAAAAATATGATTAAAAATTCAGTTAAGTGATAAACATTAAAAATTCTCCATACTTCATATTAATTTTCCTCTAGATTGTTCAAATATCTTTCATAACTTCTAATTACCTATTCTGAATTAACAAATTCTTGTGTCTGATATTTAAGATCCTCCTAAAAAATGGTTTCCCAGGTACAGGTCAATGAACATTCATAACTTGATTGTATTCTCCAGTTCCCCGTTAGACTAGCATGTTATCTCAGTTAGAAATCTAATCTGATACAAAAGCTGGAATTAGTGATAAATCATGAACATTTATTTTTATATACCAATTATAGACTGCTGAGGCTAAATTACATGTACTATAAACTAAAGTATTAGGATATGGAACTATGCTATGATTTTTAAAAACAAATATTAGCATTTCTTTCTTTATGAAACAACATAAACAACATAATACATTGAAAAACTTTGTATAGAGAATGTGGAAAGGGAGTGAATGGCAAACTCACATTCTAGTAACTGACAAATTTCACATTATTGTGGAACCTTGGTAGTACAGTTTTGTCAGTAAACAGTATTAAAAAATAATAGTAGGCATATAGACTTGCTAATTTATATTCTGAAATACAATTACGCATTTTTAGTTTGAGAATTGTATCAGTTTAGTTATTACAGTAATTTGTATTTTATTTTAACTTCCCAGACTGTGATTTTTATCTCTAGAAGTTCAATTAGATGTTTTACATTTTCCATAGGGCACAGGTGAAGGCACACTGGGTTGTAGAAGAGAAACGGAAAAATAGGAAAACGTCTAGGTGCCTGGTAATGGGAGAGGTCCAACACCAAGCCCTAGATGCCCAGGACCATGTGTGAAGAGCACAGCTGCCCTCAGGGGAGGTAGGAGGTCCGCTCTAGAGAATCAGTCCTCCCAAGACTAGAATGTGCAAATGGCAGAGACCTCACCTGTCCCCAGCATAAGAGGCAAAGCACTGCCATACACAACTTGGTACTTCAGGGGAGGGGGCTTTGGGAATGTAGCCACTTAGAGAAGGCTGAAACTGTTGTCCAAATCAGGAAGTCCTCTGTCCTCCACTCTGCTCCACCATCAGCCTACCACCAGAGGAATGTGGAACAGCGGTTCATGGTAGAAGATGAAAGCTCCAGGCTCATATGAGGGGACCAGAGCTCCAGCTTACAAGAGACCAAGGCTCCAAGTTCACAGAAGGGGACTACAGCTCTGGTTCATGGGAGGGGGCTACCATACCAGCTCCCAGGACAGACTACAGTTCCAGCTCCCAGGGAGGGACCAAAGCTCCAGGTTCAAGGGAGGGGACCACAGCTAAAGGTTCACAGGAGGCAACCATAGTCCCAAGCACACAGGAGGGGACTGCAGCTCTGGTTCATGGAAGATAAGCACAACTCCAGCTCACAGGAAAGGAACAGAGTTCCAAGCTCTCAGGAGGGTAGTACAAAACTAGGTTCATGAGAGACAACCACAGTTCTAGAATGATGAGAAGGGACCACAGCTCCAGGCTCAGGAGAGACTATCACAGCCCCAGGTTCACAGGACAGGACCACAGCTCCTGTTAACAGGAGCTTCAAGTTAACAGGAAGTAATCACAGTTCAGGATCAGGGAAGGGATCACAATTTCAATTAGGCTGGTTTCTATTTTCCTGTCTCCATTGCTCTGTCCACAAGATTATACTTGTGGTTAAGAGCATTTAGGCTTCTGTGCAGCCAACAGAGGAGAGGCAACAGTTACTTGATGACTTGAATTTCTTGCTAGAAGGACATCAATATTGGAGAACACCATCTTTTGCTTTTGGTCAAGAAGACAGATGGTGTGGGTTTTTTTGCTGTTATTGTTACTGTTATTGTTCTTTTGTGATCAAGGTTATTGTTGGCTTTTTTTGGTAACTGTAGCCTTCACATCTTCTTTACTGGCCAGGGGAAGCCTGTGATGAAACCTCATCTTATCCCCAGTCGCATTTTGCAGAGAGCTGCCACTGCTGCCACCTTGGCTCTTCAGCCACTTTCTTACTTGCCAAGTCCTTTCTCACCTGCACCTGGTGATCAGCCCTCATCCTCCTTGGGGTTTGTTGCCTGTGTGATGGCCGGCTGATCACAGGTGCATGGCTCAGTGGCTGCCCTCAGTTCCAGCCCTTGGCAATAGAGGTGCATGGTGAGGTGCTCACAGCTGCCTCCTGGATACCCCCACTGCCTGGCCCCTGCACCCTGAGCTAGGTGGCCAGGGGCCTTGTGTGGTGTCTGCACCACATGGGTTATGCTGTAATTTTTACTATAAATATTATTTTTTCTTTTTATTTTATGTATATAAGTGTATTGCCTGCATGTATAGAAGTGCAACTATGTCATGAAATGCCTACAGAGGTCAGAATAGAGCCTCAGATCCCCAGGAAGTGAAATTAAGCATAGTGTTTAGTGGCCATGTGGGTGCTGGGAACTAAACCTGGGTCTTCTGCAAGAGTAGCCAGTGGTCTTAACCACTGAGCCATATCTCCAGCCCCACATGAATGTATGTATGTATGTATGTATGTATGTATGTATGTATGTATGAACATATAATCAGCCTAAAATGCAACATTTTATCTAGTAGAAAAGCATATACACATATAATGGTATTTATTTTCCACATATCAAAATAATCAATATGACTGTTTATTTGAAAAATAAAGTCATATCTATAATAGCAAGAAAAATGTAGTAAAAACTTAACCAAAAATTTGAAAAATGACTATTAGAAATTTCAAAATACTCTTGTATAATACAACTTACTATTATTTGAATATATAGAAAGTGAATTATGTTCTTAGTAAGGAAATTCAAAATCATCAAAATGTAAAAAATGCTCAATTAATTTTCTAAACTACCACAATCCCAAGGAGAATAACAAAAGGTACTAGAGTTGACATATATGGAAAAACAAGGCAAATATGGGATTCAGAACACCAAAGGATTCGACATATGAGAAGTGAAAACTGCCAGGATGATAGGAAAGGCATGCCCAAGAATGACAGCTATGCATAATAATAGCTATACTAATCAACAGAGCTTATGGTCAAGATTATACAGCAAAACCTAGGGATCAAGGATGACTTATCCAGGAAAGAACTAGAGATGATATAAGAGATTTGACTACATGTAATACTGTATTGAGAAGTGAGTTACTACAAAAATTTCTTATAGCAAACAGAAAGATACTTATAAATATAATATCTATAAAGGTATTTATAAATATAAATATATGCTTTTTTAGAAAACCCAAAACAATAATTAACTCTTGGAAAAACAAAAAGTTATACAAAAATGGAAATGTGATCATAGCATATTTCTTGGTTCTACAATGAACAGTATTTACAGAATCATAGTGATACTAGACTATATATATATATATAGAGAGAGAGAGAGAGAGAGAGAGAGAGATTTCAAAAGTATAAGGAGAGAAGTGTGGTGTATTTGAACTACAAACGATATACCTATCTGAGCTTCCAGGCAGTTTAAAAGCTTCCTCCATGTGAGTCTGTGAATGAGAATTGTCAAGAGTAACGAAGAACAGACTTTATTCTGGAGAACATTGGGAATCATGGAAGAGAAATCAGGACAACAGCAGAGCACAGAGATGCAGAAAAGCTAATGCAGAGAAACACTGGAAACAGCTCACAGCTCTAACTCCAGCAGGGAGAGGGAAAGTCAAATCACAAAGTAAGGTAGTATCCCTGGTGAGAACAGATGGTGGTCCCTGGGCAAGGGAGAAACTCAGAGTTCTCCTAGCCTTAAAGGTAATAGATTTGATTTGACAGTGACTCCTCTGTAGTGGAAGGTCAGCCATGGAGAGAAATCTTTTGCCACTCTCCCTATCTCAGACTACTATAGCCAAGCATCATCTTGAAAAAGAACCCACTGTTTGAGATTGAGCAATTCTAGGGACCTGAAGGAAGGGAACAACTCCATCACAGGGAACCCAGGGACACTCAGTCACCGGGTATGATGGAAGATGGCCGTAAAAGGTAGTTTTGGGTGGGAGAGGGCTGGACACTGATTCACTGCAAAGTTTAGTAACACGGAACTCTGGCTGTGATAGGGTCAGTGACAGGCTGTTTTTCTCTGTGTCAAGAAGAAAGCCTCATCAGCTGAAGATGACTGCACAGAATGAGAAACCTAAGCCCATGGACAGCATGTGTTGTTTGCTGTCAGGCAGGACCCAAGAGCTCTGAGCCAGGTCTGAGGGACTGCTCAATTTCTGCAACTTCTTCCCTCCCAGAGGCTAGCTTATTGCTGGACAGGACCTGAAAGCTCTAAAACTGGTAAACAGAATACCAGAATTCCTTGGATCTCCCCCATAATACACATCTCAGTGCTGTTTGCTTCACTCAGTTTGATGCTCTCAAAGGATACCATTTAGCCTGAAAAGTTGCTACAAGTAGAGGCCTGCATGGCTAACAGGCTGCAAAGTTCAGTATGGCCAGCAGTAGAGGTCCTTAAACACAAAGAAGGGAAGCTTCTAAAGTAAATGCAGTCCTGAAGCTGCCAAATGAACTGACCTTTGAATGGTCAGGCTCTCAGCTTACGTACAGCATGAGCCTAAACAACATTGTTGTTGTTGCCTAGATAGTACTAGGGATTTGAGTTCTTTAAAGAAGGATGTTCACTAAGAAGACCCTCAAATAAAATTGGAAGAGATATTTATTCCAACAAATGTGCAAGTACCAAACTAGAAACAAAAAATTGTAAAAGTAGATCTCTAGGGACTGGAGGAGATGACTCAGCAGTTAAGAGCACTCGCTGCTCTTGCAGAGGACCCAGGTTCAGTTCCCAGCACCCACATGACCTAGCAACTGTCTTTAACTCCAGTTCCAGGGGACCTGATGCCCTCTTCTGATCTCCATGGACATTGTATGACACAAGTGCAATTACATACATGCAGGCAATACACACATACCTATAAAATAATAAAAAAATTTTTAAAGTAAATCTCTAAAAGTATTTAATTCCTCAATAACTGAACACAAAGATGACAAAGTGTTTTGAAGTGTTGAACCAAGAATCAAAAGTCTATTTTGAAACTCAAACAAGCAGATGAATCAGATAAATGAAGTATGAAAGTTATTTCAGGACCCAGACAAGAAAGCCAGCAACACAAATGAGAAATTTGGTAAGGAAATTGAGATATTGGGAAAAAATTAACTAAAATATAAATGTTATAAATGAAAAGTTCAATGAAGTAAAAAACACCATGGAGAGCAGCACCAATATCAAGGAGACTAAAGAGTACCAGTGACTGAGGTCATTGCTGAGGAAGTGTATATTCACACAGCAACTTTTTTAAAGTAACAACTTCCCAAAACTCTAGGACAAGATCAAGGGACCAAGGGAAAAGGACCTAACATATAAAGTTATAGGCATAGGAAAACATATTCAATGAAATCAACAAAAATTTCTCAAATCTAGGAAAATATGGGGACACCCAAGTATAAGAGGCCTTTAGAATAAAAAAGAAAGAACCTCTCCATGATACATTATACTTAAAATATGCCAAGTATACAGAACAAAGCTGGGACAAAAAAAAACCAACTGATTTACAAAAGTAAATTTATGAGAATAATATCAAACCTCTCAGCACAAACCCTAAAAAACCAGGACAATGCAAAAATGATAGATTATAAACCTTGAGAGGAAAAACTGACAACCAAGATGATTATAATCACCAGTTATCTTCTAAAATCAATGCATAAAAGACCTCTATAATAAGCACAAACTAAAACAATTCATGATCACTAAGCCATCACTGCATTAGCTCAGTAGAATACCTGTCTTGCATGCACCAGGTCCTAGGTTCAAAACTCATCATTGAATAACAAAGAGTTGACACGTTATCTTATATGGGTGGATAAGGCTGCTTCTAGAAACTACAGGTTTTTAAATGAAACCACAGTACCAGGGGTGGGCTACCTCCCTCCAAATATTGGTTAGGAAAGCCTCTAAAGTCCTCAAACAACACAAACATTTGTCAAGTCAATTGGCTGCCCACCAGAACTAAATGGTAAGACTATTGCGAAAGACACCACATGATGTTTGGTCACAGGACATAAAGAAATCAAGTTGGAACCAAGATGGAAGCTTCCTCCAAGATGGCTAGCTCTCATACTGCTGGACAGGGCTATAGAGGCTGCTGGAGGAGATTTGTCATAATACTATTCAGGTAGAACTTGAATAGTATTAGTACTATTCATGGTGGCACTTGCCTTTAATCCCAGTTCTTGAGAGGCATAGGCAGGCAGATCTCTGTGAGATCAAGGCCAGCCTGGTCTACATAGTGAATTTCAGGCCAGCTGTCTTTGTGTACACACACACGCACACGCACATGCACACTCACACGTACGTGTAAAATCCTGAAACCCTGTCTCCATACACACATATGTGTATGTATGTATGTATGTATGTGTATGTATATGTACACACATACACACACACACACACACACATAATTCAGCTGTGGACCCTGCATGCTATAGTATTGACTGAAGTGCAGAAAAAAAAGCAAAAGATTGATAACATTCAATGTTGGCAAAATATCCAGGGAAACAGACTTATACATACATCAGAAACACTTTGGGAGGCAATTTAACAGTCTATGTTAAAATTCTAAATATTCATACTTTCTGACATAGGAATTTTACTAATTGTTATCTCTATTATTAATATAGTGGCACATCAATATAGAAAGTATGCAAAGACACATTTAAATGTGTAAAAAAAGACAGTTATAAATTTAAAAAGCATATACCTAATACAGGATGATACACAATTTTAAAAATTAGGTCTATAGGTGCATTAATGACCAATAAACATCTTATTTTTTTAAAAAATCAAGTTAAAGCACAATACGTAACA
>NW_008345602.1:77116-79091 GCF_000622305.1 Nannospalax galili
ACACACTTATCATCTATACTGGTATATATAAGATTACAGAAGACTTTGAAGAATTCATAGACCCAGAAGGTTATCTCTGGAGAGGGGTAAGTTTGAATGCATGTTGATTATAAGGGAGAGTAAAATCTACCTATTCTCACACCAGAGAGCAACTGAGAAGCACATCCATGAATAAATATGAAATAGCACTTAAAAAATATTTTATGCAGCTGGAGAGATGGCTCTGCAGTTAACAGCACTGACTGCTCTTGCAGATGACCAGGGTTTGATTCCCAGCACCCACATGGCAGCTATGAACAGTCCTTAACTCCAGTTCCAGGGGAATCTGAAGCCCTCTTCTGACCTCCGTGGCACTGCATGAAATGGGTGCACTCACATACATGCAGGCAATACACACATACACATAAAATAAAAATAATAAAATGTTTTTAAATTTTTTAAATTTTTGTATATGTATGCATGTATTGCCTGCATGTAGCTAAGTGCACCCATATTGTGCAATGCCCAGGGAGGACAGAAGAGGTTCTTGGATCCCCTAGAACTGGAGTTACAGACAGCTGTTAGCTGCCATGTGGGTACTAGGATTCAAACCTGGGTCTTCTGCAAGAACATTCTCAGGTGTTCTTAACCACTGAGCCATCTCTCCAGGCCCCACTGTTTTAAATCGCTATAGAGGTAATTAAATGGAATAAAAATAAGTGATTAATCACAGGAGATTAAAACCAACTCTAGGATTGGGAAAATAGCCCAGTTGGTAAAGTGTCTGCTGCATAAATAAGAGGATCTGAATCTGGATCCCTAGCACTCTATACACATGTACACACACAAATAAAAAGTAAACAAAAATAAAAACTAACTCAAAATAAAAGCACAGATGCATATTAACTCAAAATTACCATACACGCCAGGCATGGTGGCACATGCCTGTAATCCCAGCACTCAGGAGGCAGAAACAGGAGGCTCTTGAGGCCAGCCTGGTTTACATGAGAGAGCGCTTGTTTCAGGAAAAAAAAAAAATGACACATGCACACATGCACACATACAAACCCCTGTATTAATAGCTACATTAAGTATAAATGGAAAAAATATTCTACTTGTTTATTAAAATTACGGATTTCAGTCATTAAAATGATTATGCAATACACTCATACACATAAAATAAAAATAAATAAAATATTTTTTATAATGATTAAAGTCATTAAAAATGAGATAAACCGTCCAAGGAAGATTACATACATTTTAAAGATAGTCTGAGAAAGACTTGTATCCAGAACTCTAAGGATTCTACAAATTAATAATGAAAACATAAGTCAGTGAAAAATATGCAAAAGACTTTCCCAGAATTTTCATATGTGGGCTATGAAAGAAAACAATAAGTATATGAAAAAATGTTCAGTATCAGGGCAAGGACATAAAAAACACTAAGCTACCAGCACACAACCATCAGAATCACCAAACCTTTTCAGATTGACAAAATTGAGGCTTGGTAGGGAGAGTGGGCAACTTCAGTTTTTATACATTATTAAAATAAGGGCAAATCATCAGCATACTAAAGCTATTGCTACTACTAAATAACCTCACTCTTAAAAATCAATCCTAAGGTCCACCTACATAAGAATGAATTTAAAATTGAGATACATCAAACAATGCAATAGTATACAACAATAAAGGAATGAATATGTGTAACATAAATGAACAGATATTAAGCTAAGTATAAGAATCTAGACTTTAAAATATAAAACGTCTTTTAATTTTATATCTTATAGGATTTATACTGAGTACAATATTGTATAACTGTAATAATTCAACTGTAAACCTAAAAATTCACAGCCAATTTTGAAAGAGATGCATCATGCATCTTGAAATTGTTATTGAATATGTCAATGCTGTTTTAATGAATTGCTTCTTCTGATTGTGTGGTTATTAAATAAATAATTTTTTAAAAAATCATGTGCCACCACATCTGGCTTAATAA
>NW_008345602.1:79743-108458 GCF_000622305.1 Nannospalax galili
AGAATAGAGGATCCAGGAAGAAACCCATACAGCTTAGCCACCTAATTTTTGACAAAGGTATCAAAAACATACTTCAGATAAAAGAAAGCCTAATCAACAAATGATGCCAGGAAAACTGGATTTCTACGTATAGAGAAATGAGATCCATCTCTCTCACCCTGTGCAATAAAAGGTTCAAAATGTATCAAAGCCCTCAATCTAAGACCTGAACCCTGAAACAGCTAGAGGATAACACAGGTAGCATAGGCGGGCTGGTGATAATGGCTCAGTGGGTTAAAAGAAGTGCTTGCTGTACAAGCCTAATGGCCTGAGTCTGATCCCTTGAACCCAAAGGGATGTGAGAGGGCATGGGTGAGGGCGGGGGCTGGGGAGAGGAATTAGAACAAAGTATAATGGTACATATGTATGAAAATGCCACAATGAAACCAATTACTGTGAATGCTAACTTTCAAAAGCAGTACAATAATTACAACTATTATATTTTATGTGTATGCATGTTTTGCCTACATGTACATCAGTGTACCAAGTGCATGCAATGCTCGTGGAGGCTAGAAGAGAGGATGGGAAAAAAAAAAAAAGAATCAACATCATACAGTTTGAATTAAGACTGAAATGGTATTATACTGCATTTTGTAATGTAAGTCCCATATAAGATTGTTTTATTTTTCATTTTAATTAGGCAGTGTGATTGGCATTATGCATATCTCTAATGATAAAAATATTTTTGTGAGGAATGAACTTTAGCAACAGGGAATTAAGTACAACCCAGGGTTGGCAAAAAAAAATGTAGGAGAACTGGGGGTAAAAGTGAGTGAAAATTAGATAGTGCTGATACTAATATTAAAAAAAAACTACATATAATAAAAAAAAGTTCACTGAGCTGGTATTTCTGTGTTTATTTGTTTACTGTTCTTTTTGAGGGTCTTCCTGTAGCCCAAACTAGCCTGGAACTCGCTATGTAGACCGGGCTGGCCCTGATCTCAGAGAGATTGCCTGCCTCTGTCTCTCAAGTGCTGAGATTAAAGATGTGTGCCACGATGCCCACTTTGGTACTTCGTAGAGCTGTACTAAAAGCTACAATCAAAATTCCTAAGTTAACTCTGGTACTAAGACTCTAAAATACTTCCAAAAATTCTAAAAATGAACCACTGTTCATTTGGTAATACAAACTTACCAAAATTTTCCCATCTTGCTTATGGATAGTTACAATTCTACTTTCATTTGAGCATTCCTGGTTTGCTTGCTTAATACTGACATCAATAATATCAGGAAAATCACAATATAACTGTAAATCCTGTAATTAAAAGCATTTAAAATTAAAACATTATGATGTCATCTCAAAGAAAGACTTATGAAGATGATGACACTCATTTAAAGTTTTTTAAAATAAAAAGATAACTGTAATAGAAAATGTCATTACTTCTCCAGAAATTTGAACCTAGGATTGTATTTATGCATCTTGCTTTGACTTAAAACTGAGAGCATTGCAGGACAACAGGAAATTAGTTTGTTATAATACTCTTTAATCCAATTAACATTCAAAAGAACCACTGTCAGAAAATTAAGATGATCGAAGATAAAAAATACAATCATACTTCTAAATCTCTGAAGCAATACATGAATGACAGATGTGAACTAAAATCTTGTAATGCAAATCTTATAAAACTAAATTATAATATCAAAATCAATTAAAGTTTAGTTAATTAAAATTTAATTAGTTTTATGATTGTGCCTCAATATCAAGAATAGTGAAAAAATAAAGGAAGCAAAATTAACTTAAAAATCACTTATAGAATTCAATCCTTTTCTGAAACTATAAGAACATTATTACTATTATTTTGGCATAAAAATTAAATAATAAAACATTTAAGTACACTGGCAAGAACTAGTTACAATTCTGATGGCTTCACAGAGTGATACTTCTATTAGCAGGGGAAGCACAAGGTCATATTTCAAATGACTAAACTTATTTTTTCCTATTGCCACTCTACTTAACATAACAAAGAACAAGAACATATCATTAAGAATTACCTGTTCTGTCAGTGTCTCACTTTCTTTATGTTTCCCTCTTGACCACTGAATTCCACCGTTTCCAGTTATTATAATGGTTGCAAAAATCTCCTCACCTGAAGGACCTCTTGCAGATTCTTTTACTTCAAATTGCTCTGTGTAGAAGGCAGACTGAAGAGTTTCCAGATTTATAAGATACTTAAGTTTCAAGTTCCTGGCAGTGGCTTTGCATTGACTGAACTGCTGAATAAATCTGCGAAATCGGTACCTTATTCGCTTCCGGGTCAAAATATGGTAGTCTTGGATCTTTGCTCGAACGCATTTTGGTAAGAATGTCTTATAGCTAGAAATGACACACAGAGAAAACAAAACATAAAACTGGGAGACAAATCTAAAACAAAATAGAAAGATTTCTATCTTTTCCCACGAAAAGCATTAGCAACAACACAGTAGTCAAATAGAGTAGGTTGACATAATCACCATTCACACATGAAAAGAACTTTAGGCTTTCATTTGATATAGATGCATTTTCTGAGTTCCCATCTAGTTTAAAATAGGACATGTTAATTTTCAGCTCCTCATGAAATCAGTACTCAGTTCACATAAATGTAGTCTCTAAAAGCTCATCTTTTGATTATCTTGCATACCTAAGATGATTTTTGGCAGTTACTGCTTTGTCCTGTAGGTATTTCCTAAAATGCAGTACTCCAAAATTTATCTAAATTCTGGAAATTGCCATACTTGTCTAGACACTACTGTTCATTTATAAGCAAAATTTTGCTTACATTATTTTATGTATACATTTATCTATGTATAGTAGCCTCAAAAAGAAAGAAAACTTACTTCTCTACTTCTGATAACTTTATTTCTGAAGTACAACTAGCAGCATTTTCTACCCCTTCCTGTATGCTCCTCTTCACTATCCTCCATCTCCTCCTGTATGCTCCTCTTCACTATCCTCCATCTCCTCTACAATTCTCATCTCAAACATCACCAAATCCAGGAACCCTGTCTGGCATTCATTCTAAAACTGAGTTAGGCGCTCCTCCCTTTGTTTTCATAGTCCTGTGAGTGCCACTTCACTTACTCCATTCTGGACCAGTTTATTTACCACCAATGGTATTCTAGGGCTGGCTCAAGGTGAGTGCTTATAATTTCAAGGAATTTTTAGCTGACTGCTAAATATCCATCATTAAAATTCAAGATATACAATTTTATAATTAAATGCTGAATTACATATACAGGTAGTAAATACTCAGAACTCATTTAATTTTCATTTTCATTTACTACTATCTGTGCCTTTGAGGATACTTTTACCTGCGCATGGTGAGGAGTTGGCCACTGCTCTTAATTCTGTATTCAGTGACTTCAGGCCAATACCTTGAACCTGGCCATCATGGATCATACGATGATCCACGGATATCAGCAAAGATTTTACACAAATTTTAAAAATCAGATTTTTGTTTTATTTTGTTTTTACTTTTTGGAACTGGTTGTTTTCAGCATATCATTGCTTATATTCTTTCTCCCTGAACACAAGACCCCTTGTAGAACTCTCAGAGTTTTGAAGTCAAGTACCAAAGCTGCTAGAGAAAGGTACTTTGCATGGCAGCTCGGCTATGTTGTAAGTTCATAATCACTAAATTCTAATAGGCAATCACTTTTACGGCATTTCTCTGTTCAACTAATTTTTCTCAACTTCCACAACTATTTAAAACTTGTTTTAATTTCCTCAAAACCTTTTGTTTCAAACCTCAGCAATATTCTTTCTCAACAAACACCTTTATCTCCTAATATAGTGGGGGTGTGGGAAAATGTGGAATTCCTTTAAACAGGAATCCTTTACTACTTTGGTTAACAAATCTTTGTACGTCTGCATTAATTTTCTTCTCCTTTTCACCAAAGTAATAAAGGAAGTATGAACCTGCCAGACCAATTAATTTCTTTATATATACATATATATTATTTTTATTTTATGTGTACGAGTGTATTGCCTGCATGTATGCAAGTGTACCCGTGTCATGCAATGCCTGCAGAGGCCAGAAGAGGGCATTGGATCCCCTGGAACTGGAGTTGCCAGCCGCCATGTGGGTGCTGTGATTGAACCAGATCCTCTACAAGAGCAGCTAGTGTGCTTAACCTCTGAGCCATCTCTCCAGTCTCCCAAATCACTTCTTTAACATGTATTCACTCATTTATATTACATTCACTCATGTAATAACTCATGTTATTAGAGAAAGCTCTAATAACATGCAAACCCTCTTGACCTTATTCCATGTATTATTTCTCTTCTACCCACATGCTTAAAATACCAATATTTTTCTTGACTTAAATTTTAGAATCTCCTGATTCCACATTTCCCTCTAGCTACAGCCTATCTGGCATTTTTATAGAAGAGTTGAAGCAGTCATTTCCTTTTTTTTTTTTCCTTTTGTTTATTTACTCAACTCATTGCAGTGTGGCTTTTGTTGCATCATTCCAAGGGAAAATGCTCTTGCTAAAATCAAGAAAGACTTCTGTGTTTACTAAAACCACATCTTCCTGTTCATTTTACTTTACAGTTTTTCAACAGTGCTCAACATTGTTAGTAATTTTCTCCTAGCATGTGTCTTTTATTTATTATTTTAATTGTATGTGTATGAGTGTTTTGCCTCATGTGTATAAGTACACTCATGTGCAACGCCTGTCGAGGCCAGAAAAGGGTGTTGGATCCCTTGGAACTGGAGTTATAGATGACTGCTAGCCACCATGTCGGTGCTGGGAAGTGAACCCAGCCAGTGCTCTTAATCACTGAGCCATCTCTCCAACCACTTGTATTTTCCTGATATTATTTATAACTCCTTGGTTACCTTTTCTTAATCTTCTTTTGGGGCTCACTGTCTACAGTATCTAATGATTAAATATTATGCAATTTCTCAAGATCAATTATGGATCCTCTACTCTTTTTACCTGTACTCTTTTTCTCTAATATCTTTATGAAAATGACTCCCTTGTTTTTATGTCTAGCACTGATGGTTAAGCTCCAGACCCACATATCTCACAGTTAAGTCAGTCCACTTATTTAATTTTGATGCCTCAAAAGTTCTTCAATGTATCTAACCAAAGTTATGAGTCCTCCTAACCTCATCTCCCCCCGCCCCAATCCTATTACAGCATTCTCTGCATAGGAATAGAAAGAAGTATATCATAATTCATTTATTTCTGCAAGCCTGGAAATCTAGGAATCATCTTTTGAATCACCTTTTCCCTCAATTTCACTACTAAATCTACCACTACATCTAATGATTTTACCTTCTCTTCTCTGTTTATTTTTCTCCTATTTCACCCAAGCCATCACATCTCCTAGAGGAATTACTGGCATGGCCTACTCTCTGGT
The DNA here is from genome assembly GCF_000622305.1 of Nannospalax galili. Lineage (NCBI taxonomy): Eukaryota > Metazoa > Chordata > Mammalia > Rodentia > Spalacidae > Nannospalax > Nannospalax galili. The sequence continues at coordinate 85,130 of NW_008345602.1, forward strand.
TAAATTGCATTCCCATCTGTTTTATGAACCTCTGCTTTGTTTTCTATAATGAAGGCACACAAGCCTAATCACTTTTCTCTAGCTTCATTCTTCTGCATGTCTGTTAATGTTCTTACCCTTCTTATATAACCCTAAAGATCTGCATGTTCTAACCACGTCTCTTCTCCTACTAATTCTCTGAGCTTCTGCCACAAAGGTTTTTTTGTGTGTGTGAATTTCCACTCTTCCTATTCACCCTTTCCTACCCATTAAACTATACTCATTTAATTTATACTCTATTCTTTTTTGGAATAGATTGAGTCTCCAATCAATACACTCCCCTAATAGTATATGTTTTTCATAGCAATTATATATTTGTAAATAAATATCTATTTAATGATAATCTGGATAGCACAGAAAAGATCCACATAAGTTTTGAACATAGTCTAAAAATAAGACATAAAAATGTTACCGGGCGTGGTGGCACACACCTTTAATCCCAGAACTCAATAGGTAGAGGCAGGAGGATCTCTGATTTCCAGGCCCAGCCTAGTCTACATAGAGAGTTCCAGGACAGTAAGAGATACATAATGAGACACTTTTCTCAAAAAAAAAAAACAAAAACAAAAACAAAAACAAAAACCAACAACAACAAAAAAAACAGACTACAAACAATAAATCCTGTTTTATGTCTTTCCAACAGCTTTGTAAAACCTGGCACAATATTTACATAGACACAAATGGCTGCCTGATTTAAGAAGGCTTTGAAAACTTTACGCAGAGAGTAAAGAAAGGCTAGGATATACAACAGACTTTCTAATTTGGTGCCTCGAACTGAAAACCAGAAGTATATCCTTTGGGAATGCGATGGGAGTATTGTTCTCAAGCAGAGTGAGTTCTCTTCAATGTTAGCCTACCAGAATCAGAACTGGTTCATATGTTAAAACCTTTCAAAAGATATAGAGCTAACATTTAAAGCTTAAAATAATGTTAATAATAGCTTTTCTAATGTTTTCCTTATATTGTGCTTTTAAAGAATGCTAAAGTTGAAGTTGTGAAGGGCTTTAAAATTGAGCTTGTGGGGCTGGAGAGATGGCTCATTGGTTAAGAGCACTGGCTGCTCTTGTAGAGGACCTGGGCTCAGTTCCCAGCACCCACATGGAGGCTAACAACCCTCCATAACTCCAGTTCCAGGGGATCTGATGCCCTCTTCTGGCCTCCACAGGCACTGCATGCACAGGTACACTTACATACATGCAGGCCAAACACTCATACTCATAAAATGCTCAGCAGTTAAGAACACTAGCTGTTCTTGCAGAAGACCAAGGTTCGAATCCCAGCACCCACATGGCAGCTAACAACTGTCCATAACTCCAGTTCCAGGGGATCTGATGGCCTCTTCTGACTTCCGCAAGCATTGCATGACATGGGTGCACTTACCTACGTACAGGCAATACACGCATACACATAAAAATAAAAATAATAAGTAAAATATTTTTTAAGTAATAAAAATAAATAAAATTTAAGATTGAGCTTTCCGTTGACTACACTATTTTTTGCTCCATAGTGTATAATCTGTAGTGAAATCTATTTACTTTTACAATTGGAACAGACCATTAGATTTCTGTTTCACTGTTTGGGAAGGTGACATATAGTGTCCATGTCCAACAGAATCTCCTTCATTTTCTTTCCATTCTCCAGTTCTCCCCTTCCCACCTTTTAATGAACAGATTTTCAAAGAGCAGATGAAGAACAAAAATGGAAAAACCTTCTTAATCTCCATCGCTTTCTGCACTACAACACATAAATCACAATGTCCAATGGGAATTTGTACGCAAAAGAGTATCTAATACATACACACTACAAAGAGGTACATACATACATACATGCATGCATACATATATAAATACATACACACATGTACACACAGAAATATGTGTTCACAGACATACAAGGTCACCTCTTACAAGTATTTCTTTTTTTTTTTTTTTTGGGTTTTTTTTTTTAAAAAGGGGTCCCCTTTAGCCCCAGCTGACCTGGAACTTACTATGTAGACCAGGCTGGCCTTGAACTCACAGAGACCCGGCTGGGACTAAAGGCGTGCATCACCATGCCTGGCACAAGTACTTCTTAAGTCTAAGAAAGAATATGCATGTATACTATTCATAAATCTATATTCTATTGACATTTTCCAGGAACAAAGCAGGTTATTTCACTCTGAAAAGAACTAACCCCTCCTTCTACTATCTCATCAAATGTAAACACCTTAACGATAACTAGTTATCAGATTATTTTTCAGAAATGACCACCAAATGAGAAAACATCGGTGAGTTAAATATGTGTCAAATTACATTAAAAAGACAAGCAGAGCAAGGATATTTTATTTCAGGGAAAGTATAAATTATTTACCCAATATTTTAAAATACCATGGCTCAATACAAGAAAAAGAGGCAAACTGAACTATTTTCAAATTAAAATTTTGGTTCTGCAAATAATTCAATCAAGAAAGTTAAAACTAATAATTCACAGACTATAGGGCTAGAGAGAGATGGCTCAGTGGTTGAGAGCACTGGCTACTCTTGCAGAGGACCCAAGATTCAATTCCCAGCACCCACATGGTGGCTAACAACCATCCATAACTGCAGTTCTAGGGTATTCGACACCCTCTTCTGATCTCCAAGGGCACTGCATGACATAAGTGCACTTACACAGAGGCAGACAATACATTCATACACATAAAAATAGTAAAATCTTAAAAAAATAATTCAGAGAATGTGAGAAACCATCTGCAAACTGTATGTGGTAATACTGTATTTGGAGACTTGTCTTGCATTCAGAATATATAAAGAACTCTTTAACTCAATAATAAAAATAGAAATAATTCACTTTAACACAAGGAAGAATTTAAATAAACGTTTCTTCAAAGAAGATATACACACATTGGGCCAATAAGCTCATTAAAGGATGTTTAACATCAGCAGTCATGGAGAAATGAAAAGTCAAAACAAGAAAGTTACCTCTTCTACCTACTAAGATGGGTAAAATAAAGATAAGCAGAAATAAGTTCTGGGAAAGCTGGAAATTTCATGTACTGCTAACAGGAATACAAAATGTTACAGATGCTTTGGAAAAGTTGGGCAGTTTCCTCCAAAAGTTAAATCTGAGGGGCTGGAGAGATGGCTCAGTGGTTAAAAGAACTGGCTGCTTTTACAAGAGGACCTAGGTTCAGTTCCCAAGACTCACATGGTAGCTAACAATTGTCTGTAACTCTAGTTTTAGGGGATCAGATGCCCTCTTCTGGCCTCTGTAGGCACTGCATGACATGGGTGCATTTACATACATATAGGCCAAACACTCATAAAATAAAATTTTTAAAAATCTCAGCACTTGGGAGGTGGAGGCAGGAGGATCAGAAGTTCAAGGTCATTCTATTTGTCTACATTGTGACTTTGAAGTTAGTCTGCGCTACATGAGACCTTATTTCAAAAAAATCAAATAGTAAGTTATTATTCTTTGGATTTAGGCACCAAATAATACAGAGGAAAAAATAATATATGGCATGATTCCTGACTAAAAGAAACTACAATCTTACCAGAAAGATGTGTCAAGACTTTCATAAGATCATGTTCTCAAAAGCAAAAGTATCCCCCAGCCCCAGAGAAAAAACCTAGAGAGAGATCTATACTTTGTTAATCTTCAGCAGCTCAAAGCTTTTGTTCTTTAACTCTGCTCTCTTAAATTCCTTCAATTTCTATCAACAACTTCTAAGATATTCTTCCTTCGCCTCTGTTCTACTATGACCTGGCATATAGCAAGTGTGCAATAAATAGCAGTTTATTAAATGAAGGAATAAGGGAACTAAATATCTAAAAATATCTTTCTGCACATTGAGATTTATTTTTATTCATGTGTATTTTCATGTGTCTGTGTGAGTGTATACCAAATAAATGTAGTTGCCCATGGAGGCCAGAAGAGTGTATCTGATTCCCTACACTGGAGTTTACAGGTAGCTGTTGAGCTGCCCAGTATGGGTGCTAGGAACTGAACTTGGGTCCTCTGCAAGAACAGAGTGTGCTCTTTACCAACTCAACCACTGAGCAATCTCTCCAGCCTCTATCTGTATGCATTTTAATAATACTCAAGGCCTTAGAGGAACACAAATGTTTTTGGTTCTCCTTTGGGATATAATCATCTCAGTTCCTGAGTGAGTTACTGAAATCAGACTTTACAGTCTACTTTCTGGTGTTAGGGCCTAACAAGACATCTAAAAACCAAGCAAAAGTACTTGTAAAGCAAGGAGGAAAACACAGAAGCTGATCCTCTGTAACTATATTGCAGGTACCTACCAAAAGAAAAGAGTGACTGAGTCACTTATTGGAAGAGGGTGCAGGTAACCATTTCATACCTTCAGACTTTTAATTTAACAAGCATGTAATATGTAAGATAGATATTATACATATATATAATACATGGCTTTCAAACTAAGGAAACCAAAGCACTTACATAGCTATGTAAGCATTTAAAAATATTTTATTTAATATTTTTATTTTATGCATGTGAGTATATTGCTTGCATGTGTGTAAGTGCACCCGTGTTGTGCAATGCCCATGGAGGTCAGAAGAGGGCATCAGATCCTCTGGAACTGGAGTCAGGACAGCTGTCAGCTGCCATATGGGTGCTGGGAATCAAATCCAGGTCCTCTGCAAAAACACCAGTGTTCTTATCCTCTGAGCCATGTCTCCAGCCCCAATAAGCATTTTTTTAAAGTAGAAATAATACAGCCAATAAATCTAGTTTGTAAAAATAGGATTTCAAAAACTATTGGGGGGCTGAGAGATGCTCAGTGGTTAAGAGCACTGGCTGCTCTTGCAGAAGACCCGGTTTTGGTTTCCAGTACCCACATGGTAGCTAAAAATCATCCGTAACTCCAGTTCTAAGGAATCTGATATCTTCTCCTGACCTCAGAGGGCATTGCACAGCATGGGTGCACCTACATACATGCAGGCATAACATACACATAAAATAATTAAGAAAAAAATAACTGACCATGATTATCAAAATCGAATACGTAGAAGATATTTGAGAATAATGAATTTGGATTACTTGTATAAAAATCCTCTGAAGCACCTACAAAAACTCACAGCTCAAATTTACAGACTCCAAACCTCTTGAGCTATCTGCCAAAATCTTCCATTTTAGCATGCAGCATCAGAGATTCTGATGCAAGTAAACACGAACCACAATTTGAGAAATATGTGCACAATTTGAGGAGCTGCCATTAAAAAATGATTCCCCTCAAGTATTCCTTCCATTATTTTGAATTTACCTAGTCTTTTCAAAATAAGCAAAAAAAAAAGTTTGCATTATACTAAAAAGGGTTTACTCAAGAAATTTTCATTTATTATTTAACTTTTGAGTGAGTGCAGTGTATGCAGTGTGTGCATGTGTGGGTGTAGGTGCACTCACTGTGCATGTTTACATGGAGACCAGGCATTAAAATATAGTGTCATTCTCTATCACTTTCCACTTTATTTATTTATTCAAATTTTGACACAGGGTCTCACTAAGTAGCCCTGGCTGACCTAAACATCACTCTGAAGACCAAGCTGGTCTCGAACTCACAGATTTCCACCTGCCTCTGCCTCTTTTAATCCTCCCTGGGATTAAAGTTTGCACAACCACACCTGGCTTATTTATTTTTAAATTTTATTTACTACTATATTGTGTGTGTGCACATGTGTGCATGAGCAAGTGTGTGAGGGTACATGTGCCACAGCTTGCATGTGAAGGTCAGAGAACTTGGAGTTGTTTTACTCCTTCCACCTTTATAGTGGGTTCTGGGATCTGAGTTAAGTTATCAAGCTGATGCAGCAAGCACCTTTACTCAGCCATTTCTCTAACCCATCCACCTTAGTTTTTGAGACAAGATATCTCACTGAACTTGGACTAGGCTGTGATGGCTGGAATAGTAGTTGGCAATCCCCTGACCTACTCAGTGCTGAGATTACAGATACACAGCTTTGCTTTGCGCACAGCTTTTATTTAGGTTCTAGGAATCTGAACTCAGGTCCTTGTGCTTATGCAGTAAGTACTTTATCTGCTGAGTCACCTCCCTAGCTCCATAACTTCTTATTATAACATCAAAATATGTGGGCAAACACTAAAAATACGAGTAAATTTCTACCTGTTCACATTTGTGTATATGGATATGCAAAAGGAAATTACCTGATGGAATTGTAGATAGCCAGGGGTGTCTGATCCTTCTCTTTAGCTATTCGCATCATATCTAACACCGCCATCCCAAGACATTCTTCCTGTGTTTCATGAGTCACAGGTACTTTTATCCATCCATGCACAAAATCATGCCGCCACTGAAAACAAAAATTTAGAAGGAAATGTCTCATTCTAAGTTTCACTATCACACTTAATTATGGTATGTCCTACAACATAGTTTCCAAAACATGCATTTAAAAGTCATAAATCAACTTCTAGTTGATTTTAAATGATTTCACCACAAAGTGAAATTAGTAAACAAGGTTCACATACAAATAGAAACTGAGTTAAATTGGGTTCACAGCTATACAGTATATACAACAATCTAGTTCACTGCATAGAATTTTGAGTTTTATCTTAAGAACATAAAAATACCTATATTAAAATAGATGTTAATTATCAGATTGTGCCCTGAGTACAATTTACACTGAAGGCACTATATTAGAGTTGTGTGTGGTAAAAAGAAATATATGTGCTCTCAAACCATCCAATAGACCAAAATTAGCCTTGAAGACAAACATGAAAACAAAGAATTTCAGCACCAGGTAACATGTATGAAGTACCACACGAGCTCTAGTGCTGTACAACCTCATTAAAGTTGTATCCAGTCGGCATAATAAGAAAAGTTCTCATGGAAGATCTGAAACTTCATGTGGTTTTCAATGATGACATTTTTGATGGACACAAAAAGAACAATGACATGAAGGAATGAAACAAAAACCAAGGACAAGGCATGATCAGAGATGTAAACTAGTACTTTAGCTGGGACCAGCTGAAGGTAGTCTTGAATAACTTGCTTCTAGAAGAGATAGAGGGCTTTATTTTTACTTTATCTCTTTTTCAAAGCCTTTGTCCCACCATGTCCCTTCCACTGCAGATGTGCTTGGAGAACATAAAGTGTGCTCAGAAGATTAAGAGGCTAGTATGTGGCTCAAACAATAAGGATCTGACACAAGAAATAGAAGATCCTACAAGAGTCTGAAAAATTAATGTTATTAACTACCTACAATAAATAAATCAGAGAGATACTCAGTAAAGCACATGCTCCATAAGCATGAGGACAAAAGTTTGGAGCCTCAGCAGCCATATGAAAAGCCAAATGCAGTAGTGCCCACCTACAATTTTAGTGCTAAGGGATGGAGACTGGACAATCTCTGGAGCTTCCTTTGGAGCTTCCTATCAGTCATTCTATCCAATCAGTGAGTTCCAGGTTCAGTGAGGGACCTGACTCAAAAATTAAGGTGGAAAGTGACTGAAGAAGACATCTGACATCAATGCTTAGTCTCCACATGCAAGTGCACATACAGGGATGAAGGGATGGAGGGAGGGAGGGAGGGAGGGAGGGGAAACAAGAACAAGAAAAAGTTCAAGATTCTGATTAAATGTTTTAGGGATATGGCTAGAATCAGACTAACATGTAATGGAAGAAAGGAAAGAAGGTAAACAATGTGGAGACTGTAAAAATAACACCAACTTCATTTCAAAGAATACCACGAAACATCTTACTTGAAATCCAATACTTAACCAAGGTTTTAAACTGGATAACTTTTCTTCTGTTTAAAAATTATTTCAAACATTTGTTTATTTATTTCGTGCGTGGCGATCAGGGGACAACTTGCAGGTCAGTTCTCTGCTTCCACCACAGGATCTGGGTGTCAAACTCAGGTTGTCAGGCTTGGTGGCAGGTGTCTTTACCCACCAAGCCATCTCGCCGGTTCATTCTACATTTTACCTATGTATCTCTTTATTTTGATGGAATCATTTATCTCATAAAATTAAAGTTTTACAGAAACAATTTAAAAATAACCTTTATAAAAGAAATATATTCTTAAAAGTATATTTAAGGGGCTAGAGAGACAGCTCAGCAGTTAAGAACACTAGCTGTTCTTGCAGAAGACCTGGGTTCGAATCCCAGCACCCACATGGCAGCTAATAACTGTCCATAACTCCAGTTCCAGGGGATCCAATAGCCTCTTCTGTCCTCCGCCGGCATTGCACGACACAGGTGCACTTACCTACACGCAGGCAATACACACATATACATAAAATAAAAATAATACATTTTTTAAATTAATAAATAAAATTTTAAAGTATATTTAACTATTTATAAAGAGGCCAGAAGAGAATATTAGATCCCCTGGAACTGGAGTTTTAGGAGGTTGTGAGTTGTCTGATGTGGGTGCTCGGAACCAAACTCTGGGTCTTCTGTAAGAGCAGCAAATGTTTTTAACCACTGAGCCATCTATCCAGTCCCCAAAATATTTTAATAAAAGAAATATTACAGTACAAACCATGAATTAATAAATATTAACTAAAACAATGGTCTAAATGTTATTATACAAAATTGATTCAGAGAAGCAGTTACATTTTTTTTTTTGCTTAATCTTATTTGTATTGTTTGTTTATTAAGAGGGAGGGAGGGAGGGAGGGAGGGAGGGAAGAGGACACCCAAGTGCCAAGCAAGCATGTGGAGTTTCAGAAGACAATTACTGAGAGTTGTTTTTCTCATTCCACCATGTGAAGTGGGGGGGGGGGGGTCAAACTCAGGTCATCAGGCTTGGCAGCAAGTGCTTTTACCTGCAGAGCCATCTCACCAGCCCTATTTTTGCTCAGTTTTAAGCACCTATTTCTTTATGAAAACAAGTAAGTTATACTTTTTAACTAAGATCTATACATAACTAGACAATTTCTTTGTAATGGCGTGCCTTTGTTCCATTACCATATAAAACCAGTAGGTAATTAAGTTCTGCTTATCAGAAAATTCATGGATTTCATGAGCAAAAAGAAAGTTAAGTGTATATAAAACTAGTGGGAACACCACTAACATAACCAAGCAAATACCCATTGAAGAAAGGTTACAAATGAATCTCAAATGCTAAGACAAATTATGTTAAACTAGAATTGCTTAAGCATTACAGTATGTGCCTACCAAAACTTCATTTAATTAAAACTGGAAAAAAGTAGTTTGTCTTTTAAAAATTTTCGAGCAGCTGTACTTTATCCAAAAAAATTTGCATCTGCATTGGCCAGATAAGTAAGAAACAGCTACCACAATGGGATACTGCTTCACTCCTATCAGGATGGCTTTTATTAGGAAAGAAGGAAGAGAGGGAGGGAGGAGAGGGGAGGGGAGAAAGGAGGGACAGAAAAAGGAAGAAAAGAAAGGAAGGACAGACAAATGAATAAATGAACAAAGTGCTGTTGAGGATATGGACAAATTGAAATATTTTTTCACTGTTTACACAAAAAAAATGGTGCAGCTAAAGAAAACAGTGTGGCAATTCAAAACCTTACAAACAGAATTACCATATAATCCAGCGATTCCACTTCTGGGTATATATCCAAAAGAACAGAAAACAGAGACTCAAACACTTGTATACAGATGTTCACAGCAGCACTATTCCCGAAAGCCAAAGGTAGAAGCAACTCAGGTATTCATCAAGACATGAATGAATACACAATTGCACAGTTATTCTGCCCTAAAGGAAGGAAATTCTGTCACGTGCTACAACATGGAAGAACTCTGAAGGCATTACACTAACTAGAATAATCCAGATAGACAAAAGGCAAATGTGGTATAATCTCAGTTGTATACATAAAGCACTAAAATAGGCAAATTCATAGGAAGCAGAATGGCAACTGCCAAGATTGAGAGGGAAATAGTTACCGTTTAATGGGCATGAAGATGAAAAGTTTTCTAGAGATGTATGAAGCTATCATTGTAAAACAATATGAATGTACTTCATGAAACTGAAGTGGTAAACTTAAAAAGTGGTAAATTTACAAATTTTTAATTTTTTTTACCATAATGAAAAAAAATTGGAATAGTCACATACCCCAAAGGATAGTTTTGGACTTTTGTTTCTAAACTTAAAAAGCATTGCAAGACTTGTTGGAAATGTGAGTCATGGAGATCTATGGCATTATTTCCTATGGTACCAACAAACCTGATTTGGAACTCTTTAATCTGATACTTGGGATATCTTGACCCAAGAGCATGAATTACTAACATTGCTTTTCTTTCTTTAATTTCTGTTCATACTATTCTAGCAGCCCATAAAAATAAAAGTAATTACAAAACAATTCAATTCAATTCAAGGTAGTAGAGAAGAAAGGCTGAAATAACACCACAAACAATGCCCCTTAACAGAACTAACAAACAAAAGCTCCCTCCTGTGAGAAAGTACACAACCTACTGGAGCTCATTTTTTGTTACTTTTTTTTTTTTTTTTACATTTTACTGCCTATTCTTTAAGCCTGAAATTGATCAGAAATTTATTTTTTAAAACTCTAAATAAATTTTACTATCTAATATCCATATGGACAATGTTGTTAAACTCACTCTACAGGTTTTTTTTTTTTTAATTCTTAAAATTACTTAAATCCTAAAAGGAATTTTAAAAGGAATAACTCAAGGAATTTACAAATACATTTTATTATCTGTAAATCATAAAATCAAAATTGCTATTAAAGAGACTATCTTTTTATCTTTCTATACCTGCTGTGTACATTAGAAATGCAATTTTCTCATGTTAGGTTATCCTGATTAAGAGACATACTACACAGGGAGATATTTCTGACTTAATACATATGCAAAAAGGTTAATATAATTATACCTGAGCAAAGAGGTAAGACATGACAAAGTCATCAAGAAGAGGTGCTTCAGCCCCACGAGATATTCCGTATCGATAGGTTCTGTTGCTGCCACTGCAATACCAGTGAGGAAAGTAAAATCTGTAAGACAGTTGAAACGTTCTATCAGCCTCCAGAACTCCAACATAAACCAAACATGTTGTTTGACCACTCCCAACATACTGAAAGTTATTGCTGCATTATTAGAAAACACAAGTAGCAGCGTTAAATACAAGTTAGAAACAAAAAGATTTCTGGATAATACCATACATGACAATAATGTAAGAAGAATATGTAACACAGAAAGGTATCGTGGAACACATCTATAATTCCAGCTCAAGGAAACTGAGGCAGGAGGATCACAAGTTTGAGGCTATCCTGGGCTACATAAAATAAGATGCTGACCCCAAAAGAAAGAAAACAAAACACCAAACAACAAACCAACAGCAAATGAAACACAAATAAATGTAAAACCAACGCCATGACCCACTTTAATGCAACAAATAATGGAATGTGGAAGTAAAAGCAATCACAGGAAACAAGAAGTGCAGAGACAAAATACTAATGCCACATCAACAAAGACTTTAACTTCAGTCACACCAACAGAGGCATCTGAAAATGCAATCTGCTATGCAAACAAATAATTTCTTCTTTTAGAGAAATGGGAGGTTAAAAACTTGTCTTTCAAAGAAAAAAAAAGCACATTCACTTTTTAAAGTAAAAGCTTGACTACCATAAAGCTTATCCATTTAAAGTGTTTAATATTTTGTAATGTATCCAGTGTTGTACCAACATCACAGTTTATTTTATTATTTTTATTTTATGTATATGAGTGCATTGCCTGTATGTGTGTACGTGCACCTGTGTCATGCAGGTAAGAAAAGGGCATTGGATCCCCTGGAACTGGAGTTATGAATGGTTGTAAGCCATCATGAGGATGCTGGGAACCAAACCCAGGTGCTCTGCAAGAGCAGTCAGCGCTCTTAACCACTGAGTCATCTCTTCGGCCCCCATAATTTACTTTTACATTTTAATTCTCCTATGGAACCCTATTCCCACTAGCAATCACACCCAGGTGACCCTTTTTTAACCCCCAGTTGTGACTCACTGCTTTTGTAAATTCTCCTGTTCTAGTCACTTTTCAGAACAATGATATGATGGAAAGATATATGTGGTCTTTTTATCTGACTTCATTCACTTAGCAGAATGTTCTTAATTTTCATTAACAGGTACTTTATTCCTTTTTCCTAATGAATTAATATTCTATTGTATGGATATACCATATTTTACTTTCCATCTTTCACTTAAAAGGCATTTGAGTTATGTCTATTTTATGCTAATGTGAATTACACTGCTGTGAACACTGTTTTAGTGGACATGTCTTTTCATTTTTTTAAAACATATACCTAGAAGTTGAACTGACAAACCATACAGTAACTCTGTACTTATCTTTCTGGCCAAACATTATCCAAAGTGACTACACACCATTTCATATTCTCAACGATAATGTGTGAACAATCTAATTAGTACAAATAATCTCCAACATTTGTTATTGTATGCCTTTTCTATTTTTACCATCTTAGTGGGTCAGTTGTTAAGCTTTTATGGATTTGATTTACATTTCTTCAGTGCTAATGATGGTGAGCATCTCTTCAAATGCCTACTAGCTATTTGCATATCATCTTTAGAGAACTACTTATTCAAGTCTTTCACCTTGAACACATGAATTTTAATATCCAAGGGGGCTAGTGCCCCAGACCAGGCTGGCCTCGAACTCACAAAGATCTGCCTGCCTCTGCCTCCCAAGTGCTGGGATTAAAGGCTTGCACCATTCTAATTTACCTATATTGTTTCAACTTTTTTCCTTAAGGTTATTTCTGAATAAAGTTTAAAGCTACTTCAAATAGCGGCTTCCTCATTTCATTATTCAATAGCTACTTATATGTAAGAATGACACTGTTTTTTTGGATCTTGCTGGAACTAGCCTGGAACTTGCTATGTAGACCAGGTTGTACTCGAACTCACAGTGATCCACCTGCCTCTGCTGCTCCAAGTGCTGGGATTAAAGTGCACTATCATGCTGGGCCTGACACTGGTTTTTATGTGTTCATTATTTAGACACTGAACCCTTTTCCTAATTTCTTACCTGTAATTTTACAAAAAAAATTGATGCTTATACTTTAAAAATTATCTTAGAAATTAAAAACTCAAACATAGGCATCTACATATTTTTTAACAGACTGAGAAGGAAATAAGCAATGAAATACTAAAATTTATTAAGAATCCATTAGGTACTAGGGAGGTAGTTCCATTGCCTATCCTGCATGCCACCTGGTTTGATTCCTAACATCACAAAACTGGGTGTGGTTGCCCATGCTTGTAATCCCAGCAGTCCTGGAAAGTAGAAGCTGGAGGATCAGAAATTCAAGGTCATCCTTGGTTAAACAGTTAATTCAAGGCCAGTCTGGGATACATGACAGAGACCCTGTCAAATAAAACCATCAAATGATAAGCTCAACACTAAACACTACACATACATTCTCTCTTTAATGAGGTACATGTAAGGTAGTTGAAAGGCAGTTTGTAGCAAACTGGGTCTAGGTTTGAACTCTGACACTCATTTCAAATAAAATAAAATAGAACCATCAAATGATAGGCTCAACATTAAACACTACACATACATTATCTCTTTAATGAGGTACATGTAAGGTGGTTGCAAGACAGTTTGTAGCAAACTGGGTCTAGGTTTGAACTCTGACACTCATTTCCAAGCTGTGAGGCCATGAATAAATATGAGTTATGAGTAATGTTCTCACTGCATTAGAGTCTTTATCTTTTACAGAAATTCTTATTATCCCATGAAATCATGAGAAAAGTATATATAATATATATAATTTCACATATATAATATATATGTGTGTGAAAAGTACAGTGGTTTGTAATACATAAATCAAAATTATGTCTTTGCAGTCACAGGGATGACAGAATATATGGGCTCCAGTGTGTGGGAGGGGGAAGGCTATGAGAGGGTGCCGATTGGGAAGTGGGTATATAGATGAGTAAGATTGTGTGGGATGTTCTGTATGATATACACACAAAAAAATCAACAAATTTAAAAAAAGATATATTTGAAGAGGAAACATAAAAATTTACTTCATGTTAAAGAGTAGAGGTGATAAACATTACCAGTGAAATCTACCTGATGACTTTATATCCATACTCAGGTGCCAAGGATCTGAGTGTAACCGATTGTGACTAGTGATGATCAGATACATAGAGATTAAAGGCACATGTGCAAACATCTGTTAGTAGCATTAAAATGTAGAAAATGGCATATTTTAAAATGAAATGGAGATCGTCTTTAAAGGGTAAAAACTCATTCAATTTTATGTCTTACAGGGTTTATACTGAGTTCAATATTGTATAACTGTATTAATTAAACTGTGAACCTAAAAATTTACAGCCATTTTTGAAATAGATGTGTCCTTGCTCTGGAATGTGTTACTGAATATGTTAAAGCTGTAATGAAATGTTTCTTCTAATCATGTGGTTATTAAATTTAAAAAATTAAAAAACAGGGGCTGGAGAGATGGCTCAGTGGTTAAGAGCCCTGATTGCTCTTGCAGAGGACTCGGGTTCAATTCCCAGCACCCACATGGCAGCTACGAACCATCCTTAACTTCAGTTCCAGGGGAATCTGAAGCCCTCTTCTGACGTCCAAGGCATTGCACTACATGGGTACACTCACATACATGCAGGCAATACACTCATATACATACAATAAAAATAATAAAATATTTTTAAAAAATTAAAAAACAACAACAACAGCAAAAACAAAACAAAACAAAACAAAACAAACAAACAAAAAAAACCATACACATATCACTGGTCCATGTGAGATCCTTCCAGAGCTGAAATAAGATTCCAACACAGGAGTCATCCTTTCAGAATCCCTTATCTAGAGTAACTGGCATGAGCCATCTCATCTATTTTATGCCTAAAAGTTTTTCCTATAACTAAGTTTCTCATATTCAAAAACCTAGATGCCATTTCCTATTTTAAAACGTTCAATGAGGGCTTGGAAAGATGGCTCAGCAGTTAAGAGGGCTTGCTGCTCTTGCAGAGGACCCACGTTTGGTTCCCAGCACTCATGTCAGGCTTCTCACAACCACCTGTAATTCCAGCTCCAGGGGATCCGGCACCTTCTGACCTCTGAGGGCACCACCACATACATGTGCACACCCACACCTAGATATACATAAATAAAAATAAAAAATTTAAAACTTTCAGTGACTCCCCTGTTCACCAAAAATCCAACTCTCAGAGCACTGTCATATCTGAGCTCAAAGGCCAGCTCCTCTGGAAGGTTCTGTGTGCCTGATCACCTCACTCTATCTGAAACTGCCCCCAACCTCATCACCTGATTTCTTTTGATTCACAGTTTTTAGCACAATCTGTCATTCCCTTGTCTGTTCATGAACTTATTGTGTGCCTTTCCTCTCTTTTAATTAAAAATTTTTATTTTTATTTTATGTGTATTCATGTCTGCCTGCATGGATGTTAAGTGTACCACATGTATGCAATGCCTACAGAGGCCAGAAGAGGGTGCTGGATCCCCTGGACCCAGTTATGGATGATTGTTAGCTGTCATGTGGATGCTTGGGAACCAAACCCAGACCCTCTGTAAGAGCAGCTTGTGCTCTTAACCACTGAGCCATCTCAGAACTCTCAAGGGCAGAGATAAGGCCATGTCTCCACCTAGAATCCCATCAGTCAGGAGGTGGAAGGAGGAGGATCAAAAGTTCAGGACCAGCCTACTACATTGCGAGTTTGTGGCTATGCTCCATTAAGAAGTCAAAGTATGGGAGCTGGAGAGATGGCTTGGCGGTTAAGAACACTATTCTTGCAGAAGACCGGGATTCAAATCCCAGCACCCACATGACAGCTAACAACTGTCCGTAACTCCAGTCCCAGGGGATCCAGCAGCCTCTGCTGACCTCTGCGGGCATTGCACAGCACGAGTGCACTTACCTACATGCAGACATAACATTCACACACATAAGGGAGGAAGTGGACATGGATTTGATCGAAACACCTTATATGCATGTATAAAGTTCTCAATAAAGTTTTTGTAAAAGTTAAAAAAATATAGGCTATAGTGCATTAAATGGCACTGCTGGATTAAAAGAAAAATATGGTTTGTGAGACTAGAGGAAAAGGTAAATCATAATAAATAAAATATTTTTTAAAAATTATGTCTTTGTTACCTCCTTTTTGTATAGAAAAATACTTCTGGATTTTGCTAAATAGATATTATACATTGCCATAAATCACTAGATAAATTAGCTTACAATCCAAAGCTGCAAACAAAAATCTTTCAAGTTTAAAAACTTATTTATAGAGAAGAGATGTAAGACTGAATTTTATTGTACAAAGTATCAAATTTCCTGGGAAATCAGCAACATTCTTAAGGATTTTACTTACAACGCCCACTCTGTTCTGTTCTTTAAAAATTCTAAATTATAATGAAAAGTCATAAAATGGCATCGCAACAGAACAAAACATCATAGTTACCGTATTATATAGTTAAGAATATCTTCCACTTTGCCCTTTTACTAATACACAAATTATGTGAGAAAGTACCTTATTCTGTAGAGTATATTATGGCTGGTTGACTCATCTATGTGGAAGACATGGTTGGGTGGATACCAGATTCTTTCTGCTTCACTCATTAAAGCAAACATATTATGATACACAGGTGTAATACCTAGAAATGAAGCATAAAAGGAACTGATTACAGACAGCTAACAGAACGTTTACATAACATCCATAATTTGTCATGGAGCTTTGGTGGCACCTCTCAAAATCAGCAGAAAGTTTGGTAGCAAATGAAATATTTTAGCACAATGAAACTTAAAACTGAATGTTTAATCAAATACCTCTTTGCTTCTAATTTTAAAATATGACTATTGGGATTCTTTCAAAGAGGTTTTAAAAAAACCATTTTATCCAGTTTTTAATACCTCTTTGCTTCTACATTTTAAAACATGACTACTGGGATTCTTTCAAAGAGGTTTTTTTAAAAAAAAAATTATCCAGTTTTTAGCTGTCTTTTGAAGATAGCTCCTAAGTTCCCTTTAGTACCTGAAGGGTAATATTATTTCTGTGTATGTGTGTATTTTAACTGATAGTAATTTTTAAGTCATTGAAATAACAAGCCATTGAATACTTTTAAAAGAATGAAACATTTTCATCTTAAAAATTAAAAGGTTTACACAATATACTAATTACATCCTTTGCACTCTTTAAATTTACCATAACATGATTTCTTCAAATTTTATTTTTTAATTAAACATTTTTACATTTGTTTATGTGTGTGAGCTTATGCACACATGTGTCAGTGTACTTGTGGAGGTTAGAAAACAATTTGAGGGAGTTCTCTCCTTCCACTATGTAGGTTATAGGGGTCAAAATCAGGTCATCAGGCTTGGCAGTAAGTGCCTTTCCCCACTGAGTCATCTCACTGGTGCCCAAAACTTTTATTTATTCATTTATTTTTGCAATAGGGTCTCAAGTAGCCTAAGCTGGCCTCAAACTCCTTATGTAGCTGAAACTGGCCTTAAATTCCTAATCTTCCTGCCTCCACCTCCCAAATGCTAGGATTACAGGTATGTATCTTCATGTCTAGCACCTCTTTCTCAGTTATTGTAAAATGCACATAAAAGGTTGAATAAGGGATTAAAGAGATGTCTTGGTAGTTAAGAGCACATACTCTCTTGCAAAAGACCCCTGTTTGGTTTTCAACACCCTTGATGGGTAGCTCACAACTGTCTACAGGAGGATTTGATGCCTCTGGCCTCTGTGGGCATCTGCACTCATGTGCACATACCTATACACAAACATACACAAGGACAAATAATTAAAAATAAAGAATTTAAAATCTTAATTTTAAAATTAGAAGGTATAGAACACATAGCAACATAAATAGAATGTATTATTTCCAAGCACAAAGAAAACACTTACACATATACATATATATACACACAAATGTGCCCTATAATCATGTGGAACTCAAAACAAGTTTTCAAAACTATAAAAGAATAATCACATGTACCATGTTTTCTAACACTTCAATTAAATCAGAAATTATCGCATTAAAAATTTAAATCCTACACTAAAACATAAGCTTCGCAAAAATATTTTTATTCTAAGTAATATTTTCATTCTACTATAGATAGAAATGACATACTTAATAATGATTGATGACTAAGATTTAAATTCTAATTTTAACCTATTAATACAATTATCTATAGACAAGTAATAATTTTACCAAGTTATAGATTAAAAACATTCAGTAGCAACTTTCTAATTATACTTTCCTTCATTATTTCACTTACAAATACTTCAACATACCATTACAGATCAAAGGAAAATCTATAACAAATTAAAATGCAAGCACTTATGGCAAAGGAAAAAGTGTTACATAGGTTAAAATGCACTCAAAAGGAATGATTATCAACTATCATATCATATGTTAAAAATTATACAACTGAAATGATTCTTAAGAGGAAAAACTATAGTTAGTAACCTGTCTACATCAGTCAAGAACAGAGTGATCTGGGTATTTAACTCATTACAGAGCAATCCCAGATAAAGCTGAAAGAAGGACATAATAAAGAGTAAAAATGGAAGCTGGAAAAACGGCACAGCAGTTAAGAACACTTGCTATTTTACAGAGGACCCAAGTTCAGTTACCAACACCCACATCTGGTGGCTCTCTCACAACAGCCTGTAACTTCACCTACAATGGGATCTAACACCTTCTTCTGGCCTCTGTGGGCACTCACATTCATGTGTGCACATATTCACTCACAGACACAGATACACAGACACACACGCAGAGATAAATAATATTTTTTAAAGGAGTAGTTAACAGAATACATGTTAAAGAGAATCAAAAAAAGATGATTTTTTGCAATGACTACCAAAATAAACAAGCCTTGTCATCTCTAACAAGGAATAAAAATAGGCACAAGCAATTTATAAAAAGTACAACTACAAGTTACAAAGACAAATGGAATGATAGAACATTATGCCGGTAAATATGAAAAGAAAAATGGAACCGTTTTCAGAAAAACACAACTAAAAAAATTCAAGAATAAAAAAGTTTCAATGAAACTAAAAATAAAGATACTGATTTATATTTTAATAATAAAATTTACCTTTTTAATGAAGAAGGCAGAAAGAAGAAAAAAAAGGAAGATTAAGAAAGAAGGAAAACCAATCAAGCTCTGAAGTTCTATGTGGGGGCAACCAAATGACAAGTCCATCTTAAGTCCACATGACAAAGAAACTGACACATTTCAAGTTTCGTTTGATTGTGATACCAAAGCAGGTAAGATACATAAAAAAGTAATTTTTTGTTTTTATTTTTTTGTTTTGCTTTGTTGAGACACTTGAAGATTAAGAAAGAAGGAAAACCAATCAAGCTCTGAAGTTCTATGTGGGGGCAACCAAATGACAAGTCCATCTTAAGTCCACATGACAAAGAAACTGACACATTTCAAGTTTAGTTTGATTGTGATACCAAAGCAGGTAAGATACATAAAAAAGTAATTTTTTGTTTTTATTTTTTTGTTTTGCTTTGTTGAGACACTTGTCAAAACAGATACAAAAAATCATAAACTAAGTACTAACAAACACAATCCATAAATAATTCTTTTAAAAATTACAAGTTCATTGTTCATTTCTTCATCATAAGACTGCAGAGAGCTAAGTTAGAAAACTCTACTAATGTAATGTATTTCACTAATATACAAATCTGAAATAAAAAGGCAAAGTGATAAATTTTAAAAGTTGAGTAGAGGTACACTGGTTTCTATTTTATTTTTATATATAAAGTATTAGTTAAAATATTTTAAATTAAAATCAAGATTAAAAACTAACAAGGTATAAAATAGAAACAATATTCAGTCAAGCAAATCCACATGACTTAACAACATGCAATACCTCACGTTGAAAGAAATGCAAGTGAAGCCTACGTGAAAGACTTTACACTATTCATCTAGCCAAAATAACAGGCTGCTGGGAGGAGGGATAGTCTGTTACAAGGATGGGAGTCTTGGTAGGTTAACCA
Source organism: Nannospalax galili (assembly GCF_000622305.1). Lineage (NCBI taxonomy): Eukaryota > Metazoa > Chordata > Mammalia > Rodentia > Spalacidae > Nannospalax > Nannospalax galili. The sequence goes on from NW_008345602.1 coordinate 105,150, forward strand.
GGCTCCAGTGGATGGTCCCCCACTGAAGTACATTTTGGGATAGAAATCATCCTCTATAGGCTGTACTTTACTATTTATATATATTAAATATATAATATATAAAATACATTAAATCGGGTGGGGGAACAGGGGAGAGTAAATACCATCAAAGTATATTGTATAAAATTGTAAAAATTCAATAAAAATTTAAAAAATTATCAAGAGGGACAGAGTAAAAACAAAGTTTCTGAAAAGTTATTCATGAGCCAGGCATGGTAGGGCACACCTTTAATCCTGACACTTGGGAGGGAGAAGGGAGGCTGATCTCTGAGAGATGGAGGCCAGCCTGGTCTACAGAGTGAGTTCCAGGCCAGCTGGGGCTACAGGGAGACCCTGACTCAAAAAGACCAAAAAACAAAATAAAACAAAAAAGTGATGCATAAGCATTAATTATTAACAGGATGCTCTTTCCTCAAAAGGGTTTCAGTTTGAAAAGTGACAATGCAATTATTCAGGATGAGCATAGTCAGATATGGGGTAAATCTGTGTTCTGCAAAGTGCTAGGTAGGTATATGTGTGGTAATCTCTCTGGGCCTCTGTTTCAACATTTATAGAAGTAGGACAAGAAAACTGAGCTCATGGGAAGGATAAAAGTGATATGATTAAACCAGTTAGCAAAGCATAGGTATATAAGATAGATTCCATTGTAAACATCCCAGGCACATGTCTTAACTAAATTTTATAAGGTCTATAAACACTTAACACACTAACTGTAATGTGTATAGAAAGAACCTGGATATTGTGTTAAAGTACAGGTTATTTTTCAGTGTTTTTTGAGAAGGAACCTTGGATTCTGTATTTCTAACAAGCTCCCAGATAATGCTGACACCACCAGCACCAATAGATGGATTTGACAGCATACTACAGACTGCAGCAAACAGGAATAGTCAACATAAAGACAAGTTTTACATTTATATTAGACATTCAAATAGAAGTACAAAAATGGCAGAATGGAAAAAAACTACATATAATAAAGGTAAGTCAGACACAGCAAATAGATTTAATTTACATATAATTGAGGATATAATGGCCAAGAATTTCCTAAAGCTAAAGAAAGTGCCCTAAAATTCAAGGAGCCCAGAGAGCCTAAAGCAAAGCAAAATTAAACAACCCATAGGTACACCATAGTCAAACTGCTGGAGGTGAACAACAGAAAGAATTTTTTTTTAATGTGTATGCGTATATTGCCTGCATGTAGGTAAGTGCACCCGTGTCGTGCAATGCCTGTGGAGGTCAGAAAAGGCTGTTGGATCCCCTGGAACTGGAGTTACAGACAGTTGTTAGCTGCCACGTGGGTGCTAGGATTCAAACCTGGGTCTTCTGCAAGAACAACCAGTGTTCTTAACTGCTGAGCCATCTCTCCAGCCCCAGAAAGGATAATTTTTAAAGAGGTGGAGAATAACCCAGAGAATAAAACAAGGTGATATTTACAGGCAAAAACTCTAACAGGTAGCTTTCCAATAAAACCACAGAAATCAAGTCAATGAAATGACATCTTAAAAACACAGAATTAAGTATGTGTAAAAGGAACATTTCCAGATAAACAAGAGCTAACAGATTCATCACCAGCAGACATGCAACACAAAAAATATTTAAAGAAGTTCTTGAGGCTAAAAGAAAATGATAACACATAGAAGTAAGGCTACAGGAAAGACACAAGACAGAGTAAATATAACAGAATAGTGACTAAATCAGCAAGGTAAGTGCCTCATGTGGTTTAGCATATGTGCTGCAATTAATTCTAGCACTACTCAAAAAGTAAATGGAGTTAAGGTATTGTCAAGGGCTTGAATTGTTTGGTAAGATTATACTATCATAAGATTCTGATAGGCCAGAAATGTCATCTAGGATAACCCTTAAAACAATTATACAAAACTACATCAAAATATTTAATACAAGAGATAAAATTTTAAAAAATGAAAATATTTCGTAAGAGTAGGAAGGAAGAAAACAAAACAAAAATAGAAGGAGAAAACGGCAAAATAATACAATTATATCTGTAAGTGTATATAAAATGTAAATACAACATGTTTGAATTTTAAGACTGTGTTACAAAAAATAAACTTTAGAGGCTGGAGAGATGGCTCAGCAATTAAAAGCACTGGCTGCTCTTGCAGAGGACCCAGGTTTGATTCCTAGCACCCACATGGTGGTTAACAACTATCTTTAACTACAGTTCCAAGGGATCTAATATCCTCTTTCTGACTTCTGTGGGCATGCATGACACGGGTACACTTACATATATGCAGGCAATACACTTGTACACATAAAATAAAAATAATAAATGAAATATTGCCTGTTTTTGAGTAATTGCCTGTTTTTGAGTAACTGTTTCATTAGGATATGATTTTTACCTTTATAAACCTTGCTCTCCCAAGTCGAGGCTGTACTCTTTAAATTCCGACCCAGAAAGTACAACTGCTGGCCAGCTAAATAAAACGTGGCTAATTCAGAACAAAAAGAAAGAAACTTTAAATATAAGAACACAGATTGAATGTTAAAAAGAAGGAAAATATTACATATTATGCGAACAAAATGCAAAGAAGCCTGGAGAGTCAATATCTAAGAAACTAAACTAAGGAAAAAATATTGAGATGAAAAGGAATACTCTGCAAATGGGTTCAAGTCAACAGGAAGTCTAAAGAAGAATAACTGAAATTCATATGCAACTAACAACAGGGCTTCAAAGGTGAAGCAAAAATTATTAGAACCAAAAAGAAAAATTTCAAAATCTCTCAGAGCTAGAAAAAAATATACAGTCACCAAAAACAAACTAAAAGGATACAAATTTTACACCACTAATCGACTTAAATTTCATTTATATCTGAGAATAATATACCTAATACAGAACATATACTTTTCAGACGCATGTGAAACATTTAGCAGATCACTGAAGTCACCAAGTTTCAGTGAATTGCAGAGAACTGAAATTATACAGAGTATACACACTGATCATAGAAAAAATTAAAATCAGTAACAGAAGAATTATCAAACTCTCCCAAAGGAATCAATATCCAGACTCTATATTATGCCAAGTATATAGTTTTTAAAAGAATTATGAGATGTACAAAGGAACAGAAAGTATAATCCATACACAGGACAAAAGGAAGCAACAGATACTGCTTGTAAGGGGACTCAGATGTCAAATCTAGCACGAATTCAAAGCAGTCATTACGCATACATTTCAAGTACTAAGTAAACAAAAAGGAAAGGAAGAGTTAACAGTGAAAATGGTGGCAACATCTGCAGCTCACAGAGAGAGAGAGAGAG
>NW_008345602.1:108810-110132 GCF_000622305.1 Nannospalax galili
TTAGAGTGAACTTCATGAGAAAAACAAACACCAACCAAAGGTAATAAACACAGAATCAAAAGAACAGCAATTTAAATATGGTAAGTTTTGCAGCATGTTTACTTTCCTTTATAGCTGCCCTTTCCAGCTCAGCAAGGTCTTGAAAATGACAACTGGTGTCACCAGTATGAAACTCTGTTCCCTGGTTCTGGAAGGGTCAATGATCAGTGAAATTTTTCTCTTTTGACCTAAGGGCTGAATAAAGAACTGGTTCGATCATGTTTTACTTAATTCAGAACTTTCTCAGAGTAGAAAAACCTTAAGGCAAATGAACAACCTACTGCCACATGGGGCAAAATCCAAGGCTGAGGCATACAAAAGATGTACTAAATGCCAAAAAGGTAATTCGGGAGCGGGGGCTCCCTTTGGGAAATTAGGGCACGTACATATATGGAAGAATAGAAAGGCCCTATCCATGTCAGTGGATGGGCCCATAAAGAAGACTGTATTCATTTTAGCTCAGTACAAGCAGAAAAGGAGGCAAGGTTGAGTTTTAAGTGGACGAGGCCACACTGAAGAAGTATCCAACACAGCCAATCTGCAGAGACCAGAAGAGGTTTTTCTTTTCTTTTGGCAAAAGGAATTCAAAGAAAACTTTAGCCACAAAATGTGATTGTGAGCTAGAAGATTTGAGACTACACACAAAAGGAATACAGATTACATAATTACAGAGAAGTCACTAAACAAACAGCAGCCAAAGCAAGCAACAAAAAACATGGGAGTAAGAAAAGAATAAGATTTATAGAGTTAGCTAACATTTACAACATTCAACATTTCAATGTTCAACAAAGAATTACAGAGTAGACCAAGAATCAAGAAAGAATGGCCACTCACAGAAGAAATGGGACACTATTTCTGAGGAATATAGATACTGGATTTAAAAGACAGAAAATCAACTGCCTTATATTCAAAGACAAGGAAGCCATGACTAAAGAGCCAAAGGAAACCAAAAGAGGGCTCTCTTACAAATCCAAAATACTAATACAGACAATGACCATACACAGAGAAATTCTACAGTAGAGAAGTACAACAGCTGAAAGTAAAAGCCACCAGATGATTTCAAAAGATGGTAGCAAAGAACTGCTAAACTTGAGAAATAGTCAGTTTAAATAACAGGGAGGTAAAGGAAAAGAAAGAACCTGAAAGAGAAGAACAGTAGGAAACAGGCGTTAATAAGGGAGATATGGATAAAAACTGGGTTAGTTTAAGGGAGATGGGAGGGAAGGGTATATAAGGGACCTAGGGGATAAAGGGAAAGAAGGAGCTCAAGAGAGGTAGGACCA
>NW_008345602.1:111160-164948 GCF_000622305.1 Nannospalax galili
TCAAGGATCCAAGTGCAACCGATTATGACTAGTAATAGATACATACAAATTAGAGATACATGTGCCAACATGTGAAATTTGGAAAAATTTGGATTAAAAATGAAAAAAAAAAGTATTCCAATAACTCCCCTGAATTTAAAGCAGTTTGGGAGTGACGTCTTTTCATTTTTATTTTTTTTACATTTTTCATTTTCTTAGTGCATGTGTAATAATATTGAAAAAAAAAGAAAATGTACACATGCACATTTTCTTTTTTAATATTTTATTATTTTTATTTTATGTGTTATGTGTGTATTGCCTGTGTGCAGATAAGTGCACCCATGCCATGAAATGCCCGCGGAAGACAGAAGACGCTGTCAGAACCCCTGGAACTGGAGTTATGGACCATTGCTAGCTGCCACGTAGGTGCTAGGATGAGAACCCAGGTCTTCTGCAAGAACAACCAGTGTTCTTAACTGCTGAGCCATCTCTCCAGCCCCCAGAATACACATTTTCAAATGCAGATAAAATATGCTCCAGGTCTGTACACAGTTGGACACATTTAATGTCAATAAATTTATAAAGATTAAAACCATCCAAAGTTATCTTCTCTGACTACAACGTAATAAGTAAAAATAGTAATCAATATGAAAGAAAAAATTTAAATTTCACAAATATGTTGGAATTAAACACATGAGACAAATGAGAAGGACCACCTCTCTCTGAGGCACTGAGCAAGTATTAAGCACTCTTAAATAACTACTGATGTTAATGATAGGTTCTTACTGTAAACATTGTTTATTTCCTATAAAGATATTGGAGAATGGGGCAACTTGACCGTCTAATTGGCAGTTGTTAAGACTCTCACCCTGGCTACCTTGAGCAAAAGGACTGACAACAGCTGGACTACTATTACACCAACACTTGTCATTCTGAACATTCTATAGACTCCTTAAGAAAACTACACAACTGACTGCTCTTGAAGATGCAGTCTCAGTCAGGACTATTTCAAAAAGTTTGCATTGGACTTTTTACTATGATAATAATCCTTGGTGAACTCTACAGATTACCATGCAACCATTTCCAGCACTTCATGTGGTGGTCTAACAAAGGATTATTGTTACAGGTATTGGAGGGGCAATGCTGTGATTGGCAAAAACACAAACTTCTTTTACATATAGAGTTTGTTGTGACTGGGCAAACACTCTTCCTCTAGCTATATAAACCAAAGGCTCTTTGACTCACTTGTTGAGCTGGCTAAAAGATATTACCCTGTTCTGCTTCTCCTATATTTCAACATTAGGCCCAATAACAGAGTGGTCTTTTCTTGCTTACTTCCAGTAGCGTGGGTTGAGCTGGTAACACAAAGAACCATAGCAGCAAGAGGGGCAGCAACAGCAGGGATGGCAGAACAGAGGCATTGGCAACAGCTGAGCAGTGGGCAGGTTGCATTGCAAAAGCAGCAAGGGGTCAGATGCTTGACAGTTGAAGAAGAGGCAGAGGAAGTGTTCAAGAGAGCAGACAGGGCAAGGGAGACAACAGGAGTACATGGAGAGCCTAATGGAGAACCCAGAATAAAAGTCTGTAAAGAGACAGAGAAGACAGAACTGCAGGTCCACATCCCTTGGAGACTTCCAAAGAGCTGTCAAACCTTTAGGAGAAGGGTCTCAGATACCCCAGAGTCTAGAAGTTATAACACCAGCCATTGTCAAGGACTGGGGAATCCTAATGCTTAGGCCTGCCTGGAATATACAACTCCAGTTCCTGTGAAGGGCTAAGGAATACCAACTTCTAGGAGTACACAAGAGCTGTAACACTTGTAGAGCTAAGTATCCCTCTACCTGAGGCCTGCACAAGAGCTGAACACCAGACAGTGCAACCTGCTGCTGCTCCCACCTGCCTGCTGCCACCACTTGTTTCTGTCAAATGCCAAGGAATACAAAACTAGCTAAAGACTAGCACCTGAAGAGCTACTTCTCCCTGCCTACTCATGATTTCCATCTAGGTAGAACAAAAGTCCCCTAGCCACCTGATGGGTAACAAACCCACTGTGAGACCACCAGTGGTCAAAGAAGAAATCACAAGGAAAACTGGAAACATGATGAGACACACAGAAAGAGAAACACACTTTAAAACTTACAGGATGCAGAGAATACAGTAGATATGGGGGAAATTAAGGTTGTAAACACCTTTATTAAAAAATAATGAATGCTTAAAGTCAATAACCTAAATTTACATTCTAAGGAACTAGAACATGAAACCCAAGTCAATATGAAGAAGGAAATAATAGACTAGAGACAAAGGAAGGGAGGATATAAAAGTGCTAAGTCAAAAAAACCCAAAAAGTTGGTTCATGAAAAAAATTAATAAATTGACAAACCTTTAGTTGGACTGAATAAGGAAACAAAACAAGATTCACAATGCTACAATTAGAAGTTTATTTATTTATTAAAAACCATGGTAGCATCCTTATCACTGGTAACCGAAAGCCTGTTCCTAATGTCAGGAATGGCAAAGAGCCCATGTCCACTACCTTTAATCAATGCTGTAATACATATTCTAGCCAGAGCAATTAGGGAAGAAAAATAAAAGGTATTTGAGTTAGGAAAGAATAATTAAAACTACCCCAATTTTTAAAATTTTTTTGCATGTGTATAGTATATGAGTGCAAGTATATTTGTGTGTGGTTGCATGTGCATGGGTGGTAATGTCACATGTGAAGGCCAGGGATTGAAGTTGGGTGTCTTTCTCTCCTGCTCTCTATCTTATTTTTTTCTGTCTCAATGTTATTATTTCTACTGGCATTATACTTTGAAGCTAAAACATAATTGGATACAATGAAATAATATTTTGTAATTCAAAACAATAAGAGGAAACAGAACCCAAATAAAAATATCAATTTCTTTTTTCTATGCCTTCTACATGCTGAGCAAGCTTTCTCTCAGTAAGCCCAAATCTGCTGACTGTTGGAATCTGATCAGAAACCACAAAAGCATATTCTATACACTCTTTCTACAAGTTCTGCGGTGGAACTCAGTAACTTCCACTATTATACATTAGTCATACCGTATACCATATAATGGAATGTTGCATTAATTCAAACTTGGAAGGGGTGGCTGGGAGGGCTTGAGCATACCAACTCATAAAACAAAATCTCCAAAGAATCATTATATGTCTATCCATAGTTAAAAATCAGAACTCTCAGGATGGCAGAATTGCTTAGTTGGGGAAAGGCACTTGCCATCAGGACTAATGACCTAAATTCAATCCCCAGGACTCACATGGTAGGAGAGAGCTAAATCCCTAAAGTTGTCCACTAACCTCCACACACGTGCCTTGGCATTCACACATCACGCACACATACAAATAAACAAATGTAATTTTAAACATATTTTTAAAGATTTGTATAAAAAATCAGAACTCTTTTTGAAAAGCCCAAATTCAAAATCAAGTATCATTACATTGTGAGATTTCTTAGAATCCCAGCACTCCTGTAGCCATTGGCTTTCAATTCAGCTTTGTATCTTCTCCAACTCCAGGATAAAAGAGCAAAGCAATGCTTGAAGTACTCAAGTCATGCTCAGCATGCATCAACTCTTTGATTCGAGTTTTTAAAGTATTTATGCTTATAAAGCTCCTCTGCTTGTTTGGACTGACCTGTAAATGCCATTGTCGATTGTTAATCAGTGCCCCTCAAACCTTTGCCAATGGTCTTAATTTGAATAAACAAACTGAATAATAATAATCTTCCCCAATTAATTAGCTCTTATAAATGAATTCAGTAAAGTTGCAGTATACGATATCAATGTATAAAAATCATTTTTATCTCTATACATTAGTAATGGGCAATCCATAGAAGATAATAGGGAAACAATGCCCTCACAATAACATCCAAGTACACAAAATGCATATGAATAAATTTAAGAGATAAAAAAATCAAAACCATAAAACACTAGTATAAAAAATGAAACATGGTCTAAATAAAAAGACATTCTATGCTTATGGATTATATTGAAAGACTTAGTGTTGTTAAGATAGCAATGTTCCCCCATGGACCTATATGTGCAATGCAATAACTGCTAAAATCTCAGCTATCTTTTAGGTAGAAATGACAAGTGAATCATAAAATTCATAGGAAAATCAAAGGGACTAAAATTGCCAAAATAATCTTGTGAAAGAACAGTAAGGTTTAAAAATTCGTATTTTCTGTTTTAAAAACTTACTGTAGTCATTCCTATAAGGCTAAGAATATAGCTTCATGTGTAGCACTGGGCTAGCTGTGCAAGGCCCTGGGTTCTAACCCCAACACTTCAAATAATAAACAAATAAGGGGCTGGAAAGATGGCTTAATAGTTAAAAACACTGGCTGCTTTTTCAGAGGACCTAGGTTCAGTTCTCAGCACCCACACGGCAGCTAACAACTGTCCTTAGCCCCAGTTCCAGGGGATCTGACGCCTTCTTCTGGCCTCCATGAGCACTGCATGACATGGGTGCACTTACATACATGCAGGCAATATATTCATACACATAAAATAAAATAATAAAATATTTTTCAAAAATCCACTTAACTTACTACAACCCATAGTGATCCAAACAGTATGGCAATGGCATTAGGACCATGAATATTTAGCTACACTGCATTTCGACCAAGTAAAACAAGATTTTCTTTTGCTTAAAGCATTGTTTTCATATAGTACTTATAAATTTAAACTAAAAAATTCAACACTATAATAACTTTGTTATTATATAGTCTTTATATCCATAGTCTTTGTTTTTTGAGGCAGGGTCTCCCTATAGCCCAAGCTGGCCTGGAACTCACTATGTAGACCAGGCTGGTCTTGATCTCACAGAGATCCACCTGCCTCTGCCTCTTGAGAGCTGAAATTAAAGGCGTGTTGCCACGTGCCTGGCCTTAAATCTATATTTTTAGGTAGCTACATTATTAGTAGCTATCGTAGCTGGATGGGTCCCAAACAGAAAGGAAAGCAATCTGCTCTTCCTAAAATAAATTATAAGAAAAATGCCAATAGCCTATTAAACTTATTTTAACTTTGTGTCAAGTAAAAAAGAAAAAAGGGTTCATTAAAGCCAAAGACCAAAGGAAAAAAAGGCTTAATCCCTGAAAAAAACCTGCGCAATCTATTTTCATCCCTACAAGCTTCTTTTCGTCCTCACTGTTTCCTCTTTCCCAGTTTCCCGCCCTTCACTTAATGATGCTGTATTACTGAACTCGGTAAGAAATGGAAACTTTGGTTCTACACTTTATCATTTTTCATGGGCTTCTAAAATTAAAAATGCTATAAATACAATAGGACAATAGTCAAATTTCAGGTACTTACAATTTTTCACTTGTATCCTGTCTCTAATAGATAATGAATGATTATTGATACTAGGCAAGCTATATGAGCAATTTATTAGATCCTTAATACAGACCAAGGTAAACTGTCACTAAATAAAATTTTAAAGTTTCAGTTTAAATGTGTGTGTGTGTGTGTGTGTGTGTGTGTGTGTGTGTGCGCGTTTCTGGGAGTAAACCTAGAGCCCTGGAGCTCTACCACTGAGCTGCAGCCCTAGCCCTACCAAAAAGAAAAAAGTTAAACCATTTTTAAAGAGTCAGAAATAGTTATTTTGAAATTCTTACCATAATTTTCTTAGAGGGCTAGAGAGATCATTCAGTAAGTAAGAGTGCTTGTTTCATAAGCATGGGGACTTTTAGTTCAAATCCCCAGAACCCATGTAAAAAGCTAGAGGTAGTTAGGTGCTTGCCCAGGTTCAGTGAAAGGACCTATCTCAAGAGAGTAAGACAGAGAGCAATAGAGCAGGATACCCAATGTCCTCCTCTGGCCTACACACACACACACACACACACACACACACACACACACACTAATTGTCTTAGAGTGATTTGTTTCTTAGGATTTGTAACTTTTATAAAACTATATTCTATTTTTAAAAAAACCCTATATTCTACTGAGGCATTTCAAATATATTCAGAACTTTATTTAAAGCTGGGTGTGGTGGTATACATCTATAGTTCTGGTACTCAGCCTGGTCTACACACTGAGACCTTTTCTCACAAAAATATTTTACAATAGAATGAAAATTATGGGTGTACTCAGTACTTTCGTAAGACAGATTTACTACTGGAACTTTAAAAGAAAGCTAAGATAGTAGATATTCTGGAAAACTTCTAACTGGGTTCACTGGAGTTAGACATCATTTTTTAAAAGCAATGTATATGTTTACAAGTATCTAAAAATCTAAAAGAGTCACTCAAGGAGAACACATGATAGAGATAAGCTCAAAAGAAGAAAACTAGGGAGCTGGGGAGATGACTCACTGGGTAAGAACACTTGCTATACAAACATGAAGACCTGAGTTCAAATCCCTAGTACCCATGTAAATGCCACGTAGCACTTACCTATGACCTCGATGAGCGGGAAAGACAAGCAGATCTCAGGAATTTGCTAGCCTAGCCAAATCAGTGAGTTTCAAGTTAAGTGAGAGACCCTGTCTAAAGGGAATAAGGCAGAGTGACAGAGCAGAACACCCAGCGTCCTTCTCTGGTCTCTGTACATGCACAGGCATATGTATATATACCACACACACACACACACACACACACACACACACACACACACACTCTCTCTCTCTCTCTCTCTCTCTCTCTCTCTCTCTCTCTCTCTCTCTCAAAAAAAAGGGCTGGAGAGAGGGCTAATTTTTTAAAGGGCTTGTTGTTCAAGTGCAAGGACCAGGGTTTGAATCCCTAGAACTCACGTAATTGCCCAGTAGGTGTGACAGCCTGTCTACTGTAATTCCAGTGATTGGAGGGAAGAGACAGGGGTCACGAAAGAAAGCTAGCTGGCTAAACCAGTCTATCAGTAAGCAGTAGGTTCAACTCAGAGACCCTGTCTCAAAGAATAAGGTGGAGTGCAATCAAAGAAGACTCCCAGCATCAATAACCTTAGGCTTCCACATGCGTGCACACACCCACATGTGAACATGCAGCTGCAAACACACCTGCACCTACACATGTGCAAACATGTATAAGCACACATATGCAAAGCATACACATGCACTAAAAAACAAAACAAAACAAAACAAAACAAAACAAAAACAGCTGGGCATGGTGGTTGCATACCTTTAATCCCTGTTCTCAGGAGGCAGAGGTAGGTAGATCTCTGCAAAATCAAGGCTAACCTGGTCTACATAATGAGTTCCAGGCCAGCTGGGGCTACAGGAAGATGCTGGCTGTCTCAAAAGGCAAAAAAAAAAAAAGGCAAACTACTGTGATAGTAAGGATTTCATAAGAAATTACATAAGAAATTAACCTAAAGTATTTATCAACTAATATTAAGAAAATAGCCAGTATAAGTTGAGGATGAACAGCTAATACTACCTCTAAGTCACTTCAATTTATGAGACTCCCTATTTGAAATCATTTGCTTTAATTTATGAATTACACCTAAGATAATAAAAGGATATTTATATCAATGAATGCATACTGTTTAAAATTTTAAACTGTTCATCTTCGAACCATTTATCAGTGATCTTCACTACATTTTTCACATCTTATTTCAAAACTCATGGAAATTTTATATGAAAATTGAGATTTCCTCCAACTTTACACACAATGGCTACTATGACCTAAATTGATGAGCTAACTTCATCTACACTGATAAATAAGACAGGATCAATTAATGTTATAGCATTTTCTTGTTATTAGTAGACATTCAATTTACCTCTAGTGTTAAAATCATACTACTATTACTTAAAATAAAAGTAAAAAAATCAATTGATTTTTCTTTAAAAGAATATTTTTCAACCAAATACCATAATGGGTTGTTCAACAGTCTCAGTGGTTCCATAAAATGTGTCAGCTAGCTGCACAGGAAGAGCTCTGTGGTCCACAGTGTTGGATAGGCCACAAAAATATACTGTCTCAAGGTGCAAATGACTTCAAGATAAACCAAAGAAACAAGAAAAATGTGTATATGAGATTGAAAGAGAGTTTCAGAAGTAGAAAAAAAAATAATTGGCTAACCATAGTTGTAAAATATTTAATCAAGACTTTTCCCGAATACATATTCCAACACGCTGATATTCTACTTCCATGCTGTGCTCAGGGTGTAGTTTTAAGATTTCTCATAAAGCTAGCTGTGATAGGTCATATCTGTAATTCCAGAATTTGGGAGGCTGAGGCAGAAGGAGCACAGCAAGTCCAAGGCCAGCCTGGGTTACATAGTGAGTTCAAGGCCAGCTTGGGCTGCATAGCAAAGCCTGTCTCATGGAAAAAAAAAAAAAAAAAGATTAATTTATGAGATAGTCTATGACAAGATTCCTTAGTCACCAAATCCAGTCTCAGCAAACATTTACAGGCTTCAATCTGCTCTGACATCTAGTCTATCGTAAAGTTACTTTAAATTCTGCCCTATGTGTTATCAGTTTTATGCATGTGAAAACACAGTTGCTAGTCATAATAAATTACACACGTACATTGTATTAGAGTAATATCATTAAAATAATAGCCTACCAATAAGAAAACTGTTGATTTTTAATACTTACCACAAGCTTTAGAAGCAGCAACACAAATTTCTTCTGCAACATACTCTCCAGTTGGAAACTTCAGATAAACTCCTTCAGCTTTTCCAAGGGAGTGGTACAGATATACCTGAAGGACTGGATCTACTTGCTTCACAGAACTAGCATTTCCAGGAATATCTCCATTCTGATGTACAGGAGGTGTGGAAGTTGCTTCCATTTCTGTCATTGTAAGGCAAGCCATTCCCATGCAGAGTCTTTTTCAGAACACTGGCCTATTAGAAAAAGCAATAAAGTTACAAATAAAAGTGATACTGGTAAGATGCCGCTCAGCTATAAAGAAATCTCCACAGCAACAGCTCTGTCAAAGTGATTAAACACTGCACTACAATGCACAAAGCACAGTGCAAGATATAAGATTATAAGCTTCCAGCAGGCACTCATAAAACTCCACTTAAAAACGTAACAGTAAATATGATGTAAATGTGTAGTATTAACAAAAAAATGAAAACTAGGATAGACGGGGGACTATGGGAGGGTGCCAAAGGGGAAGGAGGTATAAAGATGATTTTCAATATGAAATACACAAAAATTCAATAAAAACTTAAAAAATTAATTATAGGCAACACAAGATTTCACATGGAGAAACATTACTTACCAAATGAATTGTTCTAACAATTGCTTTAGTGGTGGGGAATATAGTATTTCAAACTGGAATAATTTGATAAGCTTTATTTTTTTAAGTCAGATTTAAAACTAATTTGAAAGATTTATTTGGTTTAGATAGATGGAAAAGTTAGAATAGAGAGTGTGCCATATTGAAGAGTAAAAAGGCATTACATCTGACACTGTATCAGAAAAACTAAAATAAATAAAAATAACACCAAGCAAAACCTTAAAGTATTTACTATGCACCAAGCACTACTCCAAGTACTACAGACAGGTGGGAACAATAACTACTGAGTAAGAGAATTACAACCTGAAACGTAATTCTATACATAACTATAAGGACTTTGATTACTAGAGAAAATGTTCGAATTATTTTTTAGTTATGAAAATATATATGCCTTTGAAATGGTCAGTGTGTAAAATAAAATAAACCAAAAAAGCCAACTGGCAATTGTTGGAACAGACACAAAGCTACAAAGTTTCTGAAAATCATCGACTAGTAAATATGCAAAACGTTAAAAGAATTTTAATTTGTTCAAATTTATGTGATTTAAAAAATATTTCATGTAATTTGTTAATTACAAAAGGTCAATAAAATAGCAATAGCAGTTCACTAAGCAAATTTTATAACAATAATGTGCTTTTTTAAAAGAAAAAAAAAGCTCTCAAACAAATGTTGTATCTCAAAGAACAAGAAAAAAGGACTAATTAAGCCCAAAGTTAGCAGAGGGAATGAAATGAAATACATTTTAAAAACAATGGAAAATAAAATAGTGTTAAGAATTGGTTTTTGCCTAGATACAGTCAAAGCAAATTTTTAGTATTAAAGAGTAAATTTGCTAAATACATCACTTTGTGCCCAAACTGTTTTGGGATCCTTCTAACTTCTTTCTGGGCTCATTTCTTCCTGTTCAAATATATCTTTATGGTCCATGGGTATTTAAGCGGCGGTCTTTAAAAAATATTTTGCCCTCACTCTTAAATTTTATCTGCAGTTCTTTTCCCTACACAGTGCAGATATTGTTGCACTGTTTTCTTAAGTCTACTGATGCAATTATAAGGGCGGCTGCCATCTGAGGTGTCAAACCTTTCCATCTAGCAGGTTAACTTTTTTTGTTTAACAATTTCTTGGCAATGGTCTTGGTGTCCACTTATATTTAGTTATCTTTATCAAAATGTCCTGTATGCTTTTAATCTAAAGGTTCATGTCTCTTTTTTTTGTCTTTACCACTCCAGGCAATTCTCAGCAACCAGCCATTCAAAAGTTACCTTTCTATCACTCCCTCCCATTTCTCTTGGCAGAACTGTTTGTTAATTACAGGAGCCTCTCAAGCTTAGGGTCCTGCTTAGGGCACAAAAATAAGGACAATGGTTAGCATGTCAGGGCCACTGACAGTGAGGGGAAAAGAAAATGTTCAAAGGAGGCACAAGCAGCCATAGGGATGATCTGAATAGTGGATGACACAAGTACCTGCTTTATCAAAGTTTGTCAAGCTGTATACTTGGTGGTATGCTACAATTAGATTAAAGTTTTAAGACTTTTTAAAGCCAGGTGTGATGGTTCATGTGTATAATCCTAGCACACTTGGAGGCTGAGGTAGGAGGACCACCATGAGACTAAAGTCAACCTGGACTCTATAGTGAGTTCTGGGCCAGCCTGAGCTACAGAGTAAGACCTTGTCTCAAAAATAAAAAGTTTGCCTGAAGTAAATTCAAGTTTTAAATTTTAATTCTGTTGGCTATCTTTCTTGACAGTTGGTCTGCCAGCTCATTTTACCATTCCCTATCTCACCTTAATTCCCAAACACACACAGCTCCCTAACAAACTGTGATAAGCCTCATACAGACTATCTGTATAACAACATATAGAACCAGGTCTCACACCAGGTTAAAATTTCTGTGATGCAAATTCAGTCAGACAACAAGAGAGTCTTCGCTCCACTTCAGTGTTTAAAAACCTGTATCATCTCTTCTTCCTAAGCCTGCAACTTATCTAAAACTACAGCATCAGCAGCATTTGGCAGGAGGTTCCTCTCTCGGTGGCCCATTTGAAGGGAGGAAATGTTAGCAGTAAAAGTTAACTCTAGTCCATTTACACAAGTTCAAAACCCCTGATCTCTCTACAAGGAACACAGCAAGCCACAGACACTAACCACACTTGCTGTTTTCTATTTGTAGTCCAACACTATATTCAGCCTGACATTTTCCCCCTTTTTGTAGTACTAAGGATTAAACATAGGGCCTCACACATGCTAGGCAAATACCACTGAGCTATATTACCAATCTTTATTTAAAATATTTTTGAAATTCTAAGGCAGAATCTCACCAGGTTGCTGAGACTGGCCTTAAAGAAGCTTTGTAGCCCGAACAGGACTTAAACTTGTCCCAGACTCTTGAGTAGCTGGGATGACAGGCCTGCACCACTACTGTCTGAATTCAGCCTATGTATATATCTTGTTTTCACTTTTGAGATTTTAGTATGATCCAATTATGCATTTAAAACCAAAAGGATGTTGCATGTTGCCTTAAACATATAGGCATATATCCCTCAGAAGTTCACATGCACTCAGTAAATGTGTGCTACATTAAAACAAATTCAGTCTTTTAGAAAATGTACTTATGTTTTGCTACAGGAGAGAATAAAACACATAAATGACTTTAATTGGGTGTTTTTCTATGAATGGATCACACACACATGCATGCACACACATACACACACACAAAGATTACGGTGATTCCGCTGCAGGGGTCTTTTTGAGACAGGGTCTCCCTGTAGTCCCAGTTGGCCTAGAACTCACTCTGTAGACCAGACTGGCCTCGAACTCACAGAGATCTGTCTGCCTCTGCCTCCCAAGGGCTGGGATTAAAGGTGTGTGCCACCATGCCCAGTAGTGCCAGTGGTTTTACTAAGACTGCTTTTATGGCCTCTGCACACATCTCAACACAGTGAAAACAATATTTAACATTCAAGTATTATTACGAAGATGGCTTTAACT
The DNA here is from genome assembly GCF_000622305.1 of Nannospalax galili. Classification (NCBI taxonomy): domain Eukaryota; kingdom Metazoa; phylum Chordata; class Mammalia; order Rodentia; family Spalacidae; genus Nannospalax; species Nannospalax galili. The sequence goes on from NW_008345602.1 coordinate 123,346, forward strand.
CCTCTGAATGGGTTTTGAGGATCTGGCTAAGATCATGACCATAGAACTGCTCAATTCTTCTAACTGCAGCTTTACAGAAACTCATAAATACACATACACTAGCAGACATCTTGGACCTGTTTCCAAAGTCAAAATGAAGCAAAAAAAAAAAACCTCCAGACAATCCAAATTATCAAGAAAATGAGTAAATACTTTGGCATATTCACACTATCGAACATATATTTCTCATCTGTTAAACTATAACTTGTATACAATATGGATAAATCTTGAAATATAATAGTAAGTTGTACAAAAGCTATAAAATAACCATTTTAAATTAATTAAACAAAACAGGACAGTACATCAAGGCATGCACACATGTATTAAACCCAAAGAACATAAAAGGAAAAGTTGGGAAGACATAGGAGTGTAAGTTACTGACGGCTAATGCTCTACTTCCCAAGATGGTGGCAGCTTATGAGTATATAATGTATTACTTTTAGAACTTATGTCTAAGCTATGTCTATTCTATTCTTATAGGATTCCCCCCATTACATACAATGAAATGTACAATGTACTCATAGTCTGGACCATGCACACATGTGACCTCAAACTCTCAAGAAATTACCATCACTCCAGAAAGTTCTTATGCTCCTTCATCAATCCCTGCTCCCACCACCTCAGCAGCTATTACTGTTCTTTCTTTTTCATTACATTTTTTTAAATGTGTGCGTTTTGTCTCCATGTAAGAGTATCACATACATGTAGTGCCCATGGAGGCCATACACAGCTGTCAGATTCCTTGGAACTGGAGTTATGTATGGTTGCTAACGGCCATGTGGGTACTAGGAACAGAACCCAGGTCCTCTGCAAGAGCAGCCAGTATGCTTAACCACTGAGCCATCTCTCCAGCCCTGTTCTAATTTTTATAGGCTAGATTACTCTTGCTCACAAACAGCTCTCTCAATGAGTTTCGTTCTAAAGAGGAGTGAAAAATAGGGCAGTAAGTTGATGAGACTGTGGAGTCAGGTAATGAGGGAGGTGGCATGCTCAAATTGTAGCTTGTCAAATTCAGCCAGTTGGCTGTTTTTGTAAATTAAGCTTTACTGGAACACAGTACTATGCCATTTATTTATGTACTATGACTGCTTTTGCATTACAAAGGCAGTTGTAGAGTTGCACAAGGGACTCTAAAAACTATCTGGTTCTTCATGGAAAATCTCGACCAAACTTAATTTAAATCAGCACGTTTCACAATTCGGCTCCTAGATCACATCATCAGTATCACCTGGGAACTTGTAAGGATGTAAATATACAGGTCCTGCTCAAGACCTACTGGAGCAAACTCTGGAGACAGAAGTCAACAACTTATGTTTCCGCAAGTCTTATATATAATTCTAATAAGAACCACTGGATTAAGGAATAGTTCTGAGTAGCCACGGACAGATGAGCACCCACATGAGGTTTGTCTCCAGAAACTTAAGAGTCTTGGGGATCTAACAGAGGCCTAACAAAGCCTCAAGGAGACTGTCAGTGAAGACTTAACCTAAAGTGACAAAAATGCTATTTAAAGTTATAGAAAAGGAGATTCTTCCTACCTTATACTGGAAAGTTTGTCAAAACTCTGACCTACAGTAATACAGAAAATAAATTACAAAAGTAAAGAGATTCAACACAGAATACTGAAGGAGTCTGGCTTCTAGCTGCCTTTATAAAAGATGAACTACAAAATGAACTCTCTCTTTTCTGTGAAATTTCAGGGGAATGTAGAGGGCTCAGAACTGTCTTTCTAGCCAACAAAGTGTTCTCAAAGTCAGAAAGGGCCTTAGGGCAAAGATCAAATCTAGAACAGGACTGTCAGATCACCTAAGGATGTTGTTCCATGCAGCCTCATGGGAAGCCTAACTAGGAAAGAGCTCCTCAAGGGATGTGTGGGTTTGCCTTTGCCTAACGTAGTAAATCAGGAACTGTTACAGGGAAGTTTGTAAAGTTTTTGAAAGAGGTGTATTAGTTTTAAAGAAACAGTTACTACAGTAGTCCCCACTTATTCTTGGTTTCTCTGTGATTTCAGTTACTTATCATTAACCCTGATCCCAAAATACTGAATAGAAAATCCTAGAAATAAAAGAAAAACCAAACACATTTATATAATTTGTATTACATTACATTGTTATAATTATTCTCTTACTAGTTATTGTTAATCATTTACTGTATCTAATCTATAAATTAGACTTTATATTAAGTACGTATGTACAGGATAAAATCCAGTATATGTAGTGTTAAGTGCCATCTGTGGTTTTAACATCAACTGGGAGTCTTTTTTCTAAGTACTTTTTATGTGTATTAATAAAAACAAAGAGGAACATGGGAAACACATAGTATAGTTCACTGCAATTCTGAAAGCCCTCTGGTCACATGGTTCCTTGATTAGGGTTCAGTCCTGCTTCCTCAAAGTTGTCAGTGGGCCATGACTTCTTCTTTTGGTCTTTGTTTTTACTGTTTAAATCATTCCCTTTTGACTACCCTAAGAAGTGCTTTGAATTTGTAACAGAAATCTTTCTTGTCTTGATTCTTGCCTGTAGTGGTTCAGGGCCCAAAGGTGTGTGTCTCTCTGTCTGTCTCCCTCCCTCCCTCCCTCTCTCTCTTTCTCTCTTTTTATATGTACAACAGTGTCCCCTTCTCTGTAGAGGATATATTCTAGGACACCCCCCCCACGGGGACTGGGGACATGGCTCAGTGGTTAAGAGCATTTGCTGTTCGTCCAGAGGACCCAAGTTTCATTCCCAGCTCCCAGATGATGGCTAAAATCTGTCTATAGCTCCAGTTGTCCACAGAGGCCAGAAGAGGGCATTAAATCCCCTGCAGCCAGTGCTCTTAACCACTGAGCCATCTCTCCAGCCCTCTTCATTATTTTAAAAAGGAGTATCTACTGAAATTTACATATACCACTTAATTTTTATATGTTAAGCATGTGGAGAATATAAATACTGTCTCTTCACAGGTCTTCAAGAGGAATCATGTCCAAGAAACCACTGTACTTGACCCAATTTAGATGATGACATATGGATGGTTTCTGAGCTACAATACCACACAGTATGAGATGCTGTAACACAGATGAATGAGACACACTGTGCGAAACAAAACAAAAAACAACTTCAGGCTATCAAGATGGCTTAGTAGGCAAAGGCTCTTGCTGTCAACCTGGGGACTTGAGTTCTAGTCCTAGAATATACATGATGGAAGGTAAAAACGGACTCTTCCAAGTTTGCACATACACACATGCAGAATAAATAAATGTAATTTAAAATGTTTCATCCTTATAACAACCTAAAATTCTCATCACTAGTCCCAGTGATGGGAACTGGACAGAAGTTTCCAATAATTATTCAAGTGTCATATTCAAAAGTTTTGTTAAACTAATGAGAACAAAATATCAACAATGGTTATTTCTGCAAAGGAAAACTATAAGCATTTTTTTTCCTACTGCTTTTCTAGACTTTGTATCAGGAAAATCACCATATATATTTTAAGATATTTTCAGTTCTAATATTTCTCATGTGTTGGCAATAATCAACATGTTGCTCACCCCCTCCTTTACCTACCCTCAACTTACCCTTCTCCCACTAACCACAACTTCTGTCTTCTTCAACAATAGCTCTACCTTTACCCTTCTCAGTTACAGGCAATCCTCAATACTCTGCCTCAGGTGCACATTCTTCTGTGTACCACAGTACTAGCCTTGACTTCCCTATCAAGCTCTAGTCCTATGTCTGCCTGGCTGGCTATTTCCACTTGCCTATCACTCTGTCTCTTTCAACACAACCTATCCAAAACATGGGACAACTGCCTATGTCCCCCCTGCTGACTACTGCATATCTATTTTTCTCAGTTCTACCATCACTTGACTTTCCACTCATACTATTCCTAACTCTGGTCCCACTTTAATTTTCCTAAAAGAAACTACTTTAGAAAGGCCTTCTCTTTGGGCTGGAGATGGCGCAATGGAGCAGTACATGCTCCTAAAAGAGGACCTGAGTTCAGCTCCTCACATACACATTGGGTGGCTCCAAGGGATCTGACATCCTCTTCTGGACGCCAAGGCACTTATGTGTATATACTCACACACAGACACACATATACACTCTTTGCTAGAGCCTTCTCTGTTCACCTCTATCCTTAAGTGGTCTCAAATTTTATTATTCATCATATAACTTCAATTATAATCTAAGTCTTCAGGGAAAAGAACCTATTTTATATTTTTCTGTATTTCTTTTGAGTATAGCAAAACATCTTTCCTGTTTCAGACATTAATAAATGTTTGTGACTAAAGTCCTTTTAAACTACATAATCAAGTCTGGCATGGTGGTGTATACCTTTAATTCCAGCCCTTAGAGGCAGAGGCAGGTGGATCTCTGTGAGATTGAGGCCAGTTTGATCTACCTAATAAGTTCCAGGCAGACCGGGACCAAGACCCTATCCAAAAAAGGAAAAAAACCACAATCAATACCCATGGTGCATGCCCCCCCAAATAAATAAACAATAAACTTTTCAGTGGGAAAAGTTTCATAAATGAGAGGGAATTTCCACTGTAAGTATTTACAGTCATTATGTCATGGCAATAAATAATTATAATGATAACATTTAAGGAGATTTTAATGTGCTGAGTTCGAGGGTTTTTCTCCTTTGGAAAGAGTACAACATTTCCAGATGAGGAGCCTGAGACACTGCTCAAGTGTTCCGTACCTAAGGACAGTGAAACAGGATACAGAACTAGACTCAGTAGAATAAAGTGGAGGACATGAGTGAAAATTAAGGGACAGACTGAGCATAAGTTGTTGTTATAAAGTGTGGAAATGAGTTTTCAAGTCTACAGCAGAAATGCTTATTGCAGATACTTAGACAAAAGATTGAGCAGAATAGAGAACAATACAGTAATGAGAAGCTAGGAAAAGAAACCTCATTGTAGAAACTAAGCCAGTAGGGGCTAGAGAGATGGTTCAGTGGTTAAGAGCACATACTGCTCTTATGGAGGACCTGGGTTCTGTTCCCAGTGCCCATATCAGGTAGCTCACAATTGCCCAGAATGCTAGCTCCATGGGATCCAACCCCTCTGGCCTCCACAGACAACCTGCATTCATGTGTCCATACCCACACATATGCACATAATTCAAAATAATTTTAAAAATAATTTTAAGTAAGTCATTAAAGACATTGGGGTAAAGGAGATGCCACAATAAGAAGTTTTATTGATACTTCTACTGAGGATGACTAGAAGGAAGAGATATAAGACTGAAAAATGGCTAAGACTTTAAATATTCTAGGCTTAAAAAAATGGGTTTGGGGTTTCAAGTGGTAAAGGGGAGAAATCAGAGACAAGAGAGAAAAGAAATACACGTGTTTGAATAGGTTAATATAAAAGGTAAATGAAAGAGGTAGTTTAAAGATGATGTGTAATTTAGAGCCTACCTAATCAGGAGGGAGGGGGAGGGAATGAGGGCCTGTGCTATTTCAGTTGCTGTGACAAAATACACAATCAACTTAAAAGGAAGAAAGGCTTATTTTGATTGATGGTGTTTGAGGTTTCAGTCCAGAGTTGCCTGGGGCCTATGATGGAATGTTACTTCATGACAGGAGCACATGATAGAAGCCTGGTTGCTTCATGGCAGCCATGAAGCCAAAAGAATAGCCGGCCTCTCAATATATCCATCAAGAGCATGCTAATAACCTAACTTACTTTCACTTATGTTCTATGACATCCCCTTATGCCAGGCCTGATAGCAAAGGTTTTATTTAACACATAAGCCTTTAAGGGACATTCAAGATTCAAATTAGAGCAGGCATAAAAAGCAATAGCTTTCATTTGTAACATACTGAGCTTAAGAAGATAATAAAAAACAGTGGTGAGAGAACCATACTGAATAAAACAGCTAGAGGAGCAAATACACAATAGGATTAGTTTTAAAATCAAAGAAATGAGCAGAAAATCATACAGACATTAGTAGAAGAGCTACAGTAAGGCATTATCAACTGCTACTAGCTTTTTATCAATAAAGTTATCAGAAAAGTCAACTGAAACCTAATGCAGATGTTCCCAAATTATTTTCATTCAGGGAGTCCTTAAGGGTAGTCATTTCTTCATGTTCTTCATGATGTCTTATACCAAAGAAACACTGAAGTTAAGTTCAAACAACTTAAGTATTAATCTTCTTGGAGTTTATTTAGTGTCTACAGGGGGTACTGTACAATTCCTCAAATCTTGGAATCAAACTATCATTTCCTGATCCATACTAACTTTCATATGGTAAATAGCTGCTTTTTAGCAGACTAGCCTCTGAAGATAGAGCTTTACAAAGGACGTGACATTGCCGAAAGGGATGGAGCGACCTAAATTTGAAATTCTGAACTACCTCAAGCTAATTCAAGCTTGAGTTCCTGCTCCTCTAAGCACCTTGACACATAGTTTGGGAAAGAACTAAATGAAGGAGCCTAAAAAGGAAAACAATGTAATGGAGGAGGAGCAAAGGAAAATTCTTTGCAGTGAACCACAAGAGGGCAGTACAATAGTTGACAAGGGCAGCACAATGGGGCTCAGAGCCATCAGGAGTCAAAGCCTTGGGAAGACAAAGGCTGCAAGATCCCTAGGTCAGGTCAAGATGCACTTGTTCTTTTTCCCCTTACACTAATGAGGAAGTCTCACTGGCAGATCATCTGAAGCACAGTCTTTCTACTTTCCTCTGAGTCCCCTTTGCCTGCCCAGCTATGAGAGTGATACTAAGACTTTCCTAAAAGCATTTACTACTTTGCATGCGTCTTATTCAATCTTCACACAATCTTCTAAGAAAGCAAGTTGTAAGTAATCAGCTGTTACGTGGAAAGAACACTATATTCCAACCCAGATCTACAAATTCAGATCTAATTCCAAAACCAAAAGGTCTTTCCTATTTTGGCTTGAAAAGACTCCTATCTTTCAAGAATAACCAGGTGAAGCAGAACAAAGAACGATGTTTGCTTCCCAGTCTCCAGATACCTGTCCCAAATCATGACAGAAAAGACTGGAAGAAACAAACTCATTCTTAACGGCTCCCTAAATCTTGCTATAAAGTCTAAATACAGGATGTTCAGTAAGGGCAAAAATAAATATTATGTGCTTATGTAGCCAGCATATACTGCAGCACTCGACAGGTAAATGCTATCACATGTAGCAGTACTGGGAAATACTATTTTAAGTGCTAAACACAGAGTTTGCAGATTATATTACACTCAAATTCACACACAAGGAAAGGATTCCACACTTGAAGTGGTAAACAGGTGAGAGAGATGGAGAAAGAGGGCCCCAAAATCAATTACTCATTTTCAAGTCTGCTGGGTATTATATCAGAATATTTGCAGGAGCCCAACAACTCACTTGTACAAACCTATTATGAAACCAAAAGCAATCGTCATCTCCCTTATTCCCACTTCTGTTTTCCTTCTCCACATTTCTCCTCCCCTCTATGACACACTCAGCTCCTTTCATTCAGAGAAAAGGAGTTCCCCCCCTCCCCACAGGTTAATAACCACCGGAAAGCAAACTGGGTAAATTCAACCGTCATAGCAAGCTTAGGTAAATCCAGGAAGCATTCAATGTGGCAACAGAAACCCCAGCAAAAACAACGAACGTGATCTCTCACTAGGTATTTCTTATTACTTGAAAATGTCCCCCTTTGAAAGAATAAGAATCTCTGGCTGCCTAGAGAGAAAGGGATGATTCATTTTTCTCTGCAAGTCACCAAGGAACCAAAACCAACAAGGAACGTTTCTTAAAGGATCCAAGAGCAACCATAAGTACCCCGAAACTACTCTCCCTGTACACCAACAGTAAAAGTTCAAAACTGCCATTTTCAGAGGAAGCAAGTCAGCCGCTCTTGTCCAAGCATCCAAACTCCCTGCGCCGGCACTGGCTCGCAACTGCAGACACCCTCGCCTAGAACGCGGCAATCAAACAGCACCAGGACAGCATACCTACAGTCGCGGGAGGGGAAAGAAGGGCCTCTTCTGCAAAAGAGAAACAGTTCACATCTTGTTCCTGTTGCCTGCTTCTGCAACCTAAAAACAGAAGAGGCAGTTAGTACCCCACACGCCAGGACAAATAGATGCTCTTTTCTAGGCTGTTTAAATGTCTAGGAAAATTTCAAGGATAAATAGGGGACTTGGGGTTCTAAAACACCCATGGACATATAGATTATATATACATTGTATTTACGTATTATGTATGCATGCATGCATGTATGTATGTATGTATGTATGTATGTATATGTGTGCATCAACTGCAAACCCCTCCGTGCTGGAATATCTCAAAAGGGAAGGTCTTCTGGCTGAGAAGTTAGCTGTCCCTAGCAGGAGGTGCAGTAGGTGGGAAGGGGGCGGAGGGAGAAGCGCTGTCTCCTGGCCCCGCAGCAGTCAGGCAGCTACAGCACCCACCGGTGACACCGGCCCCTCCGCGCTCCGGGGCTGCTCCGGGCGACGCGGCGGGCGGGCGGAGGTCTAGGGAGCCCCCGTGTTGGGAGGGCCGATCGGCCGCCAGGCTGGGCCCCCGCTCGCACTCACATCCCTCGGCGGCCGACCAGGCGGCGAGCCGCCGCAGCCCTCGCCCCGACGGGCACCTCACGAGCCGGGCGGAGGCCGAGACGCCGAGAGCGCGAGCTCCCCCGAGAGCCGCCTGTCAGCGCCGCGGGAGGCCGTCGGCGGCTGCTGCTGCCCCCTCCCGCTCTTCCTCCGCTTCCTGCAGCCCAAGCCACTCCCACTGCGCGCGGCCGGGACGCCCGTCCCCGCTGCCGCCGCTACCTCCCACGGCCGCACGCTCGCCTCAGCGCCGTCCGCGACGCCGGCTCGGGCGGCCCATCCGCGCAACGCTCGGCCGCGGCGTGGGCCTGAGGCAGGCGGCCTGGCGCTGCGGACCCGGGCGCTAGCGAGCGGGGCGGGGACGGCAGCCGGCGCGCCCTACTGCGCCTGCGTGGCCAGCGGGACCGCTCCTCCCGGCGCACGGCGGGAGAGGCGGGGCGCTCGGGGCCTCGGGGTCTGGGAAGCGGCGGCGCGCGTGGAGATTCCCGGGGCAGCCCCTGGGCGTGAGCGCGCAGGGAGGAGGAGCGGGCCGGGCCGGGCGGCGGGTCTTCGGAGGTGGGAGTGCTTGTGGCCTCCGCCCGCTGGGAGGCGGCTGGGAATGAGTCAGCCGGGCGGGAAGGCCCCGGTGGAGGCGTCTGACTGCGGAGACTTTCCTCTCAGCGCTCGCTGCGCCCTTTCTGCTTTCGCTTCCAGGTTCCTGGCTGGGCGCGCGGCCAAGAAGTGCCACGGTGGACGGGCATTGCGAGCCCAGCGCCTGATCTAGTCAGCCACCACCCAGGAGACGGGGAGAGGGTGGCATGGGACGAAACAACTTCCAGGGGCCCAAAGATCCTGGCTCATTCATTCAAACATGTACTGACCGCCTGCTACGACCAGGCTGCAGGGCCCAAGGAGATTATAGTCTTCTGGAAGCTACAAAATATGCTTTAAATCCTCAGTGTGCTGGGTGTGTAACTGCTAGTCTAGTAGTAGTAGTAGTAATAGTGGTGGTGGTGGTGGTATTAGTGGTAAAATGGGGCGTTATTTGGGGATGGTCAGGAAAGACCTAGAGTAAGTGACATAAGAGTAGAAATAGTAAGGATGAGAATGAGCCCTTCCTGGGGTCCTAGGACTATTTAGGAAGAGTTTCAAGCAAGGGTCTAAAAGTGACAAACACGGAGAAGGAAAGTGTTTGGCATGTTCAAAGGCCAGGAAAGGTCAACCTATGGCCCGAGGACAGCAAGAGAGAAGGGGCCAGGATGTAGCATAGGACCATTCTTCATCTACCCGAATGTAGTGATGCATTTTTATAGTGTCCATTTCCCGTTACATAAATGATACTGTTCCTCAGACCTCTAGGATTTAAGGGTTTCTTTAAACATCACCAAAGCACAAAGATAAGGTGGACAGGGAAAAATAGATGATTATCAATAAGCCTGTAGGATTAAGTCATCTATCAACCCACACAGAAAAATGAAGCAACTTGTCATCATTTAGTGTGAAAACAGCTCTTACTATGATTTTGAGCCAGTGGTACCCTGAAATGTTGAGCTCTTTTAACTCTGTGTATTAGAGAACTTTCCAACTCTAATGTGATTCCTGGTAGTGACTTAGCTAGAATTTTGCTCCACAAGGCAAACATTTCAAAAAGTTCCCCCATTTGATAATGATAAGGGAGAATTCCAAGGAATTTGATGATATCTTTTATGACACAAACTGGAGAAACAAATGTTAACTAAGTAGTAAGACATTTAGATTCAGAACACTTTGCATGGCCAGATTCAAAAGTAAAAATTAATAGCAAGCTGTCAACTGTGACATTGTGTGTAAAGCCACGTGGCAAGATCCTGTCTTACCACTATTATAAAGCATGTACACTGGCTTTCTGGACTACCACACCCAAACCATGTAAGTAACAAGACTTTGAATCATTTAAGGGTGAGGTCAGCCCTTGGCTTCTACAACTTTTCACAGTTCTTAGGTTGTTTTTATATAAAGCCAAGGTTAATATAATGCCACACTCAGGAGGCTGAGGCAAAATTTAGTTCAAGGCTGGCTTGGGCTACAAAGCAAGATGCTGTCTCAAATAAAAGCAGCAAGCCAAAGTTGAAAATGCATGGTTGAGAGTTTAAGAAGTTACATTCCAGAGTTCAGATAGCCAAGGTTTCTACCACAACTTTCACCAAGACAGTAATTTCAATCTTCTGAGCTTTCTGTTTCCTTAACATTATTTTGAAGACTATTCCCTTCCTCATCAGAAAATGAGGAATGAGTATAATAGCATCCCACTTGACACATTTTGGGGATTGGATGGAAAGCATTTTAAAGCTCTTAAGCATAGCTATTAAATAAATGTCTGCTGTGGCCACTGTAGGGCCAATGTGCAGATTGGGAAATTTTGTCAGTAATCTTGAAGATTTGTCACAATTTATGGCACCACACAAAATTATATAGCAGGTGATGATAAAAATTGAGTTGTAATGGAGACAAAAGCAGGGATCTACATTCTACCACATGAATTTTTAATGAGCGTGCAAAGTAATGGACTTCATTATGGCATTTTTATAGATGTGTCATTACAAGTTCTAGTGCATTCTCTTCTGCCATTGTCCTTCCCCAACTCCCTTGTCCCCTTCTTGTGCGTTTTTTCCTTCCCCTTAACAGTGCCCACTACCCTCTCTTTTCCCTTCTCCCCACTCAAGATCTCTTCGTCTCCTCTTTCTACTTGAGAGAGAGAGAGAGAGAGAGAGAGAGAGAGAGAGAGTTAAGTTTAGGTTCCTCATATGAGAGAACGCCCACTCAAGATCTCTTCATCTCCTCTTTCTACTTGAGAGAGAGAGAGAGAGAGAGAGTTAAGTTTAGGTTCCTCATATGAGAGAACACATGGTATTTGTCTTTCTGAGTCTAGCCTACTTCATGTGACGTGATTTTCAGTTCCATCCATTTTCCTGCGAATGTCATGATTTCATTTGTGTATTTATACCATGCTTTCCTTATCCATTCACCTACTCATGGGCACCTAGGCTGGTCCTATTATTTTTTAGCTATTGTGAGTAGTCCAGCAATGATCATGGATATGCAAGCATTTCTGTGGTATGTACCCAGGAGTGGTATAGCTGGATCATATGATACTTGTTATTTTTTGAGGTACAATCACACTGACTTCCATAGTGACTGCATGAGTTTACATTTCCACTAACAGTATACAGGAGTTCATCTTTTCCCACACCCTCACCAACATTTATCCTTGTTTGTTTTCCTGATGACAGCCATTCTGACTGGGGTGAGATGGAATCTCAAAGCAATTTTAATCTGTATTTTGTAACCTTTTTTTTTTTTTTTTTGCTAAAAGTATTTATCAGAGCTAAGAGTTTTTCTGGCTGAGTCATTAGGTTTCTTAAGCATAGGTTCATGTTGTCTGCAAATAGGTATAATTTGACTTCTTTTCCTACCATATCCTTTTTATTTCTTTACCTTGTCTTATTGCTGTGGCTAAGACTTTGAACATTATATTGAGTAGGACCTGAGAGAGTAGCACCCTTGTCTTCTTTCTGACTTTAGAGAAAAATGGTTTCGGTTTTTTCTATTTTGTATAATATTGGCTATAGGTTTATTGTATATGGGCTTTACGATATTGAAGTATGTTCCTCTATGATTTTTTTTTTATCGTGAAAGGATATTGTGATTATTTAAATAAAAATGCCCCCCATAGGCTCCAAATATTTGAACATTTTGTTCCTAGTTAGTGGTACTGTTTTGGGAGGTTTTAGGAGGTATAGCCTCGCTGGAGGAAGTGCATTACTGGGAGCTGGCTTTGAGAGTTCTTAGGCCACCACACCTCCCCACCATGATGGACTCATTCCTCTCAAATAAAAAAGGACTTGTCTGTATCCAATGAGTTGATCGTATCATTTCTATCCTTAAGTATATTTATGAAGTTATATTTACTGATTTCTGTATGTTGAGCTATCCTTGTATCCTTGAGATGAAACAACTTGATCATGGTATATGAGCATAATGTATGTTTATAAATTCAGTATGCAAGAATTTCTACAACTGTTCATCAGGGAAATTATAGGGGTTTTTGTTGTTATTGTGTCTTGTCCTGTTTAGATATCAGGGTAATGCTTGTCTCATGGAATGAATTTAGTAGTGTTCCTTTCCTTTCCTTTCCAGTTATGGAACCCTTTGGGGAGCTTTAATTTAGCTCTTCTAAAGAAGAGCTTAAAGAAGAGGTTTGGTAGAATTCAGCAATGAATACATCTGGGCCTGAGTTTTTTCTTTGCTGAAAGACTTAATTGCTGCTTCAATTTTGTTTCTTGCTATAGATCTGGTTAAGTTGTTCAGATCCTTTTGCTTCAGTTATAGTAAGTCACGTGTGCCTAGGAACTTATCCATTTTCTCTAGGTTTTCCAATTTTTTTTTTTTTTTGAATTGAGAGTGTTCAAAGGATTCCCTCAGGAGCCTCTGGATTTTCTTGAAATCTAGACCTCATCCTCAAGTTGGTAGTGGTCAGATTGTTTTGTCACAGCAATGGAGAAACAAACTAGGACAGTCTGCTATTAGTATTATGTGTTTGCTAGTTTAGTGCTTTGGGCATGCTGAACTCCTGTTTTGCTCTCTTTTGTCTATCTATTCTTGTCATGAAATGCATTCTTTCCTGTGTTCTTGTGATGGAAACTTTTTCCTCCTCGAATTTTTTTCTGCAGTGTTGACTGTGTGGTCATGAACTGTCTTAGTCTGTGCTTATTTCTCTTTCAAAATTAAAAGATAGCTTCTCTCGGTATACCAAGCTTGGTTGACAGTTACTTACTTTCAGGGTTCAAAAATATTGTTCAATGCTTCCTGCTAAAATATCTGATGTCCTGATATGCTTGTCTTTGTGAGTTGGTATTTTCTCCTAAAAGCTGTAAAATTTTTCTTTTCTTTGTATTTCTAAGATCTTAACTTCAATATATAGTGGAGTAATGCCTATTTGGGATTCTAAAATTCATCTTGTGTTTCGATATCCATTTCTTTATTAGATTAATGGCATTTTTATGTTGTAATTTGATTGTATATTCTCTTTATGTTTAGTTTTTGTGCTTAATAGCTGTAGTTGTCAACTTGACACACCTGGATAGACAGCCTCACTTGGGGGAATTGCCTCCATTGGACTGGCCTATGGCCATGCCTGTGGGGCATTCTCTTGATTGTTGAGTGATATGAGAGGGCCCAGCCCACTATGGGTGGTGCCACCCCTGGGCAAGTGGTGCTGTATTGTATTAAAAAGCAGGCTGGGCAGAAACCAGAGGAGCAAGTCAGTAAGCAGCATTCCTCCACGGTCTGTGCTTCAGCTCCTGCCTCCAGGTTCCTGCCCTGAGTTCCTACCTTGGCTTCTTCCCTCAGTGATGAACTGAGGAGATGTAAGATAAAATATATCCTTTCCTCCCCATGTTGGTTTTGGTCAGAGTTGTTATCACAGCAATAAAAGCAAACTAGAACAGAACTAACCAAGACAGTTTTTATTGCATTTCCTTTTTCTATCCCATGGATTCTTAGGCTTAGACTGTTGGTAATATCCCAGAGGTCCTGGACAGTGTTCATGCTCCTTTCTCTTTTCCCCCTTATTGATGTTTGAATGTAGTATTTCCTCAGCTTTCTTCTCTATCCATTCTTGATATTTTTTCTTCTGCTTGGTTAAGTCTATTGATGAGGATTTCCACGTGGATTTGGTTTCTTTGGTTGGTTAGCTGGTTCTGGGTTGTGTTTTGTTTGGGTGTGCATATGTATTGTTTGTTTTCTTGAGATGTTCATTTCCAATGTTACTGCTTTTTTCCAAAATCTCAATTTCCCTACTAATTTTTCTTCCACATTGCTCATTTTTCATTTTTTTTCTCGTCCACTTTGCTGATCATTTTCTCTGTTTTGTGGACTTTCCTCTCCAGGGCCTAGGTTGAATTCCTTACTTGTTTGTATTATCTTTGAGTTCATCCATCACTTTTACTACTAAACTTTGGAAATCATCTGGCATCTTATCTGTTTGAGTATTTTGAATTCAGTAGTTGAGGAATTAACAGTTTTTTGGATGAGTCACACTGCCTTACATTTTCTTCTCTCTTGTGTTTCTGTTTGTGATTTGCACATTTGTTGGTTTGGATATTTCTTTTGTTTCCAGTTAGGAATCTTCTTATTGAACAGCTTATTCTTTAAGGCTCAATACCTAATATCATTCACAGAGGATAAACTAAACCACTATAATACCTAGAACAGCAAAACATATGAGAGATACACTTACAACCAATTAAAGCCTACTAATATATCACCAATGTTCGTAAAACGGAAAATGGCGAAACTAGCACAGAATGTGTAATGAAGTTAAGAATTATGACAAATGTGAAAACAGTAAATGAATAAGTTAACAGAAGCAGGTAGACAAAGGGAAAACACAGGAGACACAGATTGAATAAATGAGAGGGAAGAGTGGAAGAGGATGGAGAAAAACGTAATAGAGGGAGAAGAGGAGCAAGAAATCAGAAAAATGAAAGGAAATGCAAAAAACTAAAATCAGAGAAGATTTACCAATGATGAAGTTCAAAAACAAAACTAAATATAAGAAATGGGCCAGGTGTGGTGGTATACACCTTTAATCCCAGCACTCCTGAGGCAGAGGCAGGCCAGCAGATCACTGTGAAATCAAAGCCAGCCTGGTCTTTACAGCGAGTTCCAGGCCAGCTGGGGCTACAGGGAAACCCTGACTAAAATGGCATATATTTGTATATGAAATGGAATACAAGATAAAAACGTGTGTGGTATTTTTTAAATCTATATGATAAAGTCAAAATGTGTAGTAAAACACATGGGAGCAACAAAGGACACTAAAAAAATTTTAAAAAAAGATTCCTCAGTAATGGAAAAGAATATGTAAACAATATTAACTGACTGTATGAAGGTGAACTAAAAATAAAAACAAAAAATTTTTAATACAATAAAACAAAAAATACTGCTAAAAGTAGTAAAAAGAAAAGAAGAGGAAGTACAGGGGGCAAAAAAGATGAAGCAGCTTCTTTCTTCATCCCTGAGAACTTGAGACTGCATATGAATGCAAGGATCATCTGAACAGTGGGCTCATCTTTCCTAGGGTTTATGCTGTTGCTGCAGCTATATTGGGTAGCTTCTTTGCATGTCAGAGGCCTCTGCTGGTCATACCTGCTTTATTTACAGTCTGTGGACTGGGCAGATCCTCCCACCCTCCTGCAATTCCCCCAGTTGCAGTCCCTTGGATGGCTAGTTCTGTGGCTGGGAGGTGTCTCCCAAGTGTGTGGGGAGTGAAAGTCCTAAGAATTAATCACCCTTCTGGATGCAATTGTATCAAGTAGACTGATGGGCCTCTTGGTACTCTACAGCAGTGAACCAAAGATAGGCTCCAAGCTTTGATCTACACACTGACCTCAGTCTCAGGACTATCAAAGTCTAAGATAGTTCTCAGTTTCATCAACTAAGACCATCTTGCTTCACTGAGGACAATGCTACCCTTCCTTATGCAGTTCACTGCCTGAGCCAAACCTCCGGCTACCTACACCCTTTGGTATGTCAGCCTCCAGTCCTCCCATTCTCCACAACTGTTTCCTAGGCTCTCACTGCTGTGAGGCTGTGAAGGGTTAAATTCAGGCTCCCTAACTTGTAGTTGTTCTGTATTCTCGGATCCCTCATGTAACTCAGTTTTAAACAATAGTTTCCTTCTGGAGGTGGCAGTAGTCACTGCCCTGAGTCAAAATAATAGTGTGCTTCCTCTCTGCTACTGACCATCTGCCAGAGGAAACACTGTTTCACCAAAGCCCACAACTGAGTTTGAGGATTGTGAGAGCTGTGGACTTATGTGAGGGTTGGACTTCCAGTTTCTTTCCCAAGAGTGACCTGATTGGCTTACCTTATAGATGAGGCTTCTGTTTCCCCTTCCCTAACCAGAAAATCACCCGGCTGGAGCTCATCCTAGCTGACTTTTTGGTGCTACTTTTCAGTATTCTATAATACCTTTGCGATTTCAAAGACCTTCTATTTGTTTGGAACAGAGTCTACTTTTATTTTCAGACTCTTTTACTGTATCTCATGGAGACAGCATCTAACCCACCATCTTACCCATAACTTTCTCTATTTTGATTAAAAGAAGAAAAAAAAAGTTGTATTATAACTGAGCACAATGTTACAACTCTATAATCCTAGCACATGGGCGACTGAAGTAGGAGGATCATGAGTTTGAGGGCAGCCTAGACTACATAGCAAATTCAAGGCAAGCCTCAGATACATAGTAAGGCTCTATCTCAGAAAAAGGAAGGAAGGGAGGGAGGGAAGAAGGAAGGAGGAAAAGGAGCACTTTAAAAGAAAACTATCATTTACTGATATAGTGAAAACATTTTTGTTTTGCTTTTTGTTTAATGTGTTGTGTTTTATTTGTTTTGTTTGTGTTTTGTTCTGAGACAGGGTCTTACTATAGCCCTGGCTGACCTGGAACTTGTTCTGCCTCCTGAGAGTTGGGATTAAAGTATACTACCACATGCATTTTTAAAAATTATTTATTTAATAACCACATACTTAGAAGAAGTATTTCATTACATCAGCATTGACATATTCAATAACAATTTTCTGAGCTAGGCTGCATCTCTTACAAAATTGGCTGTACATTTTTAGGTTTACAGTTGAATTACAGTTATACAATATTGTACTCAGTATAAACCCTATAAGACATAAAATTAAATGCTGTTTTAACCATTAAAAAAGATCTCCATTTCATTATTAAAATACAGAGGGAAACATCATTTTTAAGAGTAGCCGACATTTCAGAGCAAAGAAAGATGCAAGAATGCATCTCAGATGTCCCAGATGAAGGTCTGAGGATAGACCCAGAAATTACTTTGTTTCTTTCCAAAATAGTTAATGTGTGCTTTTATGTAGTCAAAGAGGAAGAAGTAGCTATGGAAAGAGTCTTGCTTATCTCAAGTCTAAGATTATAAAACGAGAGGCGACAGCCAGGGTTCTGAAAAGGCAGACAAGCACACAATGTTTCTGGGCTTTCAATCAGCCAAGTTGTTCCTCTGCATTTCAGCACATCCTTTTGCCTGGATCAATTCTTGCAACCTTTCAGCCTTATAGTCACAAGAAAGAGATGTTCCTGCTAAACAAAACTTTCTTTCCCCTGAGATAAGCAAAGTGCATTAAAAACCAAAATAGTTTTCCCCTCTGCAAGCTGGGCATGAATATCTTCTTTCAGATAAAGATAATTATTGGCAAAATATACAAAATGTCAAGAACAACTTTGCCCTACTTTCAACAACAATAACAAAATACTTTTTTTGAAATGGGGCTTTACTATGCATACCAAGCTGGACTCATGAACCTCAGATGCCTTCAAGGTAGCTGGGATTACAAGCACCAATATCAGCAATAAAAAATTTGACTTAAAATGGTTTAAGAGTTGCTGTTCACCAAACATATTTTTCTTTGTAAAAAAAAAAATATTCTTCATCCCAATATTCACACTTTTTTTTCCAGTCTTTTTGAAACTGGTCTCCTTATAGCTCCAGCTAGTCTGGAACACTCACAAGAGATCTGCCTACCTCTGCCTCCCAAGTGGTGGGATCAAATGTGTGTACCACCATGCCCGGCCCAATAGTCACTCTTAAAAGCAGAAATTCTGGGTGGTGGTATGGCTCAAAATGAATAAAAGTGCTTGTCACCAAGACTGATGACCTGAGCTCAATCCCCAGAACCCACTTGGAAGGAGAAAGCTGACTACTACAAATTGACTACTATAAGTTATCCTCTGACCTCCATACATGTGCTGTGGCATGTGGGCATGTGCATAAATAAATAAATAAATAAATAATCCCCAGAAATTCTCCTGGTGTAATTGCTATTTTAGAGAATATTAATTTATAAGACCTAACTTAGTTTAAGAATACTGTATTCTTTGTGAAACCTGTCCTCTTTGCCCAGAGTAGCCAGCCTCCCATTGCCTATGTTATAGTTCGTGACCATCTCCACTTCCCTTCACTGGATCATAGTGGACTCAAGAAGAGCCAGAGCTTCCCTTCTAGGGAATTTGGAATTGAGATTCACAGACTATAAATTAGTTTTCTATTACTCATACTCTGAAATTAAGACTATCATTGTGAGAGTGCTATCTTGGTTTGTTTTGTTTTGTTTTGTTTTGTTTTTGTCTTTTTGAGACAGGGTCTCCAGCTGCCTGGAACTCCCTGTGTAGACCAGGCTGGCCTTGCACTCACAGATATCTGCCTGTCTCTGCCTCTGGAGTGCTGGGATTAAAGGCATGTACCACCATGCCCAGCTCTTGATTCTTTTGTATGGGGTTAAATAAGAATCTGATTTGCAGAGGGATGAGAAGAGGGGAGAGAGAGAAGGGGGGAAGAAAGAAAGGGAAGGAGGGACATAGAGGTGGTAGAAGAGGAGGAGAAGGAGGGGAGGGAACACAAGAGAAAACTGGGTTTCCAGAGTTTTTCTGTTTGCTCTTCCCAATAGCTCCAGTAAAATACTATATTTCATATCTTAAAAATAAAATTTCCTGGACCTTAGCAGACAGCCAGAGAGTGGCTATTCTGGACTCTGTCTAGCTTAGATGCTGAGAACCCAGCAGACCACCTGAGAGTGCTTGGATCCAGCCTCTACATGGTGTAGATGGAATCCCAAGCAAACTGACCAACAGCCCATGGAAAACAGATGGTTCAGAGACCCAAAAGTTCAGTGCTTTGCCACAATGGGAAGAAGATCATTCCACACCTACCACCCCCTCCAAGGCTCAGGGCCTTTCGCCTAAGAGGTTGGTTGAAAGAATGCAAGAGCCGGAGAAAGGGATGGAGTGTTAACCAATGACCAGTATCCCGGCAAGTTATAGCCACACCTCCTTCCCACTCTCATCAAGGAGTCGAGGGGGGAGTCAGTTACCCCTCCACCTAATCAGTTGACCTTAGCTGGGGGCGGGGGGCAAAGGATATATAAGCCAAGAAGACCAACAGGCACCGCTCTCACAATTTTGTGTGGCTGTCAGGAGGTCACAGGATCTGTATTTGAGTATGGACTTTACAGTGCAGCTGTAATGCAGGGTGCCCACTCTTCTATAAAACTTCCTTATGACAACTTTGTCCTTTTTTAAAAATGTGTTTTTTAGACAGGTCTTCCTGCAGCCCCAGCTGGCCTGGAACTCACTACATAGACCAGGCTGGCCTCAATCTCACAGAGATCTGACTGCCTCAGCCTCCTGAGTGCCAGAATTAAAGGTGTGCACCACCATACCAGCTTAACTTTCTCCTTTTGACTTCAGCTAAATCTAGTGGTGTCAGAGTACTTCTAATTGAATCACCTGGAGTAAATCAGATGCAAAGATGAGAAGAAAAACCTCTCTCAAATTACAAGGAAAATGTATGCTTTTGAGAAATCCAGTTTGTCTAGAAAATTTGAGAAGTCTATATTTAATCATAAAGCCAAGCACAACTGTGTATCAATCATAATGTGGGATAGTGAATGGAATTCATGTTAGCAGAAACAAGCTGTCTTTGAAGATGGTGGATACTTCCTTTTTATTTTTATTTTATTGTCTATTGAAAAAAAATTTATTGAATTTTTGTGAATTTCATACAATATATTTTGATGGCATTTAGATCCCCTCCTCTATCCTCATCTCCCCCCACTGCCTGCCATATATGTGTGTGTGTGTGCATGTACATATGTATGTATATACATATATATTATGACCTATAGAGTCTTATTTGCATCCCTAAATGTCCTTCAGTGTGGGTCCATCCACTGGGTCCCCTAGAATCCCATTCCTGTAAGACATTGTCTTTCCGCCTCTCAGCAGCCATCAAGTCCCTAAAGTTCCTTAGGCTGGGTTGGATTTCTTACCCACTTCCTATGTTTATGCTGGGACTTTGTTTTGTCTCACTTGCTTCACTCTATTTTCTGTTACAATTCTTTTGTGAACTTTTTAGTCTGTGGCTGATAATTGCTGTGGTCATTCCCCTTTAGCTACACTACTGACTTGATATGAAAGTATCATACTAGTGCATTAGAATACTATATATTTCATTGCACCTCTAAAAACATAACTGGACCAATAAATACTTCCTGAAACAGTTCCATTTTTGACTTTTTCTCCTGCCTGATTGCATGTCCAAACACCTACTTGCCTTTAACTAGACATTTCCCTTCCCCTTTATCATTTTCCCCCTTCATGCCTTCTCTTTCTGAGGTCTTGAGGCCATGCCTCTTCATCTCTACATAATGAGAGTTGGATAAATGGAAAGTAGGTATGTATGTTCCTACTAGGAGAGGCAGCTGGTGATGTTGAGGGAGAACCCTCTTTGCAGGGGTGGGAGAGTGGGGGGTGATCTTTATACCAGGTCTCACTCATCTCTTCTGGATCTTATATCCACCATAATGTCTTGTATCTGAATTTGTTTTCTTGAAGTTATTTTTTAAAAGATGCTTTCTCCATTCTTTTTTGAAAAAATATTTTATTTATTATTTTTATTTCATGTGTATGAGTGTATTGCCTGCATTTATGTAAGTGCACCTGTGTTGTGTAATGCCCTTGGAGGTCAGAAGAGGGCGTCAAATGCCCTGGAACTGGAGTTACATGTGGTTATTAACAGCCATGTGGTGCTGGGAATCAAACCTGGGTCCACTGCAAGAGCAGCCAGTGCTTTTAACCCCTGCACCATCTCTCCGGCCCCCATCATTCATATTATATACCTTTAAATTATTTTTATTTTATGTGTATGAGTGTATTGCCTGCATTTATGTAAGTGCACCTGTGTTGTGTAATGCCCTTGGAGGTCAGAAGAGGGCGTCAAATGCCCTGGAACTGGAGTTACATGTGGTTATTAACAGCCATGTGGTGCTGGGAATCAAACCTGGGTCCACTGCAAGAGCAGCCAGTGCTTTTAACCCCTGCACCATCTCTCCGGCCCCCATCATTCATATTATATACCTTTAAATTATTTTTATTTTATGTGTATGAATGTTTGGCCTGCAAGTATGTAAGTGTACCATATGCATGCAGTGTCTGTGAAGGCCAGAGAGGGTGGTGGATCTCCTGGTATTGGAGTTATAGACAGTTGCTAGCTGCCATGTGGGTGCTGGGAACTGAGCCCAGGTCTTCTGGAAGAGTACCAGTGTTCTTAACTACTGAGCCATCTCTCTAGTCCTATTCTCATCATATTTGAATGACTGTGAGATAATTACAATTGAATGACTATGAAGTGCTTTTAAGTCCATCAAATCAAAGTCTTATGGAAAAATTACATATATTAATAGCTGTTTTTCATAACTGAGCAAACTTCAACTAGTCTATTACAAATCAAGTTGGCTATCCCAATAAGATATGTGGAACTAACCACTAGTTCTTGTGAATGTGAAATACTTACTTGGAAAAAGTGTCTTGAAGATGTAATCAAGTTACAGTGAGAGAATAGGGTAAACCCTAACACAATGTGACAGGTATAGGATAAGAGACAGCAGAGGCACATGGCAAAAACAGCCATGTGAAATGGAGGCAGAGGTCAGCATGACACATCTACAGCTACGGAAGACCTGGAGCCATCAAGGCTGGGAAGAAACAATGAAGGAATCCTCCACAGAGGATTTACAGGAAGCATGACCCTGCCCACACCTTGCTTGAGGAAGCCCAGCCTTTAGAATTGTGAAAGAATAAATTTCTGTGCATGTAAATCACCTGATTTGTGGTACTTTGCTAGTAAACCAATATACTACCCAGCACTCCTCAAAATGAAATATAGACAAGTCTTGAGAATAACTCTCTCTCCTGTTGACCACACTGAATGCTGCCTGAGCACTGATAGAAGTGGTCTCTTGGAGGGAAAAAATAAAATCAGTTTCTTTACTTTTTCCTTTTGAATAATAATGCTTCTGTTTGTTTGTTTACTATCACCTTTGTTACAGGACAAGCACAAAATGATGTCATGGACCTTTAAGGCAGACTTTAGCTGAATACGCCAAGGCTACAAGAATATTGATATCACATGTGTCTTTCCCAGATGCCAAGTCAGCTCTTTCTCCACTCACAGGAAATGTGCTGGGAATTCACAGCATTACAGTAAAATCAGCTTCCGTAAGAATGATGACTGGAAAAACTTTAAGACAGCTATTAATTACTGGAATAGACATGTTTTAAATCTCATGAAAACTTATAATTGTACATTTTAAGATCTGTTATCAATATTAAAGGGTTTTAAAGTATGTTTGTTGAGAAAGCTACACTTCTGTTTTTTTTAATTTTGTAAGTAAATATTAATACATATTAATTGTGGAAAATTCAAACAATTTGGAAGATACCCCACTAATATAAATTCCTCTTTACCTTTCTCCAGTCCTCTTCACTTTCTAGAATCAGCCATTGATAGCTGAGGTGTAACATTATAGTACATTATCATACATGTTTTCAGTAGATGTGGTTTTGAGTTCTGTAAACCAAGGTGGTAAGTCTACATAACACTTTCTGTTACCAGTTTTTCACTTAACACATCTAAGAGAACTTTCATTTTAATATGTATAGTTTTTCCTCATTTGTTTAAACTCCTACAGTTTCCAAAAAATAGATGACTCATGATTTATTGAATAATTATGTTTATAAATATTTAGGTTTCTAATTTTTCACAATTACAGTGATAAATCTAGCTAGTGTTATACATACATTTCACCACCACTAACTGTAGATATTGTGAATCTTTAATTTTAGATAATTTCAATCTCAAATCACATTCATTCTGGTAGTCCAACATGTATTTGATAAATATCTATTATGCAACAAGTCTCGGGAAACATTAGCTATTCATTAAGGTGTTAGGCAACCATGAATCTACTTATCTTTGCTTCCGGTGTTTATCTTTAATACATTCTAAAGTAGACATAATAATACATTATAATATTTGATCACACAAATAATTATTCAAGCACATTCAAATGTACTTTTAAATGATCACTTTCTTAGGCCATTTTGCCTATAGGAAACGATTCCTTTGGGAAAACACTGGCAAAATACAAATCCCAGATTTGTATTAGCTGGGAGAGCTTGATCAGTAACTCAGCCTTTCAGAACCTCTGTTTCCTGGTTCCCCAAATGAGACAATACAGGTGCTTCACTTTTAGGATTGATTGAGGTCATGAGGTATCATGTAGAAAACAGTTGGAAAAATTCTTCATAACAATAATAGGTACTAGCAAGGTCCCATACAGTATGGTAGGCATTGTTCAAGGGATTTATACCTAACTATAAAACAAACAAAAATAGCTCTGGTGTCCTCATCATGCTTAGTCACTGGCTGTGAAGAGCCCGGTGGGGGCTGTGGGAGGAAGAAGAGAAGGCTTTCAGTGTATGTTCTGCAGCAAGCCAAATGTAATAGCCAGCAGTCAGCCAACTCTGTACCTCCTAGTAGGTTCTCTTGAGCAAAGCAACTCTGTGGTTGACAGAGAGTAAGAGAAATGGATTATAAGGGTACAAAACTGACTGGTGATTCCTTTTATTTGCTGGTTGTTGGTTTGGGGTTTTGTTTTGCTTTGTTTTTTTCCACACATAGAAAGCTAGGTCATCAACTGACAGAGAGTGGGGGTGGGAGATATGTAGAAATGTTGGCTTTAAAGATAAAAGTGGAGGCATGAAGAAGTTATCTACAAGAGTAGGAGGGTGAGAGGACCAGGGCTGTGTAGTTGATTACCAGGCAGAATTAAGACCCCGCCAGAGGTCAAGAACTTGTGAGACTCAGCAGCAGCAGTTGTGGGTTCTCCCCCACCCACACTTAGCTGACAATCCAAAGTTCAGCATAAAAAACAGTTCAACTACAGTAAGGTTGTCATCTTCCCAGGTGTGAAAGAGGAAGTGAAACAAAGGCAGAAGTTGACAATGTGTGCAAGAAACCACAACAGGGTAAATATCATTATCCAAAATGTTTCAGACCAGAAGTGTTGCAGATTTTGAAATGTTTGCATGTGCATGATGAGATATCTTGGATATGATACCCAAGTCTAAGTACAAAATTCACATGTTTTATATACACCCTATAAAGATAACCTGAACATAGTTTTTCTTTAATTTTTAATTAATTACATTTGTGTGTGTGTGTGTGTGTGTGCGTGCGCACATATCATAGCACACATGTGGAGGTCAGAGAACAACCTGCTAGAGTTGGTTCTCTCCTTCCAACATGTGGGTCCCAGGGATCAAACTCCGGTCGTCCAACTTAGAGGCAAGTGCTTTTGCCTGCTAAGCTACCTCACCCACCCACTTGAACATAATTTTATGCAATATTTTTAGTGTGACTGTATTTTGACTATAATCCATCAGATGAAGGCATTATACAGGTTCACAAAAAATTGCAGATTTTGAAGCATTCCGGGCTTGGGCTTTACAGATTAAAGAAATTCAATCTGTATCACAGTCAGGCATCGAGTTTAAATTGGACAAGCAAGGAAATAAAGATATGAATGGAGTAAGAGCAAGCAGAAGAGACACCATGTTTAGTGGCAGACACCACTGATACTCAAAGGGCAATCCATTAACCAGCAGTATCAGCATCAACTGGGAATCTTGCAGACATGGAGAATTTCAAATGGCATCCTTGCTAAACCCAGAATGGACATTTTACCAAGATCCTGAGGTAGTTTACACACGTGTTTGAAAGACTTTAATATAAATCATTTGTAGAAAAGGGTGCATTTGTATTAGGTATGAACTAGTCGAGGGATGCTGGATAATGTTCTCAAATTCAACCCCCTTTTGAGAGTATCTGGAGAGAATTGCGGGGAGGGGGAGAGGGGGGAGAAGAACTACTGATTTACATGTCTCCCCCACACAGATTCTGATCCTTAACTGGTCTGAGCTGCAGCATGGGTGTTATGATATTTAGGAATTTCCAAGGTGATTGCAATGAGCAGTGCAGTTTGGAGGCCATTACTCTGCACTAAAGTTTTGTACTGTGTGGCAACAAATGAGATCATCTCGGGAGAGTCTTGCTTTCAGTACTGCAGCCTTAACTCCAGGACTCATTTGATTTGGGGGGGGGGGTGCCAAACAATGGTGTTTTTCCAGTTGATTCCAAAAGGCAACTGAAGTTGAAGCATACAACTCTTATATGTTGCTGACAAATTCATTATCAGTTAAGGTGAAATTCAATTATTGGGCTGGAATTGATAAACTACCTTTATTACCTTACCTATAAATTATAGCAACCTAGCAAATATAAAAACATGTTCATAGGGCATAGTGTGTGCACACCTTTAATCCCAGCATTCAGGAGGCAGAGTCAAGCAGATCTCTATGAGATCAAGGCCAGCCTGGTCTATATAGTGAGTTCCAGGACAGCTGGAGCTATAGGAAGACCCTGCCTCAAAAACAGAAAAAAAATAAGTTAAATTAAATTTCTAAAAATCATACTCATAAACACTCATATTTAATCTGTGGGGCTTTGCATAGACAGTGATAGCTAAGTTTTTGCTGTGGTAGAGCTCTGTAGCTATGGCATAGGTCTAGCATAAAACCTGTTTTATTTAGCAGTTCTAAAAGATAGCTTTGGAAAGAGACTACCCAGTGTGTCTAAAGACAGCCACACAGCTCAGAAAATTCTTGCCAAGAACCCTCTGTGACAAAGCCCTTCACTCTTCTAATCCTTGGCCCTTGACTGTCTCAGCTAGAGTCTCCTACACACCTGTGTAGGTTCAGGACTATAAAGTAGAAACTGGGAGTTCTCAGGAGAAAAACCACAAACATAAATACAGAAAGAAAAAGATGCAGAACCTTCTATAGAATGGTGGACTGAATTTAAACAGAGTAAAAAGCATTCTTACCTTTAATCATTTTCCAAGTATGAGGGATGAATTCATTAAAAAGTGAATTTATCCCCCCTAAAAATTTATTTTAAAGTTTACTAAAAAGTGGCATAAACAGAAGATGGTGATCAACACAGGAAACCACAACTAGCCAATGTACAAAGAATAAGAGACTGCAAAGTGATTTTTCCCTGAATAGAATCCCTCTATCAATCTTCTACCTCCCAAAGCTCAGGGATCGTTGATGAAGACGGGATAGAAAGATTGTAAAAGCCAGAGGTGGTAGATGATCACAAGGAACCAGACAAAATCCCACAGCATGGATGGGGGAGATGGGAAAGAAACTCCAACCTTAACCTGAGGAGCTATTGGCAACCAATGGCTGCTGAGAAGGGACGAGTCAGTCTCTTTCAAGGATGTGACTCTGGGTAAGTTAACCAAGTTCCAGTGGATGGACCCACACTGAAGGAAATTTGGGGACAAAAATTAGACTCTATAGGCATATATATATATATATATATATCAGAGTGCATTTAAGGGAAGGTGTGGATAGGGGAGGGGGGTGGATAAGGAAGGGACTAAAATAAAAATAAAATAAAAATATATTGTATGAAAATGGCAAAAATTCAATAAAAAATTTTAAAGTGATATAAATTGCAGGCTAAGAAATGTTACTGAGGCATCTGTCCACACTAAGCATAATGGTAAGTCCACTTATAAAACATGGTGCATCTGAAAACAACTATTTCCTGAACATAAAAAATTGACATTTATTTGTATAATCAATTTTTTCAAGCTATAAAATAGTGATAGTCAATTTATTTCCCTACTTTCTAGTACTTCACATATCTCAGCCTGAAATGGCTTCTAGAAGGTGATCTATCACAGCTCTTTGTATAATTTGAAAAACACTGAATGGTGAAAGGGTTAATCTTACAGTTTTATAGTTCTCCAATGCTTAGAACAGTAAATGTTTTCTCAATGAATAATTATCGAGTTGACTTGAGATACAGCAAGCCCAGGCAGCAGGTCCAGATCTTAAGGAGAAAAGGCAATTCCTTTATTCCACTTTTAGTCATGGAAGACAAAATGGGAAGTTCCTCTATTATATCCAATTACAATAATGTATAAATAAATTATAGCATCCAATCATGTAAATGTGATTATTTTCATAGTATTTCATCCTTTAATTTGAAGACATCAAACACATGATTCAATTAGCCAGTTCCTTGATCAAATGCAATCCAAATGTCTGAAAAGATATTGAATTTGTGGACTAGAAAGAGGATTCAATTGATAAAGGTGCTTGCTGCTAAGCCTGGTGTCTTGAGTTCATTCTATGATACCCACATAGTGGAAGGAAATTGCTTTTTCTCACAAGTCCTCCAACCTCCACATGAGTGCCATGGTACACACACACACAAACACACACACACACACACACACACACACACACACACACACACACCACTAAATGTAATAAAGAAATTTCAAAAGAAGATGCTGAACTTATTCAGAATAGCAATTATCTGTAAAATTGCCCTAAAAAAGTAAAATATTGGCAAACATCCATTTAACATGGAAACATTTTAGACAAACATGTATAAAATGTTTGTTTCAACAGAGACATCCATTATAGCAGAGGCCTGTGCATCTGAATGACAAACTTGAAAATGTTTTCCTCGGTGAAAGGTTCTATTTAATTTTAATATTGGCATTTAAGCTTTAATATCCCTTAGAAAGCAGGGTTCCAGATGTTTGTTTGTTTGTTTGTTTGTTTGTTTGTTTTAAGACAAAAGGGTAGAAAGCAGCTACAATTTTCTTCCTTTTGGAGGGACTTTTATTTTAAAGTAGGATTTTTCAAACTTCATTTCTTGTTACAACTCAAGAGCTCTTGGCTGCAGTTTAACCCTCAATCCTTGCCATTCACTGTGTGATGTTGGATGAGCAGTATCAAAAAGTCTTGAGGGCTTGTTAGTAAAGCAGTGTCTGAGGCTCCACCCAAGGTGTTCCAAAAAAGGTTCTGCCATCCCACAAGATCCTGAGGTAATTTCAATGTGCACTGCAGTTTGAAAAGTGCTTCTTCCAGCCAGAGCATCAGCGTCCCTATTCCCTATTGGCAATTTGGGTAACCCCTTCAGAGGATGGCATGATAAGAATAGGAGGTAGGAAGTGGCTAGGCAGTTAGGGTAAAAAGACCCCAAAGAAAAGTAGCCAGTTTCTTGGCTTGTCTTTGGGCCTGTTAGCAACATACTCTGTTCCAAGGCCAAAAACGTCAAAAGTATTTGGGAGCTTGTATCTAATCTTTAAAAGATTTTAGAGTTACCTCTTCAGAGGGGGGAATGTTGGAGGGGAGGGAGTGGGCATGGATTTGATCAAAACACCTTATATGCATGTATGAAATTCTCAATAAAGATTTTGTAAAATTTTTTTAAAAAAGAAAAAGAAAAGCGCTTCTTCCTAACATTAAGAACTTAATATAATTTCTAACTATATTCTAAATATTTATCCTTATACCCACAGGTAAGTGTATAGCTCTCACCCGTCATCACACAAGCTTCTTTTTGCAATAGATAATAGGCTATTACAGAGATCTGCAACTGGTCAAACACAGAGAATAAGTGATTGTGGGATGCTCAGCCCTAATTGATGTATGTACAATGCAATTCCTATACCTATGGCTCAGGGAACATCATGGATGAGCCAGGTGCAGGGGTGACTGTAGGAGCAAGAGGATCAGACGCCTGTTGCTTGATAGTGTCTTCCAGGCATGATAGGGATGCTGCACCCAAGACTTATATAATGACAGCACTGGTTGACATGCTGGCACAGATGGGGGAAATTTCACAAGGTCCTATGGGTAATCAATGGCTGTTGAAAGAAAATGTTTTCTCCAGGGATGAGCTCCCTGATAGTTTATCCAATCCCAAGCACTCTGCCCCAAACGCATATACATACAAGCAACACTAAATGGAGTCAGTGGTTTTGTTTTTTTTTTATGTGTGTGCATGTGTGTCTCTGTATGTATGTGTAAAACCTTAATAATTAAAAAAGATGTCACCAAACTGAGATGGGGGGGGGCATGGGAAGAATTGGAAGGGGGAGAGGAAGGGGTGGAACTACAGTGCTTGTGTATGAGATTCTAAAAGAATTTTTTTTAAAGAAAGAAAAGTGTTCATTACTTCTTGTAAGATGTGTGCCAGTGACAGTAGCATTTCAGAAAAATTCAATGCTTAAGATTAGTTATGGAATCTGTGTAAAAATTGGTACACAATTTGATAGTAATAATAAGTATCTTAAAAGTAGACCTGGTAACTAAATTTCTGAAAATGTATCCTATGTAAAGAATAAAAATAAATGGTAAA
Source organism: Nannospalax galili (assembly GCF_000622305.1). NCBI lineage: Eukaryota > Metazoa > Chordata > Mammalia > Rodentia > Spalacidae > Nannospalax > Nannospalax galili. Next base: position 153,102 of record NW_008345602.1, read on the forward strand.
AAGCAATGTACAATAATAGTCATTGTAGTCTTTCTAAAATATCAAAAACATTCAAAGCAAACTAAATGATCGATGTTGAGGAAATGAGGAATAAATTATGATGCTTCTATGGTTATAATGTTATCCAACAACCAAAATTATGTTCACTATATGGCAAAGGAGAGAACTCCAGGGCTCTCTTTCTGCAAAAGCAACTAATGAGGTGACTTAAATGCTCAAAATCAACTTTTGCAGAACTCTGTAGTTAAACACTTAATGACATGAGAGGCAGTTTGGTGAAGACAGAGCTGCATCTTTGTGCTGAGATATTGAAATGATTGACTGCCCACCTCCCATAACCACTGCCTAGAGAGTGCATTAGACATTTCTGGAGTAGGTTGCCACCGCCAGAGGCAGCATTACAAACTCAAACCCTGCTTATGTGTTCTGACTCTGGAGTTCCCTCAAAGATTTGCACAAAGGATTCCTTTTGTTTCATTAACTTGGGAACTTAGGACTGGAGCTACTGCCCAGGTGGCTTTAGTTGAAAGCATTTAAAGGTACACATATGGACCCTAGAAACATGGGGCAAAAGGCAACACCAAGGGCAAGAGGGCTGAAGATGCAGGTCAGTGGCAGAGTCCTTGCCTAGCATGTCAGAGGCCCTGGATTCAACCCCAGGGCACTGCCAAAAGACAGAAAAGCCCAGAAAGAAATAGATTGGGAGACATCAGATGGGAAGATGGGGAAGTGGTCCCATGAAAGATAGGGGCATACCCAGGGCAAGACACATGCTCAAAAAAGGACTGAAAGTAGTTTGACAAGGTGATACGTGTGTAAGTCTGTGCTACTTGTGGGACAGAAACAGGATTGCCTGAGCCCAGGAGTTAGAGGCCAGCCTAGGTGACATACTGAGAACCCCATCTCAAAAAAAGAAGTAAATACCAACAAAAAAATTTAAACCAAGTTTCCACAAAGCAGTACATAGGAATGCCATAGGCACAAGAACACATTCCCAACATCATTAGTCAAAGTAATGTTGTCATAAACACATCAGAATTGTCAGAATGAAAAGACTGACCCTGGACTAGAAAGAGAGATGGTTCAGCAGGTGAAAGTGCTTGGAGCCAAGACTTACGACCTAAGTTTGAGTTTTTAAAAAATATTTGATGTATTATTTTTATTTTATATGTATGAGTGTATTGCCTGCATATCTGTAATGCACCTGTGTTATGCAATGTCTGTGAAACTCAGAAGAGGGTGTTGGATCCCATGGAACTGGAGTTATGGATGGTTGTTAGCCACCATGTGGGTGCTAGGAACCAAACCCAGGTCCTCTGCAAGAGCAGTCAGTGCTCTTAACCCTGAGCCATCTCTCCAGCCCCCTGAGTTTGAGTTTTATCTCCAGGACCCATATGGTAGAAAGAGAGAACTGACTCTAATGGGGCTGTCCTGATTGCCACATGTATGCTTTCACACACACACACACACACACACACACACACGAGGCTATATCAAATGTTGGTGAAAATGAGCAATTTCATACACTGTGCTAAACTAAGCTGCATTGAAAGATATCAGAGTGGTGTTGGGATATGTGGGCGGGGGGGGGAGGAATATTATTCAATTCTACAATCACCCCAAACCCCTTACTAAACATTGTATCTTATTAACAATAAGCACACTGAAGTATTGGGTGAAGTATACTGATGTCTACAATTTACCTTGATATGCCTTAGATAGAGAAATATTGACAGCCTGGGAGAGAGATCAATAGATAGGTAGACATGTAATAGATAAGATAGGTTGCTAGCCATTGAATCAAAGTAGTAAGCATATACGAATTCACTGTACAGATATTTTAGTTTTTCAGTACATTATCATAGTAAAGTGCCTATACTTTTTTAAAAAGCCTGAAAAGAAACATGCAGTTGTCCTTAGGCTTTGACAATTTGGAAGATTTTCAAGTTATTTATAGTGCCATATTAACTTTATAACACAAATGTAATTTCCAGCTCTGCAAATATATATAGAAAATCTATATGACAAAACAATTGAAATGCACTTTACATTTGAAATTTTCCTACCATTCCCACGAGGCAGAAATAGAGGGTTTTTCATCTTTTACTCATCAATATAGCTTCCTAACTAAACACTGGATCTACTGTAAATGTAAACTCTATATTAGAGTCATAACAACAAAATGAACACTATTGACCCATTGTTAACTTGTAACATGGATAGATGATTTGAAGCACAATTGTCCTTGAGTATTCACAGGTTAAAGAGTAGATACTGTCCAGAGATAAACAGTCTAACCACATCATAGATACTAACTAGTTGCAGGGCTTTGTTTAGAAAATGCAATATTTCTCTTAAAGATGTCCCTAAAATATCTATTAAAATGCCTGAGTTGCTTTACAAAATACTGTAAAATATCACAGTTATGCACTGCACAGTGATGTTTTTGTCAGCAAGGGAGCACGTATGTGGCCATGATCTCATAATATTATATATTGCCTAGAAATGCAGCTGTCTTGGTTTGTAAGTACACCAGATGATGGCCACACAATGACATCACCAACAGTATACCCCTCAAGTAAAGTAAATACCAATCCATTACTAAGTGGCACATGGCTGGGCAACAAAAGCATTTTGAAAACTTAAAGTTATGATACAACTGTTACAATGGCACTGAAATATTTGCTCCTAATTCATGTTGAATATTGGCTTTTATAAAGTCATAAATTTTGCTTTCATGCACTTTTTAAAGAGCTAATTATATCTGGAACTGGAGAGATGGTTCGCAGTTAAGAACACTGGCTGCTCTTGCAGAAGACCCAGGTTCAGTTCCCAGAACCCACATGGTGGTTAACAACCATCTATAACTCCAGTTCCAGGGGATCCAACACCCTCTTCTGACCTCCATGGGCATTGTACAACACAGGTGCACTTCCATACTTGCAGGCAATACACTTATACACATAAAATAAAAATAACAAATTGAAAAAAGAATCAATTGAATCTGCTACAGTCTTTTATTATAAAAAATGATTGATACCTTTGTTCAAGAGAAAACAGGGGCTAGAGAGATGGCTCATTGGTTAAGAATACTTGCTGTTATTCCGGAGGACCTAAGTTTGATTCCCAGCACCTACATGGCAGTTAACAACCATCCGTAACTTCAATTCCAGGGAATCCATCCTCTTCTAGCCTCTCTGGGCTTTACATGACATGGGTGTACTTACATACATGCAGCCAAAACACTCATACACATAAAAATAAAATTAATAGATAAAATTCAAAAAGAAAAGAACAAAAAAAAAACTTTTATAGGCACAGGGAATTTTCTTTGTTTGTTTTACTTGAAAGTACCAAGTAATGAGAATGCTAAAAAAATGTGCTTTGTTCATTCGTTATGGATAATTCCTAGTTAAATAGAATGTGACATTTCCCTTTTCTTTGGAAAAGACATGTAGATACTGCACTTCAAACCAAAAGTTCCTCTTTGAAAGCAAGTCCTCTAAGCTGGGACGGCACATGACGTGCCAAACTCCACTGCTCCAATCTCCCCACTTAACCTTGTAGACAAGCTAAGTAGAGCTTCTGACAGTGAAATTAATCCCACGTCATTCTCTGATATTGACAATTCCTTGATTTCTTGTAGCTATTCAAATTGTAACCTGAATCTTGACAACAAAAACTTTGGAGTAGTATCTGCTGCTAGATAGTTCTTCCAGACAAAACAGGGAAGCCTAACAAGACTGCATAATGAAAATAGCAATTGAAATGCCAACATGGATGAGGGAAATTTCACAAGGTCCCATCTCCAGATGAAGAGCTACAGGAAATTAATAACTGCTACGAGAGGGAGAATGTGTTTTCTCCAGAGATGAGCTCCCTGATGGTTCTCCAATCTCAAGTAGTCGGCCCTAAACACATTACATCCTAGGACCAGTAAATGAACTCACTAGGTTATATATACATATATACATGTATATAAACATGTATATATATGTGTGTGTGTGTAACAATAATTAAATAATAATTAATGGAAAGGTCTGGAAATTTAGAGGGAATGGGAAGGGGGGAATGTGGGGAAATGGGATGGAGAGCAGGGGTGAAAATTATGTAAATACAGTACATAAGTACAAAATTCTCAAAAAAATTAATTTATAAAAATCTTTTGAGGAAGGCATCTGTCCCTCCACTAATTTAAAAACAAAATAAATCTATGTAGCTTGCACCCAGATTTTATTTATTACTACTTTTTATTCTTTAGCCTTAAAAATCAGCCTCATTTTTTTCTTTTTTATTAAGAGATCCATAGCATAATAATGTTTGAAACCACAGAAACGTCTTTCCCTCTTACAAAGTAGTGGCTCCTGGGCTGGAGAGATGGCTTAGTGGTTAAGAACACTGTTCTTGCAGAAGACCTGGGTTCAAATACCAGCTCCCACATGGCAGCTAACAACTGTCCATAACTCCAGTTCCAGGGGATCCAACAGCTTCTTCTGTCCTCCGTGGCATTGCATGACACGGGTGCACTTAACTACAGGCAGGCATAACACTCATACACATAAAATAAAATAAAATAAAAAGTAGTGGCTCTATTAAGTGATTTCTTTTCAGAGTACATCGTACTCCCTGGTTAAAGCCTCTTAAGATAAATTGGAGAGAAGGATGGGTGGAGAGGTGCGCACAACCCCAAAGAAAATTTCACTTCAATTGAACTAATTTATATTTGACTAGATATTCAACAAATGCCATTGGAATGCTAGTGATGTAGCAGCTTCTTTAAAAGTAGCATTAATGGCTCTATCAAGTTTCCACTGGTCTAAATGCAAAAATAAGATGTTGTTGGCATATGGGAAAATGTCACTTATTCTAGAAGCAAATATGTATTTCTTTTAAACTATTTGAATTAAGCTGTTTGTTCACAGTAGACCAGATCAGTGTTCTCAATGAACTCCTCCACCCACCATCCCCTGGGATGTAAACGCTTTCCGTTTTTGTTTATGGGACTTTGGTTTGGTTTGGTTGAGACAAGGTCTCACTGTGTAGCTGAGGCTGTCCTGGGCTCATGATGCTCTTGCCTCAGCCTCCCAAATGCTGGCATTACACCCAGCTGATATCACACCCAGCTGGGAGTTATTTCTACACAGAATTGATGCTGGACATTACTATTCATACAACTTTAGATTTTGTTTTTACTTATTTATTTTTATTTTATGTGTATGAGTGTTTTCTCTGGGCGTATTTAAGCGCGCCCTTCCATGCAATGCCCACAGAGGCCAGAAGAGAGCAAGGCATCCCCTGGAACTGTAGGTGCCATGTAGGTGCTGAGAACCGGACATAGATCCTCTGCAACAGCAGCCAGTGCTCTTAACTGCTGAGCCATCTCTCCATCCCCTCATATGACTTTTTTTTTGATCAATGAATGATAGCAGTCCCAATTCAGTGAGAGGCCCTGTCTCGGAAAATAAGGTGGAGTTCACACACATGCACATGTACACACACATACACCACACACACACACACACACACCAGCTGTAAAAAGTACAACAAATATAGGTGGCATGGGGCTGGAGAGATGACTCAGTGGTTAAGAGTACTGGCTGCTCTTGCAGAAGACCCAGGTTTGAATCTCAGCACTCACATGGCAGCTAACTGTAACTCAGTTCCAGGGGATCTGACACCCTCTCTTCTGTCCTTCATGGGCACTGCATGACATAGGGGCATTTACATACATTCAGACACTCATACACACATTAAAAAAAAAATAGCGTGAGAAAGAAGGCTTGTATTTAACCAAGGCATCCACCTCAACAGAAGATTTAGTGGTAAGTCCTGCCCTGAAATCTCTTCCAGGTGTCAGAGCTGTGAGTACTTCACTTTGTAATAATCTCTCCTTTTCTCTATTGCATTTGAACTGTTGACCTTAATGCTTTTCTCCCCTCTCAGATCTAAATAAGATGGGCAAAGTGTCCTAGAGAAGTAAAGGTCACTTCCTGTTAGTGTATTACAAGAGCCTTCAAAAATCTGTTTCTGTTGACAAAGAAGCTACTTTGATGGTTGGTAACTAGGATAATTGTCTATAAATTTAAGGATCCTTATTTTGCACATAGTAAGAATTTTTCAACAGACAGAGACTTTAACAGAGTTACACCACTGGTCACACACAGAGATTCTCTGTGAATTGCCCAAGCCTAAGTGGCAAATCTAGGATGCAACTTCTACACCTAAGACTCATGGAACATAGAACAAGGGATGAAGAGAACAGTAATGCATCTTTCAATTCTCATCAATGAAGCTCCCTCATGCAACAGAGGGCCAGAAACACAAAAGGCCACAAATGGCCAAAACAGAGAATAAGAGTCGGCAGAGTGTGGGTCCTTCAACAGGACTCCTATATTGAGGTCCACCCACCCAGGGCTCAGGGACCATATCAAAAGAGGGGCCAGAAAGATTGTAAGAGCCAGGGAGGAGGTACACGAGACCATATGGAAATGGTCCTACACGTGCCTGGGATCCTTCTCATACAAACCTACAGCAATGGTGTCGGCATGCACAAGACCCATACAATTTTAGGCAGACAAAAACCAAGCATACAACTGTGGAAATGAACAGTAAGCCCCAATCTTAGTCAAAGAATTATTGGCAGCTGATTACTGCTGGGTGAGGAAGAGCTGATCTTCTTAAAGGGAGAAACTAGATAGGCTGACTAAACCCTGGTGGATGAACTTGTACTGAGGGACATCTTGGGCCATTAACTTTACATAATAGGCCTTAATACAAATGACAGAATTATGAACTCCAGTGGGGATGGAGTATGTGAAGGTGCCAAAGGGAAAGGGGGAAGAGGGGTATAAAGATGATATATACATTTTTGAAACTCCTTCAAAACTACAGGAATAGATCTGTATTTCTGCTAGTCAAGGTTAGTGTTGGCGTTTTGGCAGTATTCTGGGGGAAATTTAACTTATTTAGGCCTGTTTAGATTAAAAATAAGGCATCAGATTGCTATCTTATTCCATCATAAGAATAGTTCTAGTACATGTGTCTTTGTATGCATCCCATTCTATGTGCTATAAGATTGTTTAATGTCGATACAAACTGGTGAGTCTCAACATTTCTTTGATTCCACACCACTGATTTACTAAGATGTTCCCATTAGGGCCATCTAGATATTAGTGGCTTTTTTTCCACAATCATCATTTGCCATGGCTGAATAATCTCCCACCGAGCAGATGAACCATAACCTAAACATTTCCTGTTGCTGGATTTTAGGGTGTGACTAATTTCTCAATATTACAAGTAACTTTCCTGTAACAGAGTAGAAACTTCAGTCATGTATTATTTAATCTTTAGATTATTTCCTTAGTATAGCTTCTCAGAAGATTCTTTCTACCAGGAAAAGGGATAGGAATATTTTTAAAAACTCTTGGTCGATCTTGCTAAATTGATTTTGCTGAAAGATTTCTTGAATTCCACTGTTAATGTATGGGGAGTTCTAAACAGGCATGGATTATTTTTATGAATGTTTCTTGTTTTTTAGCTAATGGAATGGAAGAAAATAAGTCTACTTTATCATCATTTTAATTTTGTTTTGTTTTGTTTTGTTTTTTTGGATACAGGGTCTCCTTATAGCCCCAGATGGCCTGGAACTTGCTATGTAGACCAGACTGGACTTGATCTCACAGAGATCTACCTGCCTCTGCCTATCAAGTGCTGGAATTAGAGGCATGCCTGGCCAATCAAGTGAGGTATGAGGTGTGAATTGGAATGCTTTCCTTGGGTGGGCTCACTAGATGACTTCTCCTTCTCAACATCTGTGCATTTTATTACTCCTTGAAGGTTTTGAAGTAACTTCCAGGAAGGACTGATCAATTAGAAAATGAACATCCACTGTTTTTATGTAGCTGTTTTATGTAGATTAACCTATGGATTTGTATATGAATCTCTTCCCACAAGCCAAATCTGCTACTTGGGAAAAATTACAAAAAACAAAGAAAAACAAAGAGTAATGGCAAAACCTTTCTTAAAAAAAAAAAAAAAAAATCCCAGAACATTTTACCTGCATTTATTTAGCTTGCTCTGAAAGCATCAAGTTTATAGAGGAGCCTAATCAACTTAGTCAATCGGCCAACAACAACAGTACGTGGCAGATCAAATTCCATTTGAACACAGGCTGGGTCATTCAAGGCTAGAAGAAGAACCTAGAAGATGAAGGGAGACACATTTTGCCTGCTGTAGAAAGGCCTTTCAGCGAGGGGAGTTGCACATGGACACAGGCTGCCCTGCAATGCTACAAAGACGCTCAGTAGCAGTTTGGCAGGCCAGTTCATGGGGAGATCAAGGCTGGACGGTAAGTTGTGTTTCTCCAAAGTCCATCCAGCCCTTAGACCTGAGATTCTTGGTTCTAGAAATAGGGAACTAAGTACCTTGTATAGGAGAAAGAGGAAGAAATGGTTGTCTTCTTGAGGGTGGGGCTGACTATCATCAGAATTTTGAAACAGAGGTTATCATTGGCATCTTCCCACTTCTCTTTCTGTAGTTTTGCTTGCTATCTTCTCCAAACCTCAGAAGCCCCAAGCCAGCCCAGCGCTGTGACAGATCTCTGCCTCTAAGCAGTGCACTTCTCTCTGCATCACTCAGTCCTTGTGAAACACTTCACCTCCATTTGTCAAATACAGTGAACCTCAGCTAGATGTTGAAAGAAAAGCCATCTCTCTGAAACATTTCTTTCTAAATGTGAATGGTTGATGTTCCCATAAACTTCCCACATAGATGTCTTGAAAATTATACTATCCTTAACAGCATGTGGTAAACTAAGCATCAACTCATTGGGAGCTTGTGAACACTGGGACTTGGGGAGTTCAAGTCCCAGCTCTGTTAAAGTACCGCCCGATGATTTTGAGGAAATTACTCAGCCACCTTGCGCTTCATCTGTAGATGAGGAAGTTATATAACAAAACCAGAAAATTTAAATAATCTGTCTAGCAGAATACTTGATACGCAGATATTAGCAAATGTTGGTTTTGCTCTTCCCTCTACGGTCCGGCACATGGAAGTGTAACTGTGGATTTCCAGCTTTGTTCTGTCTTTATTGGAGCATCAATGAGCCATGGTCCTTGGTTGGAGAGGTGAATATCCAGGTCAGACCTGGGCAGCCTGCATGCTCTGTAACAGAGACTTTAAACCCCTGTCTACTTTCCTCCTACTACATTATTTTTCATCTTTTCCTCCCCTTTTCTTTATGTTAATTTAATTTTCATTTGATTGATGGTCAGAGTGGGAGGGTTGATAAGTTCTAATTTAAATGTTTGGTTATTTTCAGTTGTCTTATTGTCTAATGTTATTATGTATACATTACACACATATGGGTATATACACTTAAGGCCGAAGGTTTTCTCTGAGTAGCGTGTTGATTACAACCCACAGATTTTTAAAAATTGTACATGGCATTTTTATTTCTTTTCCTTGATTTCTGTTCCAACTAGCCTTTATTGATACAAATCTGAACCTTACATACTTTCATGTTATGCAATTATTTTTTTCTTTCTATTTTACTCCATTTGTGAAAAGACGTCAAAAACATTCTTAACGCCTGAATCATAGCAAATTAGACAGTGGACTAAATTTTGTGTTGGAGCCCTTACTTGCTGGGGTTTTTTTTTTTTTATTTCAGGATTTCATATATGAGTACACGGTATCTGCACCATTTCCACCTCCTCTACCCCTTCAACTCTTTCCATGTCCCCCCAACTACCCCATTTTGAATTTATGACCTCTTCTATAGTTATTTTTGTCATATATTATATTTATATATGTATACATTTATATGACGTACTGAGTCCATTTAATGTTGAGTCTTGTCCTTATTTGCTGAACATTTAGGATTAGGGTCTCATCCCTGAAAAAAACAAACAAAAGCCTGGTTCTCCTTCCCTCAGCCGCCATCTAGGACTGGTAGCTTTTCATATAAGGGTAGGGCCTTGTGAAATTTTCTTCCATTTATGTTGGCATGTCAACTAGTTAACCTATAGATTTTATAAAGAAATACTTCTGTCCATCTTTGTTTGATTTTGGTTTGGAGTTTTGTGGGGTTTTTTGTTTGTTTGTTTTTGCTTTGTTTTGTTACTTTGGTCTCATGTACCACAGACTGGACTGACCTTAAACTCCTGATCCTCCTGCCTCTGCCTCTCAAATACTGGGATTGCAAGAGTGTGCCACCATGCCCAGCACTGTCCATTCATATTTACATACTTTATAATTAACACTTGATTTTTGTCTTTAACCTATGAACAATATAACAATATCTTTTCAACTTTTTCACGAGTGGACACAGTAATGGTATGTAATCTATGTGTAGTTTTATTATGACATACTCAAGGGCTCAGCCACCTGGTGACTGCCCAGCCTCTCTCTCTCCTCTTATCTCACAAGTGATACTCTCAAAGGTTTTTACTGAGTGTAAGTAACATGTAAATGAGAAGACGCTGCATTAAATATACAAAAAAAAATACAGTATGGTGCTTTACGTAAACCATAGCAACAGTATTTCATTCTAAAACAACAAACCAATTGTGTTCTGATAATGTGGTGAGCAGTGATTAAAACAAAGGCATGATAAGCCAAAAATAAACATGTTGAGCCCGGCCTGGTGGTGCAAGCCAGCTATCTCAGCTTCTAGAGAGGTTGAGACAGGAGGATAGCAAGTTCAAAGCCAGCTTGAGCAATTTAGGGAAACTCTGTGTCAAAATTTAAAAAGCCAAGATTTATCTACATGACACAGTAATTAAAAATACCATACTGGTAGAACTAACCTTCCTGGGTGTTTAACAGACATACTTTGAGGTCTATAATAATTTGGTCAGAGGGACATAAAGGACACTTTTTGCTCCTTGCCCTCCTAGGTCGACTAGTTCCAGGGGACTATGAGCATCTCTCAAAATGTCCTATAATGGTGGTGGGTCGCCTGTCCTCTTGATCAAGGAGGCTGAGGAGACCCCACCAGATGGACTTGAACCAGTGTCTAGTCTATAAAAAGGAGGGTCAATACAGAGGAATCATTTTCTCCATGCTTCCAAGAGAAGCCAACCATGGTTGAGGAGGACCTTTGACTTCACATAGGTGGAATGGGTAAAAGAAAGGAGCCAGGAGCTTCTCCCAAGCCCATGTGACCCCTGAGGAACAGATCCTCAAGTGACCTGAAGAGTAAAAATAAATCGGTTTTATCTGGACCAACTGTATGGCCTTAAACACCCAAAAGGAAAGTATAACCAAAGAATAAATGGGCCAACATAATTTCATAAGAGTCCATATGTATAGCTAAAGGCTACATAACAAGCAACAATGCCAAATAGGAGATACCTTCTTTTGAGTTGATGGCCAGGGTGGCCAAAGGGATTCCCAGATAGTAAACCAGCATAGAACTGGGAAAATGAACAGCAGACCCCAGCCTTATCCAAAGGAATATTGACAGCTGATTACTGCTAGATGAGGAACAGCTGACCCTCCTAAACCAAAGACCTCTAGATAGGCTGACTAGATTCACCAGATAGACAAGTAGTGGGGAATGACTGGGGGTGCTGACAACAAAGCAGACAGTAGCAGGGATAACAGAGTATAAGGGCTCTTGTTGGCAGAGGGAGGCTATGGGAGGGTGCCATCTGGGAAGTGGTGCTACCTGGGAAGTGGGTGTATAAACAAATAAAAAAGAAAAAAAATTCTTCAAAGCATAAAAATTTGCTCCTTAATAATTAGTAGATGTGAAAAACATTTCCATTGAAAACTACCTGATGACTTTATATCCATGCTCAGATCCCAAGGAGCTCAGAAAGTAACCGACTGTGACTAGTAATA